>NC_141761.1:6688068-7013693 GCF_982258835.1 Parasteatoda tepidariorum
AAACATTTACAATCAACATATTCAACAAAATGAGTTTTAAAATCAAATTTCAAGAAAAGGCACCAAACTAATTATACATTTTCATGAAAGTTCAAGCATAGTAAAAAACAAAGTCAGTATAAAATAGCAAAAAACAAAAATTGAAAGAAAAAAAAACATACCAAGAAAGGAAGAGAAAAAACAGGCTAAAAGTTTAAAAAAAAAATTAAAAAAAAACATGCAAGAGGAAGTAATTACTGTAATATCGGAAATATAAACATTAAAAAATTAACCTACCCAATAAAAAAAATCATATTAATACGATTGCTAATCAAGAAGTATAACAATTTAATGTTTTCGCCAGTAAAAACAAAGACTGGGTGTGTGTTTCCTATGTATTGATTTGGAGTGGCAATAAAATGGGGTTATATATCAAACCCCATTCAATAAAGTGACGAAAATCATACGCATGAAGATCCCATCAAGGAGATGTATTGCTTTATTTGTTGTCGAAGGGTAGGTAGGTAGGTACTTTATTTACGTCTCACCAATGGGCTATTGGCGACGGTGTGGGGAAAAATTCCCACATCCGAAGACATTTCATCGCACCTTTGATCCTCTGCAGAGGGAATAACTCCCCTGCCTTGGTAGCTCGACGACCCGTGAACGAAGTCGAGCACTTTACGATAGAACAGTTTAACCCTCGGTCCCTACGTAGGCTGATCAAAGCGGTCACCCACCCGTTTACTGACCGCAGTCACTGATACTTGACTTGGTGTTCTACTGGGAACCGTGTCTTTACGATCAGTCCACTGCGGGATTATTGTCAAAGGGATTCGCACTGATCCCACCACTCCATCAGTCTATGGTGTACGATTCCTTTGACAGCAAAAATTGCACTGTTCCTTAATGATGTCCTCTTAAAATAGTATGTTTGGATGGGGTTTTTTTCTTTCTTTTGACAATCTAGTTAATGAGGCAATAGTGGATATACCAACTTTCAAGTTACTTCAACCATACACCTGGTAGCTGATACACTCAATCTTCGTTTATTTCTGCGAAAACACGAAATTGTCGTTACTCCTATATTTAATTTTATTTACTTCCTTTTGCAAACGAAAACCATGAATTTTAAAAACTAAATTGCCTGGAAAGGAAGAAAAAAAGTCCATGTGTACTTTGAATTCAAATTATATTCTGCCTTAGATAATTGGAAAGCATCGAGGTACTATACAACATCATTCATTGTAGGAGAAGCGGGGTTTTTTTTCCCAAGGGCACTCTTTCACATCATGTTCGAAATCTTGAGTAAAATTCTCTCCTTTTTTTCGTGGACATTCGAAATAAGCTAAAATTCTGCATGAGGCGTTCTGATTCTAACGCTTGGCAACAATACGAATTTCAAAATGTTTCTTGCATCGCCGCAACTCTGTGGTCGGAACTAACGCACAACAGATGCCGAAAATATAGTTTAACTATGTAAAGAACTCCCCTAGCCTTCGTATGGAGTAGTGGCGTTGATTATTGTTACAAGGTTTAACTATTTCAAGTTAGGTCATAATATAAGACAGGTTTTGGCTCAGGTCGGCGAGAAGGGGTATCAAGGGGGGAAAGAAGCCCCCCTAATTGAAATGCGCTATTTCTTGTTTCCATAGCAGAAGACGGCTTTAGACTTCGTGGCGAAGGGAGTTCTTTCTATGGACAAATTATACTGTAGTCACTACTTGTTTTCGTAGTTTGTAGTGTACTGTGAAACTTTTTGAAAAAAAAAAGTAGCGGCTAAATACAAAAAAAAATACTTGTTTGTAATTATTTGTCCAAACTACTTTCAGCGTTTGCTTGGTAAAGAAAACAAGGTTTAAAAGCAATTATTTTTTTTCAAATCAATTTTGAACACAAGTGTAAATAGAATAACTCCATCAAAATTCATCTCCTAAAAGTAGAAAAGGAGTGAATACATTTCGAAAGTAGTTAGGTATCACATTTTAACAATTACAGTTTAAGTTAACATTTCTAATAAATTAGTTGCAGTTAACTAAAATAAAGTAGTTCCGACCACTGACGAAACTTCTGTTAAATCTTGATTTTCGCTTTTTAAGATTTTAATCTTATTCTTAAGAAAATCGCTGCTGAAGATCAACTTCATCATTTCTTATGTGTACTTTGATATGAGCCGCTCAGAAGCCAATGCGGTTAAGTCCATTTTTTGATATTTTCTGATTTTTGGAAATTTTGATGAAATAAATCATAATCTTCTTAGTTATTAAAGGATTTACTCGTTGGTTACTTTTTTCTAGGTTAGACAGCAAGTTTTTTAATAGCTTCTGAATATATTATATAATAATTTCAGAAGCCATTGTGAATAAGTCCACCTTTTATCAATATTTTTTTACATAAACTTTGAAATAAAAATTAAATTCTTCTTCTTCTTTCGATATTTTTTGGTAACACTGAAAAACAAGAAATTCATAGTAACCAGGGTTGCCAGACGTAGTATTTTTAATACTACGGTAGTATTTTTTCACCAAAAAAAGGGGTATGGTATTTTTCGTAGTATTTTTTTAAAATGTGGTATTTTTTATTTTTTTTAAATTTTTTTTCATTTCCTAAAACAAAGAAAAGTGCCACTTTAGTTTTGAAGTAAAAAACAATTTTTGAAATAATCCAACAGTTTATTTTCTATTAGTCACTGTATCTAGTGATGATTGTGAAAAATAAAAGTTCGTTTATACTAGAAGACATAAATTTCCTATCTTTTTCAACTGCCAAAAGGTATAAGTCCTAAAATTTTTAAGATGCTGTCATTATTTCAATAAATACTTACGTTTTTATTTACACATCCTGTACATATCTTGTTTCTTTGCAGAGTTTACACCTCGAAAAAAGAGTTTATACACTTTTCTAATTAAATTAATAAACCAGGAATTTTAAAAACTAGTGTATCAAAAAACATTAATTTTCTCAATTGTTGTGTTTTGGACTTAACCGCATTGGCTTCTGAGCGACTCATATGTTAATGGTCTTCTAGGTACTCCGATCCACGGAAAAATATTGAAAAAATGTCGATATTTTACAAAATATTTTATTCATATCTTTAAAAACTTCAGAATTGAAAATGGTAGTTTCGATATCAATGACGAGCACGCCTAATAAGTCAAACTACAATAAATTAAAATAATTATAGCATAAACAATTTACTTTAGTTGTTTAGAAGAAATAGGCCAAATATTTTTAAAAATACAAATATTTAAATTAAAATCTAAACCAGGAATATAATTAGTTTTTTCATACATAGAGAGGAAAAAATATTTTTATATACTATCAGTTATTTTCGCATACATTTTCCATATTAGTTTTCGCAAATGAGTTATCTGGCACTTTTCAGTTAATTACAATTAAAAAAAGTAAAAAGTTCTAAACATTTTGAATTGAGGTAGTTCAAAATCTAACAGCTCGTTTAATTTCAAATAGACAAGTGAATCCCAGTTAGCAGATCGAATTAAGAACTGACGATTAGTTGTTAATGGTTCCCCATAAAAATACATTTTTTTAAAAAAATCATATGGGATAGTAATTATAGAAAATGTAGAATTTATATGGAATGATAATTATAAAACATGTAAATGAGAAAATGTTATTAAATAGAAATTTTTTGAAGAAAAATTTAATTCGTTTTTTAACAGTTCGTTGAAAAAAAATTCATGAATTTTCTTTTCAATTATGCTTTAAACGACTTGCTTCATCCAATTCTTTAATTAAATTTTTTTTTTTTAGTTTTTAGGCACGAAACTATTACAAAGCTAAAAGCTAATGACTTACAACTATTTTATTATAAGATGGATTCATTGTGTATGTTGAAATGATATCTCAATGTAATTTAAATTACGAGCCAAGTACGTTTGCTCTTTGATTAATCATCAATGATTAATTTAAACAGAAAAAAAGTTAGACATGCCTGATATTTAATAATCCCAGCAACTTCAACATATATATTTCATTCATTTTTATAATACGTTTTCAAATTATCCAAGACATTTTCAATATCGCAGGCTGAGTATTTAGTATATAATAACTAACTAAAGTATATCAGAAAATATAATAATTTAAGCAGTAAACAGCAATTAGAGATAAAATTAAGATTTTTTAACTTATCTGATAAAATGCGTGTCTTTTAGGATTTAGATCTAAAGAACTAAAAAACTGCATATGATTTTAAATGATAAAACTAATTTTAAAATTAGTAATACGGCTTTATAACAATTCAAAAGGGTTATTCCAAACACTTTTTGAAAGCAAGCAAATTTCATTTTGCTTTGTAACAACAATTTAAATTATCCAAAAATGTACACGCTGCATTTGTGCTTGGCCCAATAGTATACGCTTCTGGAACCGTTACAATCGAATCCTGAAAATATTGTTATTATTAATAAAGAAAAAAAAATTTAAAAAAAGCGAACACTTTTAAAAAGAGGTCATATCAAAGCATGTTACTTGCATTTAAGTTCCATTTCTTATTTTATAAATCAGTTCAATTTTTATAATTTCACTAAAATACTGAAGATTTTTCTTTATACAGTTTACTCTGGAAGATATCTCGAAACCCTTGTTATGTCAAAAAAATACTTTTCTCCTTAGCCAATCAATTCAATCAATTCCTATGTCGAAGAGTTTCTTATCAAAATCTTGTTATGTCGAATATTTTTCGAAGTAAAAAATGAATTTTTTCGAACAACTCACAGCGTCCCAAGAAAAAATACTCAAATACTTAAATACTCAACACATTAAAACGTTTCATGAAATTCTCCGAGAACATGAAAAGCGATGACAAGCAGCTATTTTTCGAACAAAAAAATTTATGAACAATTTCGAAAACGATGTCGACAAGCCACGATGACAGAGTTCTTTTAAATAAATTCCATTAATGTAAGTTTATTATAATGAATTCTTTTATATTTAATGCATAATTATTTTTGTATTGCTTTTAAAAATAAAGTTATCATTGCTGCATTTAGACTTATTGTCAACTATTATACAATTATCTTTATTAGAATTCATTCTGATATACCAAGAATATTTTTTTTTTTACTTTATAGAACAAATTTGGCCCTCAACTTTGTTATTTCGAAAACTCGAAATTTTTTAGCATGCCTTCAACTTAGTTACATCGAGAGTATACTGTACAATTAAATGAGTTTAGTTTGATTAAATCAGCGTCGCTAAAATGTTGATTACATACTAATATAGGCTCGCGGGATTATTTTTGATAGATCGCGTTAACACTCCGGTTGGCTAACCGGTTGGCCTAGCTGCCGAATACAAATGTAAGATTTAAAAAAAAAAATAGCGTGTAGTTATCTTGCTTAATAGTTCATAGTATTGACAGTAGCTCAGAAACTTCTGTTTGGCCACCACTGGATTGAACAAAGATCAGTGGGAAAGCAAAGTCTAATTTTTCTTGTTTGTTCACCGATTTGTCAAAAGTATTGAGGGATCTGATTTGATTGGATTGAATGTGAAGCATATGGTAACCAAAAACCAGAATATTCTATTTTAACTCCAAATAGAACTCAAATTGGCAGCAGGAGAGAAACAACTCACATCAATTTCGCAGTAGGAGGGATACGACTCAACTCAGCAACAGGAGGCAAACATCTCAACTCATCTCAGCAACAGGAGGCAAACAATTCAATTCAACTTGGCCGCAGGAACGAAACAACTCAACTTGGCAGCAGGAGAGAAATATCTCAACTCAACAGCAGGTGAGAAGCAACTCAATTCAACTCAGCAACAGGAGGCAATAAACTATACTCAACTTGGCAGCAGGATGAAAAGAACTCAACTCTGCAGCAGAAGAAAGTCGACTCAACTCAGCAAAAGGAGTCCAACAATTTAACTCAACTCGGCAGTGGGAGGCAATCAAGAAACAGTGGGAGAATATCTAGTGCCATAAACGTCTAGGTGTTACATTTCTAGGTGCTACTTTTAAATATTTTTTTTCAACCTAATTTTACATGAAAATGCGCTTATTCCATTAAAAGCCTTTAACTCACATAATTTTTAACATATCAAATTTTTCTTAAACAATAAGAGTTATCAATAAAATGAACTCTTATAAAAAAAGAAAATAAATAATCATTGACACTAACATTAGACATACATTTTATTCTTAAATTATGTGCTCCACCATCTATCTCCAAAGCCAGAAAAATATTGGCAATTGTCACGAATGAATTGGTCAAAGTTGAAAATCAAAATGCACACTTTGCTAGAAAACCTTTTATTATTTTAAACAATGAGCAACCCTTAATAATCTTTACAAAACATTTTTGACCGAGTGATATTGTTTGAATATTTAATTTAAAAACATTACTTTTCAAACAATTTTTTTTAAAAAAAAATATCACCATCTCCAAAGCCAGATAAAATAGGCAAGTGTCAGAAATGAATTGGTCTATGTTGAAAAATGTTTTCCACTTTGCGCGAAAACCTTTCATTATTTTATACAATGAGCAACCCTTAACGACCTTTAAAAAATTTTTTGACCGAGTGATACTGTTTGAATATTTTATTTAAAAAAATTACTTATTAAGCAGTTTTTAAAAAAAATTACGAAAAGTACAAAAGTTGCAATCTTTTAAAAGAAACTGAGGTCAGTAGTTAGCAGAAATATTCTGAAAATGTCAAGACGTCTACAAACTATTCTTTAAAAATAAAACTAAAAACAAATTAAATGTGTATTACTCTAGCATTCTTTTTTAAATCAAGAAAACTTATGCTTATTTCTCTCTCAATGCATTTCATAATTAATAATCTCGATGCATTTCATAATTAATAATTATTTTCAAATCTCGTATTAATGATTTTATATTTCTTTGTACAGAAAAAGCGTTTCCTTAAGCTAGAGTTGATTTTTATTTAAAACATCTTTTAGCGAATTAAGAAAACCTGATATTTAAATTTATTCAAGCAAAGCTTGAATTAAATGTAGAATAAGATGATTTTCTGTTGTTGATAATCTAAAGATTTCGAAAATTTCATGAGAATAAACAACTACCACAATAAGCTCAAATTAGTGTAAAAAAAATGAACAAAACATGAATTTTAAACAAAAACTTTTATAAAACTCTCTGTTAAAGCAAGAATGCTTCGATTTCTGCTCCAAGGTTTCCACTATAGGTCAAACAAACACTCATTTCTGATTACTTTCAGAGACGCTGTTTTCTGTTTTTTCTCCCTTGCACAATTTAAATTAAATTTATTTATTGATTAATTTAAACATAGATTAATTTAAATATAGATTAATCAGTTATATTATTACTCTTTTAAATATATAGTTATTTAAAAAATAAAATATAGAAATTATTATTACTCTTTTAAATAGGTTTAAATTTTTCTGTAGCGTTAAAAAAAAAGTAAAAGTTTTAAATCTCATGTAAGAAATTCTTTTTAAAAAAAAAAAAAATGAAATAAAACAAATTCTTAAAAAATTGTTGTTTGTAACTTACACGATCGCTGTCAGCCGAGTGCAGGTGGTTATACTATATCACTATATCATTGAAGAGTTTTAAAATATAGAGATAAAATCAGATATATTTCCCAATTTCAACAACAATTTTATCTATTAAATTTTTTATTTTCATAAATAATACGTTATTGTTTTGAGAAAAGATTTTCTGCAACAATAGTTGGATGATTATATGCATCTTGAACTGATTAATTGACAAAAAAACATGGGAGGGGGGAGAGAGAGAGAATTTATCACGCGATATCGTGTGGTCGGCGACAAAAAGTTAGCATTGAAAAAGTATTCTTTAAAACAAATACATTTTAATTGGAATACGATTGTGCATACCTTATTATTTGTGATTACTTTTTAAAACAATTCTTAATTTAAAACTGCATATTTTTTCCCTATATTAACTTTTTAAGTACTTTCTCAAAATGAAAAAATTTATTTATTAATTTACAATTTAATTAATAACATATACATTATAACTATTTTAAAAATAATAAATCCTTGAAAAAAAAAGACAGTTAACATGTTTCTTTATAATTTGAAAGATTGTTAGATATTTTAAGAGCAGAAATACCTGAAAATTAAACTATCCTGTAGCTGTAGCGAAAAGATTCAAAATAAACGGGGGGACGCTATGATTAGCTTCGTGTTCCAATTTAACCAAACATGCTTAGAAAGAGAACTAATATTGCTAGTTTTTTAAATAATAAGAACATGACATTTTTTTTTAGGTTTGTAACACGGATCTTCCTGCTTAAGCAATTTTCGAATTTCGGAATACCATCTGATCGGAATAGACAAATAGCGCATAATTCCGAGTCGCAAATAAGATATTTTTGCAATGCATTCTGGGGAAAAACAATTTAAAACTCATTGGCTATTTAATGAATTTTGTATATATTTTATTACAAAAGTTTATACCGCGGGTATTATTTTAAAATTCTTGCATTTTCAAGTTGCCATCAAATTTTAATTATAAATTACACTGCTAAGAAAAACTTTTAAAATTCACGAAAACATAATTCACGAATTCAAAAAAAGGAATTTTTTTTTTAAAACCGCAAATAAAATTATAATATTAGTTAGCTTGATATACTCCGTCGACTTAATCACATTAAACTTATCAAATAATAATATTAATAAAATGTAAACGTAAAAATATGTAATAAAAAGAATCAAAACAAAGTAAAAACTTTTTTTTCTTTTAATTATTACACATAGAATTATTCTTGAATCTAACCATATGATAAAATTTGCGGGTTATTGGCGATAACATCGGGTTTGGCGAAAATATTCGACGGCGACGGTATAATCTCAAACAACCGTTAGTTTTAACGATTTTAAAAGTATTAAAAACAATACTGGCAACATGCAAGAGACTCAATTCAATATCTATTTGGAGGCTGGGATAGCCAGGTTGGTAGGGCACTAGGCCCATGTCCGAGAGTTCGTGGATTCGATACCCGCCGGCCGAAAACCCCCCGTGTAGTAAAGGGTGACTGATGCACGTCAAATCAGTCGAGTCGCGAAGTCCTCCATGTTCCCATAACAAATCAATACCTCTGGGGGTACTGATCCAGGAGTTTCATTGTCTTCTGGATTGGTTCAAAATTACAAGGCTTCGGAGTTGAACGTAAGTAGTCGTAAACCCAAAACTGGGTCGGCTGTTCAACGACGGTTATAAAATAAAATATCTATTTGGGACTAACCTTTTTTAATGAAAATGTATTTGACTTCAGTTAGGAAATATTTACATAAAGTTTTGTATTAAAATTAAAACTTCTAAGAAAAAAATTGAATCAAAAGATGTAATCTGCAGCTAAATGAATTTAATATAGACAGTTCATTAATTTCTCATTCACAACAAACAATTATATACCATTCCTTCATACATTTAGTTTTTGAAATTAAATTTACAGAAACGGAAATATATAATAAAATGAAGGTTCTTATTTGAAGTCTAATTTCAATTTCAACAATTCATATCATGTAAACACATAAATTGAATTAACATTTATATTCACGGTATTGGTTTCCTTTTGCAGTAAGAAATTTTTTTTTTCGAAAAGAAAAAACAAGAAAAAGGCTGCAACATATTATTTTGAAATGTCAGTTCAAAAGTTTTGAATTTTACCATTTTCATAATTGAGCAAAATGAGTGCTTGTTAAAGATTGGGCTACAGAGAATTAAAAATTACATATTAGCATTTTCTTGAGAATAAGGGACTTAAAATAGAACTTAATAGTTTTAATTAATATTTCAGTTTTTATGGATTTAAATATCAAAATTCACTTATTTAACTTAAGTAAACTTGTCTTCGGGATATTGGTTTCCTTTTTGGCGATGTGATTAGTCGATAAATGGCTTAAAATGCTAAAAAGTTTATTGAAATACCGACAGACCATAGCTAGGGTTCCTAAATATTTCTTAATTACAAACCTAAATAAACTCAGCTAATTTATTTTTTAAAAAAAAACAAGCATCATCATAATAATTATTTCTTTTTTGACGAAAAGAAGTTATTTAAGAAATAAATACATAACACTGACAGTACCTTAAGTTAAAATTAGATTGATAATACAGTTACAAAAGAAAATGATGTTTAAGTTCTCAATTTAAGGAAATTTTGTGTAAATAAGCTAAATTACAATAAACATTTGTTGCATTTGTTGTGCTAATCTAATAACTTAAAAATTAAAACGAAATATGTTTTTTAATATTAAATTTTTTTATTTTAGTCTCAAAAGGCTATACAATATTGAACTATATAATAGGATGGCATCACATTTAATCGAAAACATATTTAGAATAATAGTCAATGCTAATATGACCAATATATAAAATACTTGATATATTATATTTAAAATTGCAAAACGAGTCTTATTTAATAAAATTACCAATTTAAGCCAATATTAAACAATTTTATATAAAAACCATTGCGAATACCTGAACATAATTCTTTTATTTTGTTGGTTTTTAATACATTTCAAGGAAAATTGTTCAGAAATGTTTGAAAATTACATTGAAACATCAGCAAGTCAAATATTAAAATATCACTTTTATCACATGTTCCATCTAATAGTAGTATGCCGTTTTTCAAATATAAAAAAAGTATTAAAATGCGTTTATGCGTGAAAAAGTGTATTAAAAAAGTTATTGTTTTAATTTGCAAAAGTGCTAAAAATATAGTATTGAAAAGTAGCTTTGACAGGGACAATTATAACATACCATACCATTTACAACAAGTTACTTTTTTTAATAATAATTAATATTTAAAAAAAAGAACCTAACTTCATCTACATAACTGTAGATTAATTCTAACAATAATTTCAAATCGATCAAAATAAAACTCTTAAACAATAAAAAAAGTGGTACACTTTTTTTTATTTCGTACCTTATTTTGTTAATGCTGAAATGATTCTGCTCTTCATAATAACATGCCGAACAATAAAAATTATAATTTGTTATAAAACTAAAGGTTCTTGTAAATTTGAATTAAACTAGTTTATGCATTAAAAGTTGTACAAAGATATTAGACAAAGCAAAAAAGGATCTTTACAATTCAATTTTTTTGGGTGGAGGGGACTTTAAAGTATTTATTTGAAGAAAAAAAAAACAATGCGGTAATAAATGATGAAACGGATCAAAGAGCTTTACATATTTTTAAGAAAACGCATGCTTTTTGTGACAGTAACTACTTTTAAGTATTGTTAAATATTAGGAATATTTTTAATACTTTTATTAAACCCATTTTCCACCACTAAGTTTCAAGGAGTCATGCCTCAAGCCATAATATTTGAATTAAGTAAGAAAAAACTGATTTTTTTTAATAAACAATTAACTATTTTTTTCTTAATTTCTGTAAACTTTCTCGCGACTGTATTTTTAACTAAATAAGTATAACAATATGATTTTTTTTAGAATTATAAGAAAATAAATGATAATAAATACGTTTTAAAATTTATATTTAACTAAGCTATTCCTGTTCATCTCGATTTTATCGAGTAATTATAACCAAACAATTATCAAATGCATATTTACAAACTGATTACAATTTTTAACATGCTCGAAGTTTAGCAAGAATCCTTATAACTTTAAGTAAATAGTTAATTTGTAATAAAAAAATATTCAAAAATAGTCTTACTCGTTGGCGCCATTTCTGTAATGTTAGTGAGATAGCTAAGAGTCCTCATGAGATCCTGACTAAGCATAACGCTGACATTAAACATAAATTTATCCCCAATGGTAAATGAATCACAGCATAAAACCCTGTTACAATCATTCTGTTTTGAAATTTCTCGCCATGCAATGCAAAATGGGCGATTATGCTGGATTAATAAATATTACCATTTGTATGTATACTTTCTAGTTGGTTCAATATTTAAAAAACTAAGCAATAGGACCTGTAAGTTCTAGGTCAATAATTATATTAGCTGTTTTACTACGAAACTGTGAAAAGTCTTACATTGAAAAAATGTTAGAACGAAATATTTAATAAATTTAAAGCTTTGTATACTAACTACTGAAAATTATATTTTTGCTTTCGGATTTTAAGAATGAATTTATTTACAATTTTAAGTTTTTAATTATGAATGTGATCCCCATAATAAGTAGAATTATAATTATTATTAATGAAAATTCTTTTGCGTTTTAAACTGGGATAGTTTTATTTTAGTGATTTTGAACTTTCATGTTTTAGCGCGATCACATAAGTAGGTTCTGCGCATGTACTGTAGAGAACCGACATTGTTAGGTGTTAACAGCGCTGTGTAGAACATGTGTGAAAGTGCGGGATGTTATATGAAAATGTAAAATCTCCATTTTAATGCTTAAAATCTGAAAAACATTTTCTGCCACAAAGCCCAATTTTTCGCAAAGATCATTGCAGAAGTCGGGAAGTAATTTCAGTGCGAGGTTAAACATTTTGAAAGTTAAATGTCGAATACTAGCAATTAACTTTTCCATAAAAGATTAACAAATTTTTACAATATTTTTTTCGCGATTTCAATCTGCTACGAAACAAAGAGTTATAACTATATCAAAAGTATAGCTATTTCAAAACTAACAATTATTTATAAAAATATTAACTTTAAAATCTATTATTAAAAATTAAAAAAAATCACATTAGTATTACCTTTAATGAAATAAAATATCAATAATTATTGATCACCTCCTGATTAGGCTACTTTCTTCAACCTTTTGCTCCACATATAGGCAATAGACATTAAAAAAGCGAAAGTTATATTTTAAAAAGAGCAATCTCTGAAAGAGATTAAAATAAACTGACTTAGCACTTTAAAATCAACTTCTAACATTTTCAGAAAATTTTTTAAGTTCAACTCCTTATTTATTGTTTTACTTCTATGCACCTAACAAAATGTAATCTATAAATCTAATTTCCTGATATAGCTATAAAAATTTTTAAAAAAATGTATGCAGATATTTTTTAATTCAAAACAAATTAAAATTTGAGTTAAATTTAAAAATAAAAATTAAAAGTCACTTATAGTTATGTAAAATGAAATAGAACTTAATTAAAGTTAATTAAAATGAACCCAGGTGTTTCGATAATACCACTCGTTTCTACGTTATTCATAACTGTAAAGTTATCAATGAATTGATCCCCCGATACCTACCCTAAGTGTTTCTCGCATACCGAAAGATCATTGAACTGTAAAACCTATGAATGTATAATATAAATGAAATAAAAATTGGTTTTAAGGCAGGCTCACCGCAAGAAAATGAGCGGTAGGAGGACTAAATTAGGAATAAAATTTATATCACGTCAAGTAACTAGTTAAAATTGCTGATTGCACAGTCTTAAGCCTTATCATAAAATTTTCGCAACGTTCGTAGATAAAGATGTTTACATTTTCAATGTGCAGAAATTGCGAATGCTGATCCATTTGAATGCGCAAGTATTATGCCTTCAGCATGTGAAAAATTTAGTTTAAGACCTATAGTATTAGCAGCTTTGTTGGTGATGTTAGAAATATCCTTATTCCGAAGGAGATAAGAGGTAATAATAATTCCAAGATGTCTCGTGTTTTTAGAGAGTTTATTATCTGATTGCAAAGATGTTGGACATATGACGTCATTATTTCACTATTAAAAATCGCTTTCATTTGGATAAAAATTTCTTTTTCCCACTTTCATTTTGCGCTTCAATGGTACAAATTTTAATAAGCAATTAGTTTAATGAATAAACCATAATGTTAAATTTTTCTTATTTATCTATTTATTTCATTTATTTTTTTTAATCTTGTGTGCAATTATATTTATATGAAGTCATTAGTAAAAAAAAGATATTTTTAGCAGCATTTAGCTTAGTGAATAAACTATAATGTTACATTTTTCTTATCTATCGATTTATTTTATCTAATTATTGTTTTTTTTTTTTTGCGTGTTATTATTTTTACATCATTTGCAGAAATTTTTTTTAAAAAAAATTTGCTGCATTTTTTAGTATTGGTGACTGTACACACATGATAAATATATCTTAGCCATGCAGACACTGATACATTTTAGATAGTTCGAATTTTAATTCATTATTCATTCATTTTGAACCTTTAACTATCACAAATTACAGTAGCGTGAGGAACATTAGTTTTCATGGTTTATCTTTCGATATGTCTTTTAGTAGTGCAATTTAAATTCAACTGAATTATTCAATTAATTTCATCTGTTGCTTTAGGCAAATTTAGGAAACTGTTGCCTTTAAGTTATAGAATGTAATCTATTGTATTGTACTTATTTGTAGTGCGTTTAAAATAGTTTATTATAAACTAGACTTTTGCACTAATTTCAAAAAATTTACCCAAAAATCCTCATATTAACAGTTAGCAGTTTTTTTTTAATTTAATTATTTTTTTAGAGAGAAAGAGAAAGAATGTACGCTTTTTGACTCCCTTGTTCAAGTTAGTTATTAACATTACATTCCGTCAAAACATTTTACAAGATTCTTAAGCAATGAATTCTATTAAATCACCCAAATTTTTAATATAAAACAAAAAAAAATTACTCTTAGAAGGTAATTTAATAATATTTTTAGTGGACAAAACATGCTTTCAAACTACTTTTTTCACCAAAATATGATTCTAATTAACTTTCTCTTATTTATTTTTTCGATGAAACCAAACAATTAGTTGTCAAATTTTAAAACTTTTCCTCCAATTAGAACAACGGTGCTAAACATTTCAACTGTTTTTATCACGCATGCAAAAATGAAACATACAAATTACAACGTATATATTTTTGAGTTAGAAAAAGAATTCGAAATAATTTCAAACTATAAAAAGTTTTAAATAATGGTGCTAATTAAAATTTTTAATGTTAGATTACGGAAAATACTTTTAACTTAAAATAAAATAGTAAATATCGTTTTGTTAACGTATTGAAATAGAACAAAAATGCATTATCAACAAAATATCCACTACTCATGATCAATTTTACCATTCATTACTACTCGCAATTTATTGAATTTCTTGAGTTAAAAATTAGGTAAAATGAGCCTTTGTAAGAAATTTCAAATCAATTAAATACGCTTATTAAGTGAATTTTAATCAAGAACTGAATCAGGTTATTTATTTTTGAATAAAATGATTCGAATCTACTCCTTAAACTGAACAGTTTAAGAATTGCGGATTGAATGAAGTACTAAAAACTTATAAAAAGATTATAATACAATCAATCGATTCGTATCCCGAAATTAAATTAACTAACTAGAATAAACAAATTAGAATAATCGATTAGAATAGAATAAAAATCTAAAGATACATATTAGAATTAGTGATGCTATAACTGACTTTTCAGCAGATTCAAATTAAATTCAGGAAAAATAATGTTCACAATAAAAGCAGATCTCACAAGATTATTAATTTTAATTAACGATAGTCAAATGAATCTTAATGCGTATATATTCGAAAAATAAATCAATAAGAAGAATGTGAATTGATGCTGACATTGAAAGCGACAAATGCCTACAAAAAATACTAATTATAAATAATTAAAATACTAATATTTATAAAATTTAGTTAAATTTAATTATTATTTTTTTTTAAATGATTAGGTAGTGCAAATGACACATTTTAAATTAACTTTTTTTAAAAGTATCCTCTTAATATCTTGAAAAGTAGTTTAGATACTTGTTTTTTATTTAAAAGTTAAGAATTTTATTTTCATCTCTAAGAGATCTATTTATCAAAGTTGAAGAATTTTATGCACAAACCTAATGTAAGAGCAGAACTATGTTTTTAGTTACATAGTTTGATATTTTGAAAAATATGTTTTTTTTTCTATGAGATATATTTCAGTACAAAAAGTAATATTATTAAAAATAAAAATAATTAAATATGATAGCTCAATTAAAAGAAAATTAATAAGATTAACAAACATTAATTTTATGAATGTATAATTGATTGAAAATAAAATTCTATTCTCTACGCGTTTAAACTTAATACAGTACCTTCAAAATGAAATTAAGCACAAAGTTATTTTGCAACATTTTTAAATATAAAACACAAGCAAAAGACATGTAGCAATAAAAACACTGACCAAACAGTTTGCTTTTACTTTTTCTTTAAATCTTTTTTTTTTCAATATTTTTTATTTTTTTATTTTCTATTTCTTATACTGTTTTTTTTTTTTTTTTTTTTTTTTTATATTTATTTCTTATACTGTTTTTTTTTTTTTTTTTTTTTTTTTTTTTTTTTTTTTTTTTAATATTTATTTCTTATACTGTTTTTTCTTCTTCAATATTTCCTTTTTTTTTCCTTTTTTTTTTTTCCTTTTTTTTTTCCTTCAATATTTTTTTTTTTTTTTTGCAAACTGCAGTCAGGTTTAAAACATGAGATAATTTTATACAAATACATAATCAATTATCTTATCAAAGACAATACCAGAGTTACAACAAGAACGAATTATAAATAACTAAAAAAAAATTTTTTTTTTTGCACTTAAAATTTAAGGCACTTAAAATATTCTTTTGACACTCCTTTGTGAATCAGGAAAATCATTGAGATTAAGGCCCCACAACATCGTGACCGATTGCGGTTTGGTGGTAAGCATTGCGTCCAAATGAAATGTTATGAAAAGTGCACAAAAATAACGTTATAAAAAATATAATTAGTTTTCAGCAAATTTAAATTAACTCAGAAAATTTACGTCAAAGTGACAATTTCGAAAGGGTTATTCTTTATAACATACAGCTATTATTATGCAATAATAAAGCTACTCCAGGAATTAAGTGCATAAGCTAGCAGAATTTTTATGAAAGCAAATTAGTAAAATGTAATAAGTATTTAAATTTAACTAGTATTTTCTGAACAAATTATTTAAAACAATAAAAAAGTTAAAATAAAAAGTAATTTTTTTAAAAATATATATAAATTTTTAAACTTTGTAATATTAAATCTTTATTGCGTGCATACAGTTGTAACATTTAAACCTTATAACCAAAAAATTGACATAAGAACTTTAAGAAAAAGAAATTGAAAAAGATCATTTTTTCTTAAATCTAATATTTACGTAACTAATAAAACAAAGCAAGAACAAAGTAAGCAATAGGATTTCTTTTCATCAGTATATGTCTTTGTAAACATAGAGCCCCCAACCAAACTTGTTTCCTTTTATATTTATAAGAAGTTATTATTACTTCTCAGTCAGAAGTTATTATGTTACTCAGAAGCTATTAAGACTTCCAGGCAATAGCATGGGCTCATGCTATTTCATTTATTTAGTGATTTTGACAATCCTAAATTTTAAAATTCAAATTTTCAATTTAAGTCTGTCCCCAGTCAGTTTCACAACAACATTTTCTTGAAGATACACTTTTATCAATGTCTCCACAACATCCGGCGGTGATCATTTTTCATTATTCGCCAAATATATTAAGAAATGTGGAACATTCATATGTTTCCATAAAATTTTCTTGAACAGCAGCTTCCTTTACTAATGACACGAAAGTCAACTTAGGGTAGCATTTCATTTTTTCATTCACCACATTCAGGAAGATGCTTGAAACAAGTCTTATAGGAAGTGCTTCTTCCTCGATTCTTCTT
Organism: Parasteatoda tepidariorum; assembly: GCF_982258835.1. Taxonomy (NCBI): domain Eukaryota; kingdom Metazoa; phylum Arthropoda; class Arachnida; order Araneae; family Theridiidae; genus Parasteatoda; species Parasteatoda tepidariorum. The sequence goes on from NC_141761.1 coordinate 6,705,623, forward strand.
CCTCAGTCAGCCTTAGAAGAAGTGCCGCGTGTGATAACTCCTGTTTCAAAATTTACAATATGTAGTGTCTATGCTTGTTTTTTTTTTTTCAATCACCACATTCAGGAGCATGCTTCATCCAAGTCTCGTAGGAAGTTTTGCGTGCACTTATTAACATCAATAGCTCAAAAATCTAGTTTGAGTCCTGTTTTTTTTTTTTTTTTTTTTTTTTTTAATTCACCAGATTTAGAGCGATTCCTCTTCCTCAGTCAGCCTTAGAAGAAGTGCCGCGTGTGATAACTCCTGTTTCAAAATTTACAATACGTAGTGTCTATGCTTGTTTTTTTTTTCAATCACCACATTCAGGAGCATGCTTCATCCAAGTCTCGTAGGAAGTTTTGCGTGCACTTATTAACATCAATAGCTCAAAAATCTAGTTTAAGTCCTTTTTTTTTTTTTTTTTTAAATTCACCAGATTTAGAGCGATTCCTCTTCCTCAGTCAGCCTTAGAAGAAGTGCCGCGTGTGATAACTCCTGTTTCAAAATTTACAATATGTAGTGTCTATGCTTTTTTTTTTTTTTTTTTTTTTTTTTCAATCACCACATTCAGCAGCATGCTTCATCCAAGTCTCGTAGGAAGTTTTGCGTGCACTTATTAACATCAATTGCTCAAAAATCTAGTTTGAGTCCTGTTTTTTTTTTTTTTTTTAATTCACCAGATTTAGAGCGATTCCTCTTCCTCAGTCAGCCTTAGAAGAAGTGCCGCGTGTGATAACTCCTGTTTCAAAATTTACAATATGTAGTGTCTATGCTTTTTTTTTTTTTTTTTCAATCACCACATTCAGGAGCATGCTTCATCCAAGTCTCGTAGGAAGTGTTGCGTGCATTAATTCATATCAATCGCTCAAAAATCTAGTTTGGGTTCTGTTTTTTTTTAATTCACCAGATTTAGAGCGATTCTTCTTCCACAGTCAGCCTTAGAAGTGTTGCGTGCAATAATTCCTGAATCAATAGTTCGAAAATACAGCGTCAATGCCTTTTTTTTATTCATCCACCATATTCAGGAACATGCCTCATTCAAGTCTCATAGGAAGTGTTGCGTGCACTAATTCATATCAATCGCTCAAAAATCTAGTTTGGGTTCTGGTTTTTTTTTAATTCACCAGATTTAGAGCGATTCTTCTTCCACAGTCAGCCTTAGAAGTGTTGCGTGCAATAATTCCTGAATCAATAGTTCGAAAATACAGCGTCAATGCCTTTTTTTATTCATCCACCACATTCAGGAACATGCTTCATTCAAGTCTCATAGGAAGTGTTGCGCGCACTAATTCATATCAATCGCTCAAAAATCTAGTTTGGGTTCTCTTTTTTTTTAATTCACCAGATTTAGAGCGATTCTTCTCCCACAGTCAGCCTTAGAAGTGTTGCGTGCAATAATTCCTGAATCAATAGTTCGAAAATACAGCGTCAATGCCTTTTTTTTATTCATCCACCACATTCAGGAACATGCTTCATTCAAGTCTCATAGGAAGTGTTGCGTGCACTAATTCATATCAATCGCTCAAAAATCTAGTTTGGGTTCTGTTTTTTTTTAATTCACCAGATTTAGAGCGATTCTTCTTCCACAGTCAGCCTTAGAAGTGTTGCGTGCAATAATTCCTGAATCAATAGTTCGAAAATACAGCGTCAATGCCTTTTTTTTATTCATCCACCACATTCAGGAACATGCTTCATTCAAGTCTCATAGGAAGTGTTGCGTGCACTAATTCATATCAATCGCTCAAAAATCTAGTTTGGGTTCTGTTTTTTTTTAATTCACCAGATTTAGAGCGATTCTTCTTCCACAGTCAGCCTTAGAAGTGTTGCGTGCAATAATTCCTGAATCAATAGTTCGAAAATACAGCGTCAATGCCTTTTTTTATTCATCAACCACATTCAGGAACATGCTTCATTCAAGTCTCATAGGAAGTGTTGCGTGCACTAATTCATATCAATCGCTCAAAAATCTAGTTTGGGTTCTGTTTTTTTTGAATTCACCAGATTTAGAGCTATTCTTCTTCCACAGTCAGCCTTAGAAGTGTTGCGTGCAATAATTCCTGAATCAATAGTTCGAAAATACAGCGTCAATGCCTTTTTTTATTCATCCACCACATTCAGGAACATGCTTCATTCAAGTCTCATAGGAAGTGTTGCGTGCACTAATTCATATCAATCGCTCAAAAATCTAGTTTGGGTTCTGTTTTTTTTTAATTCACCAGATTTAGAGCGATTCTTCTTCCACAGTCAGCCTTAGAAGTGTTGCGTGCAATAATTCCTGAATCAATAGTTCGAAAATACAGCGTCAATGCCTTTTTTTATTCATCCACCACATTCAGGAACATGCTTCATTCAAGTCTCATAGGAAGTGTTGCGTGCACTAATTCATATCAATCGCTCAAAAATCTAGTTTGGGTTCTGTTTTTTTTTAATTCACCAGATTTAGAGCGATTCTTCTTCCACAGTCAGCCTTAGAAGTGTTGCGTGCAATAATTCCTGAATCAATAGTTCGAAAATACAGCGTCAATGCCTTTTTTTATTCATCCACCACATTCAGGAACATGCTTCATTCAAGTCTCATAGGAAGTGTTGCGCGCACTAATTCATATCAATCGCTCAAAAATCTAGTTTGGGTTCTGTTTTTTTTTTAATTCACCAGATTTAGAGCGATTCTTCTTCCACAGTCAGCCTTAGAAGTGTTGCGTGCAATAATTCCTGAATCAATAGTTCGAAAATACAGCGTCAATGCCTTTTTTTATTCATCCACCACATTCAGGAACATGCTTCATTCAAGTCTCATAGGAAGTGTCGCGTGCACTTATTCATATCAATCGCTCAAAAATCTAGTTTGGGTTCTGGTTTTTTTTTTAATTCACCAGATTTAGAGCGGTTCTTCTTCCACAGTCAGCCTTAGAAGTGTTGCGTGCAATAATTCCTGAATCAATAGTTCGAAAATACAGCGTCAATGCCTTTTTTTATTCATCCACCACATTCAGGAACATGCTTCATTCAAGTCTCATAGGAAGTGTCGCGTGCACTTATTCATATCAATCGCTCAAAAATCTAGTTTGGGTTCTGTTTTTTTTAAAATTCACCAGATTTAGAGCGATTCTTCTTCCACAGTCAGCCTGAGAAGAAGTGTTGCGTGCACTAACTCCAATATCAATAGCCCCAAAATACAGTTTGGTTGCATTTTTGTTTTCATTCAACAATTCAAGACACTGCTACATCCACATTCAGTCATGTAGCAAGCGTTGCGTGCACAATCTCTTATATCGCACACTAACTTGTCATCAAATTATAAAATATTTTTTTTTTTCATTTAACACATTTATACTACTATTTCTTTCTTTTAACGATCAGGAGTTTTTTTGTCACGAAAAAATATAGTACAAATATTAAATCGTTGACGTTATGTTCATAAAAGGATGGGGGCTCTCAATCGTACAAATTAAATGACAAGTGTATTACAATCATAATATGAGAGAACAAAAACAATATTTTGAATGATTTAACCATAAAAACTCAAATATATATTTCATACTAATTGCATCAGTACATAGTTATACATTAGATATTTGTGCTCAAGAATCTAAATAAAATGTAATTTCAATAATTTTTTGTTATAATTTATCGTTTAATGGGATGAGAGCGTAAAATTGTCTAATTTACTTAATTTTTTTTTCAAATAAAATATGAGAAAACATAATCTAATTAAAAAATATCTACACTTAAAGATCAATATTAAGTATAGGAATATAAACTTATGTCCTTCACTAGCTCATGATATTAAAAAAAAAAAATTTATTTATTCATTTGTTCATTTTTTTTTCATTTTCTTTTTTTTATATTTTTAATTTTTATCTTTTTTAAAGCTTCCATTTAAGCACACGCGATGGATGCGTTAATTTTTTAACTTTCAGCGAAGAAAAAAATAAAAATTTTAAGCATTTGTACTGAAATATGAATTTTGTAAAACATTTTTGTACACATACCTAATACAGGAATGTGTAATATTACATTATAAATGTTATTTAATTTAAATTTATTTGCTTTTGCATTAGTTTCGATAAAAATTCCTAAACATTTATTTATAGATAAAAGTTCTTTAATGGAATAGGAAAAGAAATGCCTACCTATTTTGTAAAATAAAGTTAATGATTTCAGAAGCAAAATAAATTTCAATTGCTCAGAAATTCATTAAATGTCTAAAATACAATTAAAGAAATTAAGAGGATTACTAAAAAACTATTTAAAGCTTAATGTTTAAATTCAAGAGGGGAACAATTCTAGTAGTAATCAGTAGCCTGGATTTGAAATCTGCACGACTTTAATATAATTTTCTGAAGTTTACAAATTCTTAAGAATGTATTTATAAAATTTTCTATTTAAATATTGACTGCAACGTTTGTTTGACGTAGTAAGATTTATAATTTAAAAATAATAATTACCGTTTACTTTCAGCTAAAATGTTTCAAAATAAGTAAATTACGTTTTTAGACCTCAACACCTAGTAATTTACATACATAATTTTGGAGTGTGCAACGCAAAGCAATAACAGTGATTTAAGTAACTTAAATTTAAGGGTCTATCAAGTTCGTAGGCATGGATATGTATTAAACATCATATAACATATTCGAATGTTATAGTAAACATACTTTTACAATGTTCTGACACATTGAAATTGTTTCAGTAAAAAAAAAAAATAATTGAATTGTAACAACCCAAATAAGCCAGATAGTAAGAATATCACCTTTGATCACGAGTAGCAGTTACTTGCATTATTTGAACTAAACAATATACATATGAACAATGCAATATGCATTATGTTACTGATAAAAGTATTAAATTTGACGAGTTTTTAAAATTTATAATATAGAATATATAAAACATATACTAGTGCTATCGGTAATTATACTTGTAATCTTCCTACTATCAATTAACAAAACCAAGTAAGCCACTTTAGGAAATTTCAGGAAAAGAACAGTGATGAAAACATGTTTATCCATTAAAAATAGATTTAAATCTTTTTTAAATTGCTTGTAAATATTTACTTTAAAAACTAATAAAGCAAAAGCTTTCCAAACATGTGCGCGTTATAGAAGATATTAATCAAGGAAGTCAAAAAACCATTACAATATTTAATTAACAATCATTAATAGTTAACATTAATATCTAATAAATTAAAGTGTATTGACGACATTTGAAACCCGCTTTAAACAAGTGCAATTTAATTTGTTAAAAAAAATTTTTTTTTTCTGCGTTTCTTAACAATTAGAATATTGTTACACAAAAGGCTACGTGTTATGCCGAAACAATTTGAACACACACAAAACACCAATACTAAATTTTTTTTTTAAATTATTTTCAAAACTTACATTTTTTATCACTTGTCTACACGAGTGAATAATTGAGGGAGAACTATATTTTAATTTAATTATAATTGTTTAAATTTTTTGTCGCACGTTGCTATTTTGAAATAATAAATGAAAGAATGCTATTATGTTATTATTACTATATTATTGTATTTTTTGTAAATTTTTTTTCGAATTTCTTTTATTCAAAACTATTTATTATATCAAAAGAGAACGATAACAATATTTGCATATTAAAAAATTGATAATTTATTTCGAATGCTTCTTGAAAATGCTATGTCCCCGAAAGAAAGTTTTAAAAGCAACTTGAAAGAAAATAATTTTGAATCAATTAAAAAATTTTGAAAATTTCTCAATATTATTCACACATTGATTATAAATATTTTAATTTAAAACCAATTACTAACCAAAATAAACAATTATTGTATTAAGATTGGTAAAATTAAGTTAATAACAATTAATATTAATTAATAATAAAAGTACACATTTTCTCCTTAGGTGTTTGCTCATGGAAACCCAGTGACAAATTCATAGAAACAAAATGAGATAGAACCTCTAAAATGTAAAGTTTTCTAATTATTAGCATAAGAAAATTTTTCTGTGTGCTCAACTAGAAGTTAACATTTGTTAACTAAGTTTTTAACTACTAAAAAAAATAATGCCCGATAAATTTTTCTTATCCTATAATTTATAATGAGAAGGAAAGCATTTCGTTCATTTATCACATTTATACATTATTTTTAAAATAAAAGACTGCATAAAACGAAATAAATTGGTATTTAAAAACTTTTAACAGCAGATAATTTACTCTTCAATTTTCAAAGAGGAAGTTTTGTACATTTTATCACATTCATCTATTATTTTTAAAATAAAAGAGTGCATTGTTCGAAACACCAATGGGTTCAGTAAATTATCAGTTTTTTTAATCATTTTACTTGTAATCAAATCCTATAATTTAAATCTGAATAAAAGCAAATAAATTGGTGTTTAAAAACTTTTTACAGCCTGGAACATATCATTTATTATCTAAGAGGAATTTTTGTACATTTTCTGAGTTTGATTTTTTGAGTCTAAGTTTGAAGCTGAGAGATTTTTCTCTCCAAAAAAAAGTTCTTTTTTCACGTTTTAATTTTGGTATTTTTCTTACTAAATATATACCCCAATAAAAATCGCGCTACCTTACTCCACCCAAGAATAAATAACAGTGTTGCAGAAAATGATTTTTGAGAAAAGCTTACTAAAATATTCATACACTTAAGAAATAATATAATTTTTTTTCTTTGTTAAATTTTCTTTATTAAATTTAATTGTGCATTCTTTCCATTTTTTTTCCTTCATAAGTAAAAGAAATTATCAAAGCGATATCCTTTTCTATATGTATACGTTATGTTGAAAAGTCTTGTTGATAGAATTTTTTACTTTTTAAAACAAGATTTTTTTTTAAAAAAGTAATTATTAGTGACTTAATCTTATTAATTATTATCTCATAACAAATAAATATTTTCAACATACTAAGTATGTTGTACAACGAGTTTTCTTATTGAGCTTTTTTGGTTTTTAAAATTAAAATATCACCAAATTTTGGTGATAAAAAAATATCACTGAACAAGAAATAATTACTTATTAAAATTTATAATTCTTTTTTAAAAATATTTCAGAAAAGTAGTTGCTGTCGATAAGTTTCCAAAATATATTGTTAGTTTCTTCCCACAATTTTCAATACAATTTTATTTAGAGCAGTTAAATTTTATGAACCCAAAAGTTGAAAAAAAAAATCGTCGTGAGTAAAATTTTTTAAACAAATTGATGTGTTCCAAAGCTTTTTATAAATAAGTAATAATTTTATAATAGTATATATAATTTTTAAATGGATTAAACCACATGGGACAAGCAAATTAACTCTCGAACGTTTAATACTCATTTATAAAGGAAAATTGGATACGTTTTTTTTTATTACTATTTTTTACAAATTTTAGTATTTATATTGTTTTACTCTGTTTAATAAGTTCCTGGCAAACTAATAACCAGATTTATAATTCAATTATAACGCTTAACATTTTTTGGTTATAACTTTGCTTTGAAATTAATAATTTTTAATTATAGAATCAAAAAACATTTCTTCCCTTTATTCTTTCACGACTTCTTGAAATTAATTTCAATTTAGAAATGTCATGCGATTTATTGTTTTCGAGCAAGTGCGAAGCAACGTTTTATTTGCAGCGTTTTATTAAATTATTCGTTCAGTTTAATAGTTTCAATCACGTATTCTTAAACAAGTTGAAAAATATGTATGCCTTTTTGAGCAATATGCCCTAAATCATCAACAATAAAAAAACTAAATGTAAAACTTATTAACGGCTCTTAAGAATGGAAAATATATAAACATGAAACTAAATTTTAATCACATGCAATGATTTCCCTACAGTTGATTTTTACTTACGAATTTAGAGTATGGGCTAGTAACACATCTTAGTAAAAACAAATAGGGAATAAAAGAGTTTTCTATATTTTAAGTAAATTAATTTCACTTAAGGCTTAATCCTAGTAAACGTTGCATGGCAGATTGGGCGACATTGGCGATATTAAAGTTTGCAATTTAATTATCTGGTGTTTGGTGAGTTTTAATAGGTTACTGCCTTTTTTTCGTTGTAAGTTTATGTATTTTCCGTATTCTGGTAACAATTGTATATGCTTTTATCTGAATCAATTTTTGACTTCAATGTAAATAAGTCATTTCGGCATTGGCAACAGTTTGGCGACAAGCATAAAGCGCCATTTCGGCGATGGATTTTACTAGGATTTTAAAGCACTTTAAAATAGCAAAAAATAAAAAAATCCTTAAAGAAAGTTAAATGAAATTCCGAAATTTTACAATTGATATTAATTTCAAGCACACACAAATATTTAAAATCAGTTTTATGCAAAAATTGAAATTTTAATAGAGTAGGATGAACAGGAATAGCTTTAGAAAATTTATTCAAATACATTAATTTTTCCTTTAATAATTAATAAAACAATTCAAATTTATGCACAAGATAAGAGAACCTTTATTACTGAATTCTTTTTTTAAATTAACTCAAAATAGCTTTTTAAATTGTCGTACAATTAACTAAAAAAAAAGCAACAGAACGTATTTATAATCGCATGGCTGAGCTATGGATTACTACTCCAAATAGAATCAAATAATGACCTTTTGTTATCGGAATAAACAAGATCTCATGAGAACATAAATATGCATATTTATGTTCTGCGCTATAAAAACACTTCTGGCTTTAAATTTTTTTCATTAATTCACGAAGTTTAATTTCATTAATTCCTGCTTAGTAAGAAGTTTGTTTTATTAGATGTTATTTCATCGAAAGAAATTATTATATACTATACGGCCCTGGTGTTTAGCACGCACCTTCGAAAGATCGTTTTTTTCCCCAACAAAATTTCAATTTTCTTCTCTAAATATGTTTTTTTAAAAGATAATCTGAGACAAATCGTAAACTAATTGACAGTGCAACTTACTGTACAGTTTATCACGAGAGCCGAAAGTGGCTGTACAAAGCCAAATTTAACGGTATTAAAATAACGTATTGAAGTTTAGAGAAGTCAAAATGGTATATAACAAATGAGAGTTTCACTCAAAAATAGGGGAAATCCATCAAAAAAAGAGGGAAAATATCTCTAGATTACTTTGGTGTTGCAATGACACATAAACATAAAAGAAAAAAAGAAAAATTTCAAAGGGGATTATTCATCAGGGATTTTTCAGACTTTTTGAAAAGTCCTGTTTTTGTGAGAGAAAAAAATAAAAACCATGAATTTTAAGATTTAGTTTTAAAATGAGTTGAAGACATTAATTCTGCTTTTTTTTAAAAAAAATTGCGAAGAGTCTATTTTTAAAAAAATTATTTGTGAACAATTTTTAAGAATTTTGTGACGTGTATGTTTACGAACCTAAACTGCTCCTAAAATAATCCCTGTTTCTATTCAGAAATTTCAAATATAAGCTAAAAAGCCATTGTTGTATTAATTTGAAAGAAAAAAAATCAGTTATGTGGGAAGGACGATTTTTTGTTTTTTGTAATGAATCATTAATGATTTCAAATAATAAATGGAGTCATATTCCAATTTCCATCTCTCCCACATCTTTAAAATCACTCTTTTAAAAATATTAAAACTTCGGTATCTTTTAGACATGTTAGCCATTTTATGAAACTGTATCTAAATTTTTTATTATTTGGTAATCTTGAAATCTGTTTGGCCTATTTTAACCGGAAATAACTAAGTATTCGTTCATTGGACTACAAAATTTTACAAGTTTTGCAAAGTCGGGATGTTACTGTTAAATATTTTTCTTACTTCCAAAATTTCGAAAAATTTTATTGTTTCAATCACATTTTAAGATTTACGAGCGTTAAAATAACAATTTTTTTCAAGACACACAATTCAAACTAGGCAACATTACTTATTTCAAATTAATTTTAAACAATTGATCACTTTCAAAAAAATCATTCAATATTATACTATAAAAAATAAAATCGCTGCTAGAAAAATTTATTTTATACAAAAATTTTCCAGACCTAAACATGAATAAGGAAAATCCAAAAGGAGAGAATGATAGGATTTATTTAAATTCGTTAAACATTGAAAAACGATCACAAAGTTGGGAAAATATTTTTTTTTCAAAGAGCAAAAATATTAAATGTAGCACAGATCACAAAAAAATATTTTTAAGTAATAAAAAATCTTGTTTATATAATTAATGATTTCTTCAATAGCCTTCATGAAAAAATTAACTTAAACAAAACCTTATTACTTTTTATGTTCTTACTTGTACTCCAAAAGGAAACCAATAACAAGGGTTAATATTACTTTTAGCAATTGAAAAACAAGAAAAAAAAATTAATTTTCTCTTTAATTTTTTAAGTTTTTTTAAAATTAATATATCTTGAAAGTATGATTTTTGAAATCTAGGGAGCGTAACCAAGTTTTTCAACAAAAAATAAGAACCTTTTAAGCACTCTAAAATTTTTTATCACTTCTTAAAAAAATTAGGATAAGCATACTCGTAATAGGGATTTTTCTTTCTATTGCATACTCTTTATGCATATTCTTTATTCATAAGTAAGGCCCGGATTTTGATGACATTTGCATTTTTTTGCATTTTTTGCATTTTTGGACATTTTTTGTCCTTTAGAGCATTTTTTAGATTTATAGGACATTTTTCTTTAAATTTTTTGGCTTATTTTGCATTTTAAAGCATTTTTTAAATTTTTTGTTAATTTTTTCCAATTTTTATTATTTTTTTTATCATTTTTTATTATCACATTAGCTTCCAAACAATGAAGAAACTCTAGGTTATTAACAGGTGAAGCAAAATCTTTTCAAATTGAAGAATTGTCAGTAAGTGAGACCGTCTTTTTCAAGAACGCGCCAATAACATCAGTAGACGTTGAAAGAAGCTTCTCCAGGTATAAAAATTTACTTTCAGACAAGAGACGCTCGTTTACATTTCAAAATATCAAAAAAAATTTAATAATCCAATGTAATTCTGATATTTAGTAATATTATGAGATGGAAGTTGTTATATTCATTAAAGTTTCTATACAAAATGAAAATGTTTTGGAGTCAATATATTTTCCTTTTTTTTGTGTTATTTTAGGATGTAAAACATATTTTTAAAACTTTAATGAACGTAGAACAATTATTGCATTGCTTTATATTTTTTGAAATGACTCATAATAATTTTAAAGAGTAAAACATTGTTTTAGTTTAATATTTTTACTTTATTTAAGTCATGTCATAAGGCATTTTTAGCGCAATTTTCGCATTTTTAAGGGCATTTTTCGCACTTTTTAAAAGGGCATTTTTTGCACTTTTTAAGGGCATTAATTGAGATTTTTTAGGTCATCAAGATCCGGGCTCTATTTATAAGCATAAAATAAACACTGACTATACATAAGCATAAAATAACTAGTTTTTGATAAATATAAAAGGGAAAATTGCGAAAATCACGTTTTTTTAATGACGACAATCGACACGGCAAAGAAAAATCTTAAGAAAATTAAGCACTTTTTGCAATTCCCCAAAGAAAAAAAGCACCTTTAAACACTTTTCAAATATTTTAGGACTTGATTCACTAGGATAAAAGAACGACTAAGTTAATCACAATCTATTATCTTTCCTGCAAGAGTATTGTTGCCATAATACTGCATTTAGCAAACGAAAAAAAAAATCAGATTTTAAAAACGACGTATATTATGATGACAATAATTTACTACAATTTTAATTATAATTAGCTTATTTTATTACTAAACAATTAACAAGCAATGTGTAAAATTAATACATTTTTTTTAGGAAAACACTTAAGGTTATGCTAAGAACAAATGTAAACTGTCGTAAATAGCCAATGAGTCACGGAAATAAAAACTGCGGTTAAAAACTTTACTAGATCACTAAATCCACATTAGGTCACTAAAACAATATAATTTTCTGCAATAAAACTAAATTTCTATTGATTCTCTCAGGAAAAACGAACCTTTTAAATTTTTTGTTCTCTTAAGTAAACTTATTACTGTAATTCAAGAAATATTAACTAACTTAAAAATACAATAAATGAAACAAAGTCATTATAAGTACTACAAACAAACAAAAACTTAATTAAGGAAAAAGTAAGTTAATTTTAACCAAGGACAATCCATTAACATATAGTTTTGGATTGCTGCCGACCTTTGCTAAGCCTAACATGTCGGTGAAAAATGACACAGATAGCAAAATGATGGCAAACCCATTTAGCGGATGTTTCTGAAACAGAATAACAAGTAAATCGCCTACTCTTAGTAATCTAATTATGAAATGATAGAAATAATTCTAAATAATTTGAAAATGGGAACATGTATATAAGCTTAAACCAACAAAAGATTTTAAGTTAGGACATTCTGAAGCAGACACTCTAATACGCTTCTGAAAATTATTTTAAGTTAAACGGATTTTAACTCAACCGATCATTTCATTTTCGGAAATTTTAATATTTTTAATACCTTTGTGTTTAATTCAAGACACATTTTTCTTTCATTTAAAGATATTGTCGATATTTTCCTGTGGAAAATTTTTTATTATTTAACTTAGTTAACTTCCCCAGATAAGAAAATAAAATAAATTTTGACTTTAACATGGTAAGTTGTGCTGAGTTCTGATTTTTGAGGTTGGTGGGGAAACTATAGTTGCGTCTGATTCATGGAATTATCTTTGTCAGGACTTTTAAGATTAAAATTTCGTGAGTCTGGCCAAAGCAATGACGTAAACAATATAGCCTGCATAGCTCATATCAAAAACACCGCGGGTAAATTTTATTTTATTTTTATGTTATTTTAGAACAGAACGAGACTGGCTTTTATATAGTAGCTCTAAAACAACATCGAAAATATAAATATTACGATGCATTTTTTTAAATCATAGATGCAACTTTGATCTCATTGAAAATTGACTGAAAAAAAAAATGCACCTTTAAGTAACTCGCCAGGGCAATACGGAATATTTGTACGTGGTTCCGTTTCTGCCTTAATGGTAGTTTGAGCTTTTCATTACAAATTTTTCCTTTTTTATTTTGTGTTGCGAAATTTTTACAAACCAGAGGAACTTTGATAGGGCTTCATTGATTGGCAAAATAGATAAAAAAAAAAAGAGCCTACTTCATATACTTAAGGAGAAAATATTACCACGTAACTGAAGCAAATTTTACTCTTCATAACATTATTTGAATAATATTTAGCGAGTCTGCCCAAAGCTAAAGAAGTGATGAGGAAAACAATATAATTTGCATTGCTATTATAAAAAGACAAGAGTGAACTTTATTTTTATATTATTTTAAAACAGAAGGTTTTTGATTTCAGGAAGATTAAATTTCTTTTGAACATACTTAAAAAATGAAGTCTAAGAAATGAAATTTTTTTTAATGATCTAATCTGTTTTCAAATTGCAATAAACTGCATTTTTAATTAGATTCTAAACTATTCTGTCAGTTTGAACCCAGACCTCAGGGCTGTTGGGATTTTTTCAAGTCATGCCCCTCCCCAATAAGCCAAGAAGATATTCTGATCCTATTTTAAGCATCTTTTCCTAGTTAAAATAAAACCAAACAAACAGGTTTATGTTTTGAGGAGTTTCACAAAATTGGCTAACTGAAATTTCAAACCATAGTGCAAAATTAAAAATAATATAAATTCAATAAAAATGCGCAATTAATTGCCATAAAGGAATTGAACTTATCACTTTTACAGAATTAGTTCACGAGTCGAAGAAAAATTTAACTTTGACACAAAAAAAAGTTGCGTTGGAAAGTATGTTTTGACGAAACGGTTTCCTTTTTTTTTTTTTTTTAATAAAAACTAATGTTAGTAACGTTTAAGGTAACGTTAAAAGGGTTGCTCATCGTTTATATCCATTTAACATTTTTATAAAATGCATTTTAGATAGGAAAATATAGATAAATAATTTTCCTGCGTCAAAATGGTGTGTGCTACAGAATTATTAGTTTCCATTGATAGAAACGATGATATTTTAAAATGTATTTAAAATACGATGATATTTTAAAAATCCATTAGAACTCCATGAACAAAGTATTTCGGCACTTCACATTCAACATTTATCCAGTAAACAGGATACAATCTATTCCTGTATATACAAATCAGAGTTGGGTGTTAAACTTCAAACACAAGTTTTTGACAAGACGCGTCAAAAACTGATGAAATCCGTCAAAAACCTAGTTCAAGTCTCTTTTTAGGAATTCCGAGACAATTTGTTAGATACCAAATCATGCACAATACTTGCATTATATGCAACAATAATTATGATTTATAGTAAATCTCATTTAAAAAAAATTAGCCAAAATTATTATAAGTATTAGTTGGTTTTTCTAATGGTACTCTTAATACTTTAAGACCCATGTTATAACTATTCAGTTTATATTACTGATAATAAATATGAGTTGTTATTTATCATTAATATTGATAGGTGATTTAAATTTTTTTATGTTACAATTTACGCATATTTCTTAGATTAACAAATCAAAGTGTTCGCCAATTCAGTGTCTGACAATTATCTGATCGATCAACTTAAAATTTTTTATTGATTCTCAATATTTATTATTAATTATATTTAGGGGAGCAGAATTCGGTTGACCGATTAATGAGGTTTTAGAGAAAAATTAAGCAGCCAGGTCTCAAAAATTCCTACTTAGATTTTAGTTAAAAAATGCGTCGCTTAGCAAAACTTTTTCTTGTTAAAAAAAACATACGTTAATTTGTGTATTTATTAGTTTGAATTCCTTAAGTTAATAAAAATGGTACCTTTTTTAATTTGATAAATTACTACTATTTCAATATGCTTTGATTTCTATTATTTTATAATACATATCCTCGTTTATTCAAAAATTGTATAAAATCAAACTTTTTTTCGTATAAACTTTCTATACAAAACAACTATTTTGATATATAAAATTTATTTTCTAAAACCATTTTGAAAAAGTTATTGCACAAAAAAAAGCTACAATTTTTGATCCAAAAAGAAATTTAGCTTATAATGAATATTAGGCTCTGAGTTTTTTCTCCAAGAATTCTCAGAGCCAAATTGAACTTTCTCAGATTACTTAACTAATTATAATTAACAAAAAATATAAATATTTCTTCAAATGAGTTAACAATAATTGTACCAATTAAACAAGTCAAGGATTAAATTATTACTAATATTTAGTACAGTTATTAGAGTAAATTTCCTAGTTACACGCTATTTTATTTTGTTATAATAGTTCTATATTCCGGTCTAGGCAGTCAAAAATTTTTTCGAATTTCGGTCTTATTCATACAAAACTGAAAAATAAAATTAGAATACAGAGAGCTTAAAAACTCATTTTTTTGTAATCGTATGCTTCAGGAAAAGAAGGACTTAAAATGGTAGTAAATGAAAATTGATTATACATATAATGAATAAGATGATTGTTGAGTGTTTTTATTTATAAGACTATTGTTTTTGTATTTATATTTTCAATGATTAAACAAATTAACAGATTGGATAAATTGCAATTTTAGACATTTTTATTTATAATTAATTTTATATTCTACACCAAACTTTCTGACTGTAAATTGTCAAAACAGCGAGTTTAATGTCAAAATAATTCAATAGCATAATTGATTGAACACTTGTAATTTTATATGTATGTTTATTTATAAATACTTCCTAATAATTAGCCTTACACCAAAATTTCGGGGCTCTGACACTTGTCGAAAACTGTGGCAAAAATTGATTTTGACATGACGGATAAAACCATGGTTAAATTTACCATTCCGATATAAATATTTACTAAATTTCTTTTCAAAAATGAGAACGCTTGTCTAAAATAAATATAAAAATAAATTAGTTCATTGGCACATTTGGAATAGAAAATAAATTTAAATATTTAAAATGTTGCTACTCTCAAT
Source organism: Parasteatoda tepidariorum (assembly GCF_982258835.1). NCBI lineage: Eukaryota > Metazoa > Arthropoda > Arachnida > Araneae > Theridiidae > Parasteatoda > Parasteatoda tepidariorum. The sequence continues at coordinate 6,721,479 of NC_141761.1, forward strand.
GTAAATTGTCACAAAGTATACTCACTTATCATAAGAAACTTTGTAGCTTTTATGCGTTTAATTACAAAAATTATAGCAAGTAGAAAACTATGATATGACATCTGATTTTTAAAAAAAATATTTGTTGATAAATAGCATTCAGAATTATTTCTTTAAAAACACCTGATCGTTGCAGTTTACCGACGATGATTTTAGAATTTTACAACGAAGTAAATAGCCACATTTTATGTTGCAGGTGGAGGAGACAACTTCATTTGTTCTAATACCAAAATACAAAAGCACGGATGGCTGCGCCATTCCCCAGTCTCACAGTTTTAATATTTTGTGTATTTGTAAAATTAACAGAACTACAAAACGAACATCTTCATATTAAGTCTATTTTTTTTTTTACTCAAGGAACCTTTTACAGCACTCATCTAGTTTAGTTTAATTTGATTACCATAGATAAGGCATGTCCAACACACAAAACAAATTCAACTAATTTGCAAACCGGATCATCTTTATATTAAATAGATTTTTTTTCTCTAGGAACCTTTTACATCACTCATCTAGTTAAGTTTAATTTGATTACTATACATAATGCATGTCTAACAACACGCAGAACAAATTCAACTAATTTACTAGAATTTATGTGAATTTTGATTAAAAAAAAATTTTTTTTGTTGCTAATTATCCAACGAAAAACCTTAGTTAAAGAACATTGCTTAGGATATTCCACTGTTAACATAAATTTTATTTAAAGACAACTCCATAACTACCACTTTCCCTCTTACCTTAACCACTTTCTTTTGGCTCGCGTGAAAATGATGGGGTGAGGTTTCGCCCTCTATTTCTCGCTCCCGTGATATTTCCGTGCGTGATGGAGTGTTCAGTAGTAACGCGCCAATGATAATAAAAACTAATTCATTTCTTTCGCCCGGAAAAAATTTTTATTTCTCATTTTACACACCAGATGGCAGTACCAGGATATTTTTAAGGTAATTGTAGATAGTTTATTTTAAACTAGATGATCAAATAGCACTAATAAAAAAATAGGCACTTTTATGACAGTTTTCTTGAAAATTAACCAATCGTTAAGGGGTTAAACAACATTACTTTGGATATTGCACCGTTTTCATAAATTTTATTTAAAGACAACTCCGTAACTACCACTTTCAATCTTACCACAAAATTGCAATTGGAAGAAAGATTGAGTTTTGAATTGAAGCTTACAGAATTATACATAAAAATGATGTCAAGAAGCATCACAAGCAGAGAATGTGAATAGAGGGAATGGGAAGACGACAATGATTTCAATTTCAAAATTGTAAGTATTATGACAGTTCGGCACAATTTTGCCAAGAAAACAAAGAGCCACAGTTTGTATGCCTTAAGTTTGACACAAAGCTATAATTTTACACTATTCATACTAACCGTAAAAAAATTATGTGTACTTTAAAATCAACAAAAATTTAGAAAGTTATTGGTTTTGTTTTTTTAAATCGCCAATTCGGCGTTATTTTTCACTTGCATGCAGAATAGTTGTCAATTTCAGCGTAGTTTAACGAGTTTAAACCCAGAAATTGTACTTTTCAAATATTGCAAAATTAAGAACAGAACATCTTTTCATGTTTGAAAAATATGCTTTAAATACCGATATATCACGCCATTTTTATAATTAGCATAAAGTACACTGGCTGAAGGGAAACAATTCTCCGCAACTTCACTTCAGTTACCCTATGCACTCCCAACTAAAGCTCTAGAATTGTTGAGAACACAATTTGTTAATAATAAACTTGATCCATCTACCGTTTTAGAGCACCTAATTAGTGGTAATACATTCAAAGACTTGGTAGCAGAAATTCCCAAGTCAATCTGCATCACTATCTTTATAAATTTAAATTTCTCTGTCATCTTACGAGAGTTAAGCGGAGACTATTATCGTAAAAACCATGCTTAGTCTGACAAGTGTATAGCAGCAAAATTTACATATTTACATCTGTGTATAAGTAATCTGATCAGTGTATAGCAGCAAAATTTGCAACTGTGTATAACTAATCTGACAAGTGTATAGCAGCAAAATTTACATCTGTGTATAAGTAATCTGACAAGTGTATAGCAGTAAAATTTGCATCTGTGTATAACGAAGATAAGAATTTTAAGTTAAAAATTAATCTTACATGGCCTGTAACTAAATAAAAGTTTTGAGAAATATATATTTTTCAAAAAACATTATTCTTGCCATTTGAATTATCATTGTTTTCCAAAATTTTAGTTAAGGAAAATTTTTTTGGAATTTTAGAAAATCATTAAATTTCTTCAGTTTATATAAATCCAGATTATCAAAAAAAAAATAATTGAATAAGTTCTGGAGTAGAAAATAATTCCCCCCCCCATCTCTTCTCAACAATTTTTTAGCCTTTTAAAACATCTGGATGAAGAAAAAATGATCTGCAGTGATGCAGAGTTTCTGCTACCAGACTCAAGGGATGCAAAGGATAAGTTACTTTATTTAATTCATATTATATTTAACAGAAGTCAAAAGAAAACTTTAGCTTATTTCGAAAAAAAAAACGAAATAGGAAAAAATAGTACTCACAGAAGGCAAACTTAAAACAACGTTATCCACTACATGGTAAAATTATGCCATGTCCTGTATTTGCTACGAAACTTATAAGGTCTTTTAGAAAATTAACTTATGAGTTGTGTCAGCGTGATAGATAATATTTGTAGAGCTTATTTTGAAATTTTATTACAAGCCACAAATGTTTACTCTTCAATTTTTAAACTTGCACAATAAAAAAAAAAATTAAAGAAAAAAAACATTTTTAAAAATCAAAGCTATTTTATTGATTTTTTTTAAACTTATTTTTACTGAGTATAGTTATAAGTACGAAAATATTAACTTAAAAATCTCGATGTAGAGGGTCTTACAGGATAACTTTTTTTTAATATTTTTGAAACTTGATTTCTATATTTTTCATGGCTTGCCATTGTTTCATAGTAAACCCTTCCATTTTACTCAAAACTTCGAACACTTCATTGATTCTTAACCCCTTCTTACTTCTCAACTTTTTACTGACTCTGGGCAACAGTAAAATTTCTAAAAATATTGAGTGTAAAAACTCAAGCATTAATAAATTTAAAAATTTTTATTAGTTAAAGCGAACTTTTTTTTCCAAACAGCTGGGCAACAGTAAAATTTCTAAAAATATTGAGTGTAAAAACTCAAACATTAATAAATTTAAAAATTTTTATTAGTTAAAGCGAACTTTTTTTTTTCCAAACAGGCACAATAATGCCTAACAAATGAACTCAAAATGATAAACGATTAAAAAACAATGATTGTTGCAGATCTATTAACGTTTTTCGTGTTGCAAATGAGCATATAGTAATATATGCAATGAATTATAGATTTAACTTTTATATTACTTTTCGGGTCATTAAAATGATTGATGTTTCCTTTGCGTTAATCAGGTTGCTTTAATTGACCAGTTACACTGCTGCACATAATCAGTATAAAAGCATGTATTCATAACTATGCAATAATGCATAAATATTATGTATATAGTAGTATATAAAATACAAAAAGTAGCCAATATGGCACATTTATATTGGTAATTTACTCTATTTCACTTGGAAGCGAAAAACTTTAAGTTAGTTGCCCAGCGAATTAGAACAAATCTTATCTTTTCTCTAATATTACCATTTTATCATCATCAACCAGCTAAAATATTTAACACTATCAAATTATGGAATGATTGGAAAAAAACTAAATAATGTTAATATGAACGCTTATTTAAATATTAAGAAATCTCCAATTACTGCTGATAATAATTATCAATTTCTTTCCTTTCTTTGCATAATATAATAAGTATATTAGAATCGGTGGGTATCAAACAGTATTATACTGTGGTAAAATGTTTTAAAAATTGCGGTAAATTGGTACATTAGTTTTGAGGTTATTTTAAAAATGTTTCTTTAAAAAAAATAATTGATTAAAACCTTTATAAAGGTTTAAGAACACTAATAAAATTTTAAATAAAAACCAATGAAGGGGAGCAATTTTTTTTATATTCTACGTGCAAGTCAAATTATTATTATTATTTTTATTTTTTTGGACTTAAGAGTTTAATACGCATCGCAAAAGGGATTAAGAACCTTAAAAAACCCTTGTTACAACCTTAAAAAAACCCTCTTCCCCTTACATGACGATGTATAGTTATTTGATAGGAACAATATTTCTAAGATAGAATAAACTTTGAATACAATGATACACATGAACATTCCGGCGTGCTTTTAAAAGGGCAATCTTTAAAAAACATAAAAAAGAATGTGAAAGGAGGAAAATTAAAAAAACCACTTGAACTTGAAAACGTATTAACACAGAACATAAAAATTCAATCATTCATTTCAATATTCATTTATACAATTTAAAAACAATTTTAATAAAAATGATATTAAATATATTAGTCTACTTAAACACTTTAAAAGTTTTGCAATAAATATAAGAATACAAAGATATTGGGTTGTCTTTAAAGTATTGAGTCCTTGGAAGTTATATAAGGAAAAAACTTCAGAAGCAACAGTCAAGGTTATGTGACTTCACCATCCACCGCACTTTGTTACTTTCCGTTTCCATGGTATCAGCAAATCTTGCGTTATCCCACTTGTTACTGAAATCATAGGGAAAAAACAACATTTTCCGTAACCCTGGTACCAGAAGGTGGAAAAGTATGGAGAGTGGAAAAATCACGTAACCAAGAGACGCTTATTATATTAAAAAGAATATAAAAATTTTAAAAACTTGTTTCTCAACTAGACTTAAAAAGAAAATTTTATTTTTGACACGCTTATAAAGGCAAAATGTAGGTTGCAACACTCTTGTCAGGCATGAAGTTTGCTGTGGTGATAGAAGTGATACTCTCTACATTTTTAATTGCAAGTGAAACAAAAATAAAACTAATTTCTACCTACAAGTTCACTTGAGAAACATGATTTTTTTTTATTTAAGTAGCGAGCTTATGAATTAAATTAAACACATTTTGAAAAATAGCAGTTTATTAGAAATATAAATACATTTTGTTCTTAGTAGTTACTGTCTTCCCTTAGACTGCAGAACCAAATTTTTACGTTTTCTCCTAGATTCTAGGGCTTTTACAGTTTTCGAAACTCAAATATTATACTTGAATCGACGAATGTTATTTTTTGTTCTGCAATCTGTGGTTTTGAGTGTTTTCTCCTGGGATAGCCCTAGATTTTCTATCTATTGAGATTTAAGGTCGTTCTTAGTCAGTCACATTGTTTTTGACAAAGCATTTCATTTTTTGAAATTATGATGAAATTATTCTTCTTAAAAAGTTACATCTTTGAATGGAAAACTTTTAACTCTGGTGTTAATGCTTTTTGTCATTACTTCCTTGTAATGGTCGTTATTAATCATTCTTTCATGGCGAAATAGCCTGGTCGGTAGGACGTCGAGCACGTGTTCACGATAATGAGAGTTTGCATCCGGTCGTTAAAAAAATCCCCGTGTATTAAGTAGTGACTGATGCAGACTAAATCTGTCGGGGTCACAATGTCTCATAACAAATCAATACCTCTGGGGGTACTGGATTAGAGATTAATCGTTCTCTGGTTCAGGTCAAAATTACGCTGTGTGGATGAATGAATGGAGTATGATTGGGTTGTAACAATCAAACAGGCTGTGACGAGTGTGTGGCTGAAGTCGTATTCTTGGCCATAGATGGCGCCACTGAAAAAAAAACAAGAAACGCACTCTCTGTCTTAGAAAATCACTTGATTTCAAGCAGGCTTGCTAACTGGCAAGTGGCATAACTAACAACATAATTTCTTCAACGGTAACGAGAGGTAGCTGCATGAAAAAACTCGTAAATCTTCGCTCATTACTTTAGAAAATCCAGATATTTACCCTTGATTTAACTAGTAGGCTCGCTAGTTTAAATACTTCTTGATGTGTCTGTCAGTTTATGTAAAAAATGGTCAAAATGTTAAATGGCAATTGATTTGACTGGCGATGAATCTTTTTTATAGCAATCAGAAAAACCATGGACACTTGTTATACTATACAGCAGAGTTTCGACTGAAAATTTCCGTCCTCTAGCTTGTCGGAAAGTTGTTGAAATTGCGATTGAAGATGAATCACCATTAGCAATTAGAGTTCTGCTATTGTAGCCAAGCAATTGAAACTCTTATTGTCGTTAAACACATAGCTCAAGAAGAATTTAAGCTCTCGAGATCGGAGAACTGTCGAATCTCGAGTGATGCTACACTCCTTTTGGCCATTTTGTGAAAATGAATTACACTTGCTGCAAAATGAAACAATTACATTTTTTTGTCCTTTAAAATCTCAAATTAAGATATGTCAAATTAACAATTGTCAAACTTCTCCAGATTCTGAGTTCATGTTAGTAAAGTTAACTTTGGTTCTGCCCACTCTGACAACACAATCTTCACTTAATCATAAAAGATATTCGGATTCAATTTCCATGACTTCAGGTTTTCCATCCCAAATTCAAGAATTCTTTTTCTTTATGAGGAAAACCAAAGATGTTAAAAAACATGTTCGTCACATCTCATAACATGGATTTCTGTGTTTTAGAGATGTAAATATTCGCACATGTTTTAATAATCTTTTTTAAAACTCTTGCTCACCATATTTGTCAACAGCAAACTCTGGGGAATCCATGGTAGTTTGAAAAACAATACTTAACAAGACAAAACTTACTCGTCGGCTCTTAAAATTATCATTAATGACGAGCTGTAGAAATTTCGCCCCCTGGGCTAGATGATCAGTAAAAATTAATAGTCAAATCATACGATTGAAGACGAAGCCTTAAAAAGATCAAAGTTTACCAGTTCCATCTCGATACAGAAAATTATTAATTACAATCACTCTTTAACACAGTAACGTGAAACAACTTCAATGTTTCTACTAAATTCTAATGGATACACAACATAGCAAAAACAGTAAAAATATTCTTTCACAGGAAATGACTTTCTAACTCATTCTGAAAAATATAAACCTTTTCTTGCTCTAACAAGACCAAATCATAAAAGTTGACAGATGTTCGGACCACTTTGGCGTGGTTGAAGAATCTTCTTTAGTCCGAAGCTTTGATCTGCCAACTTTCCTTCAATTCCAGTTTTCATATAACCACGATTTTAAATATCATATCAGGATCGTGGTGGCGCTGGGGATAGAACACTTTCCTTCCAATGAGGTGACCCGGGTTTGAATCCCAGCAATGACTGTTCGATTCGAATTTCGCACCCAGCTCGCGTCGACCAGCATGCTGATGTAAAATATTTCTAGTGGTAGGCGGATCATGGTTTAGAGTTTCCTAGCCGTCGGGCAAACCATGGGAAGTTTTCCACTCCAAGTAACGCAAATGAGGGTTGTTAGTCTCATCAAAAGTTCCTACACGAAAGTAAATTTCTCCAGGATTACTTTGACTTTCGGGATTGGGTTAAAAATTAAAAGGCTACAGAATTGAACATTCATAATTTAAACCCAAAATTGGGTCGGTGTATCAACAACGGATGTAAAATAAAATTGATTCATTCTTTGACCCAATTTGTTGTTGTTAATTTACGTCGCACTAGAGCTGCACAATGGGCTATTGGCGACGGTCTGTGAAACATCCCGGAGGATGATCCGAAGACATGCCATCACAATTTTGATCCTCTGTGGAGGGGATGGCACCCCCGCTTCGGTAGCCCGACGACCTGCGCGCGAAGTCGAGCACTTTACGGTAGCACAGTTTAACGAGGACCCATACCGCACACCCTCGGTCCCTACGCAGACTGATCCAAGTGGGTCACCCACCCGCACAATGACCGCAGTCAGTGATGCTTGACTTCGGTGATCTGCTGGGAACCGTGTCTTAACGATCAGTCCACTGCGGGACTCTTTGACACAAAATCGCTTTTTTATGATGATGGACCGACAGCAACACACCACTTCAAATAACGCCAGTTTTACGCAGCAATAGCTGCCATTTTAAAAATAAAATTGTAAAATTTAGCGTTATTGCGAGTAAAATTCTTCCATGTTTGAGTCTTGTGATAAAAATGGGCACTATTTCGGACGCATTCATTAACAGTAACAGTCAATTTTTAAATAGTGTTAAACATGTTGATTCGCTTTTCACGCAGTCGGAGATTGGCGATATTAAAACTGTGTTCAGAAAAGGCTCAATACTTTAAAGACAACCTAATAAAAACATAACAACCATTGTGCAATGCTTACAAATAACCGACTTAACATATTTCCCCAGCATGCACATATAGAACCATTCTTTTAAAGTATAAACTGAAGTTCACAGAAGAAAGATACGGCAGTCCAGAGAGTAAACAACCTTAAAAAACCTGCTTGTCAGGAAACGAATAACAGAAAACCTTTTACTATACAAAAGTTATACCGCCAATCTTACAATACAAAAACATTATACTGCCATTTTGTTTTAGTAACATTATTAGTACTTAAGTAATCTCTGTCTCCGTTATCGCAGTAAACAGTGAGCGTGATTTTTTTAAATCATTCATGTCTACACAGGTAGAGAGAATTTGAAGCCCTGGCTTCCAGGGCATTGGGAATCAATTGAAGATTTAAGTTACGTTTCCGTTTGGCAAACTGAAGAAGTAATAATTAAGTCCTACATTCTATTTAAGCAAATGCAAATGGCTGTTAAGCAAATGACTGTCTATTAAGCAAATGGCTGTCTATAGATTCAACATAATAGAGATAAACGCTATTATCTTCCAAAAAAAATATAGAATTTAATGCTTTGTTATTTGAAAGTAATTTATGAGCAAGGTAGGATTTTAGACAGGATATCGAAAACCAATAGCAAAGTGTGACCGCGTGTAATTTTATATATACTTTTATAATTACTTCATATTTATTATAGATAATAATTTTTTTCTACAACGCAAGTTCTGATTTTAGTCAAATATAGTATTTTTCATATTTTTGCTGTATGTTTCTTATTTGCGAGTATAGTAAAATAAAGTGCTGTATGTTTCATTTCTATAAAACTCAGTTTATACATTTAGGCCTTTTTTCCTCATAGCATACTATCTCAAAAGTAATAAGACTGGTCAGATATTTAAAAAAAATCGGGTGGTACATATCAGGCAGACGCTTTACTCATCATCATATCTGGCTAGACAGCCCAGGGTGGGCCAGTGCCTTCCTTTGAATTCGAATCCACTTCTCTCTACTTTTGACACTTGTTCGCTTTACTATATTTACCAATGTTATAAGTCCTAAGCAAAATGTACTCGCTTCACATTTTCATCTGTTTTTTAATGTATAATGGAATACTGGAGTGTTCCTTTTTTCCATGTGCTCAGACCATATTTGGTAGCAATATGCCACTTAAAACTAATGGACGAGACAGGATATCACCTTTGCAAAATTCTGAACGTGTTCACACAGAAGCTGTCGAAACTTCGTTTCAGAATTCGTTGGCATAACGTTGCTCCAATTTTTTTTTTCTGTCTTGTATCGTGTCGAGACAAACTAAAAATCTTCAGCAACTACGATATCTTGATCATTCCAAAACTGTAGCCAAATCACATTTTATTCGTTAGAGGGCGCTCTACTGCTGGAGTAACATAGTATGAAAAATTCTGTTTTATTTACGTTAGTAATTTAAAATTTAAAGTCTAAAAAAAGAGTTCAGATAAACTATGAGTCAAACAAAGTAACAAAAGTTGAAATTCTTTTTTTTTAAATATCAAAATACAAACAGATTCAGTCAGGATTAAGCAGAAAGCGATTAATCCTGCCATAATTTGTTATTTTGATAGTCTGAAATAAACATTTCCGCATTTGAAACTCCAAATTTTACTCTTAATTTATCTGTACTTTCTATGTCTATAATTTAAAATCAATAATGTAGGTAAAACAGAAATTACGATAAAATGTTTTTTACGCATTATAGCGTCCTCTTAAGACCGTCCAGCATCAAATCCACCCAGTTCTTTCATCAATCCCAACCCAACATGCGCTTCGTACTTAGAAAGCGTACAACTTATGTACGCTTTCTATGCGATGGGTGACCATAGAATATTAGTCTCATTACTTTTGAGGCAGAACCCGACATGTATCAATAACAGAACCAGTTTCTGAACATTTCACAATGGTTTGCATTCCATTAAAACAATTACAAAGATTAACAGGGCTGCTAGTGAGGTATCATTAATTTAAATTAATGAGATATCATTAATTTAAATAGAAAAAATGAAATTTTACCTTTTAAAATGCGAAATATGTGGATCGATTTTTGACGCAGAATAAAAATAGTAACTAGTTAATCTTGAAAAATATTTACCCTTTACTACAAAAATACTAATAAAACAAGTGTTAAAAATTTTTTAAATGATTTCGTGTACATCTTGAAGAGGATCAATAACGAGCTACGTGCTCGTTTCTAAAATACTAATTGGAAAGAAAAAACTAAACTTTTTCCTCCTTTGGATACTTCTGTTAATTAACCCTACTATATCTTTTTATAGTAAAACAGCAATAAATTGATTGCAAATATTTTTTTTCAAAGAAAAGAACAGGTTCAATAGTACAAACAAAATAACGAAGGAGGAACTTGAAAAAGGAATTTCAAGAAATATTAGCGAAGAAAAAAGTATTTTTAGTATTCTATTTTGGTAGGTTATATTTGGAACTATTTTTAAATTATTACAAGTGAATCATTGAATTTGAATAAATGTATTGAAATAAAGTCTTGCTCAGAGGTTACAAGTGAATTATTACAAGTGAAACACTGGATTTGAATAAATGTATTGAAATAAAGCCTTGTTCAGAGGCTTAAGTCCTGTTAGAAATTAAACTATTATTTTCATCTTTGAAAACTAAATTACTTCATTTTTATACTTTTGAAAGGGCAACGTCTACACCCTTGTAAACTACCTCAAAATTTATTTTTTTGTGTTAAAACATTACTCTAGGTATTTTAAATAGCACTTTGTATATAGCCTCAAAAGTCAAATATACTCTTTTTTTATATTGAGTATGCGAGAAAAACTTTTTATAACTATAAGAATTCAAATTTAAGGTATAAGGCCGGTTTCGGCGAATTTATATATTTTTTTAAAAAGACTCGATTAAAATTTTATATTTTATGTTTGGCAAGCAAGCAGGGGTTCTAAAATTTTAAATTTTAAGTTTAAAAATTTGTAAAATAATTTTTCAAAATAAGGGCAAGTTTGAGCTTAAAAACTAAAAATTTTTCATGTCACGCTAGCAGCTCCACAACAAATTGCAATGCATAAGTTTCAAAATATTTTTTTTTACACATCAATAATATGGTTACCTATGTTTTGAACTAAAATCCTATAATTAAAAAAAATTTTTAATAGCTTTTAATTAAAAACGACGCTAAATTTATACAAAATCTACATTAAAATTTGAAGAATTCTTAAACTTTTTTTTGTAATGTGTGTTAAAGTAAAGAAATTTTCTCAAAACCAACGTTCTCCGGAAAATGCCTTTAAAATGCAAGAAAATTTTAAACGTAAAAATATTCTGACAACACAACAATTAAAAATTCGAAAATTTCATTTTGAAAATGAATTTTATTTATCATATATATATATATATATAATTTATTCAAATAAATAAAGGTTCCAATACTCAAAGCAAAACAAAAAAAAAATTTTAGTTTCGTTTTCGTGAGTTTAATTTTGGTTTAGTTTCACCTGACAACATGCGAAAAAATGACTTCATTTCTAAAAATCAGAGATTAAAATTTTAAGGGTTTGGGAAAGCTAATGAACAAAAGTTTAAATATGAATAACAAAATAAAGTCAAATTTTTTTTATTGCAATTGCCGATTTTCACCCAGTGATACCTAAAAAAAAAAAGTTGATGTATTATTCGAAAATTACCAGTTTATCTAAGCAATATCCAGATATCAATTTAGCTATAAATCACTTTGTGCTCACAAAAAAAGCAGAATAAATGTGAAGTTTCTTTGAAAAAAATTATAATTAACGAAAAAGATGTTTAAATATTTTAATACCTATACTATTTTTTTTTCTTTTATACAATCTTAAATGAAAAAAGCAAAGTGTATTTTTTTCTGTAAGCAAATACAAATTTTAGAGAAATTTCTTATGGAAAAATTTGCTATAAAAATACAAAATTAATTATGTTGCTATTGAAATTAATATGTGGCTTAAAAAACCTATTTGATGTCTTCAAAGTTTATTTATTTAATTCTAATATGGAACCAAGTTAAAAAATTAATGGAAGTACAGATTTATCATTTTGTAATTATGCTTCATTTCAAATATTTTTCCCCTTAAGAGTATTCTGTTTAAAAACCAAAGTCTTAAAGAATCCTTGTCTTCTGGGTTAGGTACGACGGAGTTGAACTTAGATAGTCTTAAGGTCAAGAATGGGTCGGCTTCTCAAAGCCGGTTATAAAGTAAAATCTAAGTAAGCATTGTTCACATAATTTGACCAGATTTTAGTGACCCCTAGCAGCCCTGTGACATTTAAATGCAATTAATAAGAATTAATACAAAAAGTACTTATCCATAATATTCCGTTGACATCAGAGTATGGCATTCAATTTTTGAGAATCAGGTTGTGTAGACCAGCTTTCAAAGCAAGTTCAGACTAGACGAATCTAAAATATGCCAAAGTAAAATAAAATTTCAAAAAGGAAAACGTTCAATTTTTTACTTTGTTTGTAATTAGAACTTCATAACAAAACTCATTAAGGACAAGGAATTTAAAATTTTCAATTATAGATATCTCATTACCCCAGCGAAAATGATGTAAGTAACCTTAGTAACTGTAAAATAACTTATGTCTTAAAGGAAAAAAATTAATAGTCGCTATCGACCGCTGGGCAACTAAACATGACAAATGGGATTTTTTTTAAAAATTGCATCCCATGTGCACTTTATTATTAATTTTAATAAGTATGAAATTATTGTGAATTTTTTATAATATTCTAAAAATTACTTTCTTTCAAGAAGTTATCTTAAAATTTTTCCTTCATTTTTAATAGTTGTTCAATGTTTTTAAAAAAGAAATAAAGATAAAAATTTACATGTTACATTAAGTCGTGTTTATATTTTTACAGTTTTAAAATTCTTAGTAAATATATTGCTGTGTTAATAAGTTTCAGGGAGCAAAATCATATTTCTTCTTCTTTGGAAATGCAATAAATTAAAATTACAACACTCATAAAGCGACATTTTAAAAATCTTACAATTATTCGTATTTTGCAGTATAAGAAAAAAGGAATATTTTCATGCAATTTTGTTTTATGCTTCAGTAAATAGTATGGAATGTTTCAGAAAAATGAAAATTCTATACCATTTCCTTATATTAAAACACTATATTCAAAAACACATTTTATTTTAATACCTGAAGTATATTTCTGAATTTTAGTTTATAACTAGGATTTTTTGTGCGATTTCTTTTATGATTAAATTTTCGTAAGTATTCTATGTATGTTTTGTATGCATTCACGTATGTTTCTAGCAAGAGTACTTAAGTTTGTTACTTATATATTTTTTCATACCGATGCAGGTAACAGAAACCTCTGAATTAATCTATAACGTCATGAGAAAAACGTTACTTCTTAGAATATTCCTTGAGATAAGGTAAGAACCCTTATTATACTAAAAATAATTGCTCACGAAATAACATAGATTAAGTAAGAAAAATTCCTATTACTCCTGTAACAGTAAAATTAAAATCAAAGATTTTTGATTTTAAATATCAAGCGATTTAACTCATTTGTGCTTGGCGTCCTTTTGAAAGTATTCAGAAAGGAAAAAGTGGTAGCACAAGCGTCTCAATTTCACGAATTATTTTGTAGCAACTAGATATTTCTATTCATTAATTACGTATAAATATTTATGTTTCGATCTCAGTTCATCGAATAGTTCTTTTCTTAAACTCAACTGGTTGGCAACAGAATGAAATATCCACTTGATGTAGTGTAAATAAATGTACGCTATAACTTTTTTTACCCAAGTAGTTTTCATATATAGACTACTATTTGTGGCTAGGCATTAATGGGTTAAATCATTATTTAGTACTTAACTGAATTTTAAACTTTACTTAATGAATAAGATTAAGAAAACAGTGGGAGAATATAATTTAAAAATAGTGGAGAAATTTCAGGCCTGTGTTTACCAGGAGATAAATCCACCTCAAAAGCATGGCGCTTACCTCATATCGAATAAAATACAATAGAACGCATACAGTATAAAATTTTAAATATCTGAACAGAACGGGACAGTTTTTCCGTAAAAAGTGTCTAAAATTAGATGTGGAATTATAAACGCAAAACTTTTAAAAAAAAAAAAAATGGAATGAAGGTGGTGGAAAAAAGATCATATTACACTTATGACATAGGAAGGGCAAAGCGGAAAGAAGCTGAATGAATTATTTGTTGATTAACTATTATTTGTTGATTAACTATTACAAGTTGTGTTCCGAGGAAATCTATGTTCCTCGGTATGAATTATGTTGTTGTTACTTTACGTCGCACTAGAGCTGCACAATGGGCTATTGGCGACGGTTTGGGAAACATCCCGGAGGATGATCCGAAGACATGCCATCACAATTTTGATCCTCTGCGGAAGGGATGGCACCCCCGCTTCGGTAGCCCAACGACCTGCGCGAAGTCGAGCACTTTACGGTAGCACAGTTTAACGAGGACCCATACCGCACACCCTCGGTCCCTACGCAGACTGATCCAAGTGGTCACCCACCCGCACACTGACCGTAGTCAGTGATGCTTGACTTCGGTGATCTGCTGGGAACCGTGTCTTAACGATCAGTCCACTGCGGGACCGGTATGAATTATGAAAAGGATATGTATTTTTAAAATTTTTTTTTACTATTTCGCATCGATTAATATTAACCGAATTCCACAATAAAGAAGTCTGTTTCCCTGATAACCAGCCTCAAGGATTATTTCTTTCTTTTTATTTTTCCTTTTTCATTTTAATGGAAACCATATTCCAGATTTTTCATTTTCAGCATTGAAATCAAATTAAGACGTATACTAGATGCTACTCTAGAACGGTGAATTCAACCATCAGACGTTAAAAACTCCATTTTAAGACTAATTCTGATAAAACGATATAGAGAAAAGATTTCATTCACTAAATATTTTTTAAATATTTAAAAGTCTTTCGTTAATTTATATGTTTTTAAAAATGCTAAATAAATTTATTCATTTAGTCTCGGCGTTCCGCCAAAAGAAGATTGATTATTTAGGGTTTTACAATCGAAAAAATTGGGAATTAGAAAACCGCCTTCGATTTCGATCAACAAAAAAAATAAAGAAAAAATGTAACAAATGCAATTACAATTTCAGAGTGTCAAAACTCATAACTCAGTTTAAAAAAAAGGGGGAAAAAACAATTTTACTTTTTATTCTTGAATCCTAAAAATGTGAATAGATTAATAATATGGAGTATGCTTGTAATACTGAGTATGCTTGCAATTGCTAAAACCTACAATTGAAATTTTTAAAACAATTATCGCATTGTCCTAAAACCTAAAAATCCCAAATAAAATTTCTTTTCTTCAATATGAGAAGCTGCTGTATTAAT
Source organism: Parasteatoda tepidariorum (assembly GCF_982258835.1). Taxonomy (NCBI): domain Eukaryota; kingdom Metazoa; phylum Arthropoda; class Arachnida; order Araneae; family Theridiidae; genus Parasteatoda; species Parasteatoda tepidariorum. The sequence continues at coordinate 6,737,091 of NC_141761.1, forward strand.
TAATTACATGTGTAAACAACTGCATTTAAAAAATCTCAATGTTAAAATTTAAAGCAGAGCACTAAACAAAGACGTAATATTTGACTTGCATTTTAGTTTTTGATAAAAACGAGTTTAACATTTATTTGAAATTATATCAATGCATAGTTTTTATTGCGAAACAGTGCAAAAACTAATTAAATTGAATAAATCCAAAATTTAACTTAACCGCCATAAATAAAAATCTTATTTCTTTTCAAACTTGGAAAATAAAATTTTTAATTTTACAAAATTTCAATTTCATCTAAACACGCCTAAGATTTGCTACCAGATTTTTTTTTAATTTCAAATTTAAGATCGTTAAATATACTAAATAATTAAAGAAACATAGAACTCACCAAATTTCCTTAGTAATGAGCGCTAAACTGCAAAATCTTAAATTTCGAAGCTTCGATTTTCTAATATGAAAAAACAACGCGATGAGAGCGAAAATACGTCAGAAAATGCATGTGTATGTATAAGATTTTTGATGTCATTGGTTAAAATAGTATTGACGTCACAACGAATGGTTAACTAGCATTAAAAAGTTGTTGTTTTTTCCGAATGAGCGTAACAATTCAAGTGATCGAGATTTTTTTATTTTATTATTATTATTTAAAGCACGTGGTCTTAGAAACTTGCATTTGACAAATTTAAAGAAACTGGAAATTTGATACTCGGCAGAACTTTAACTATGTGTAAAATGATGAATCCGCCACGGACTGAAATTAACTTTCAAATTTCAAACAATAAATCGAAGTTCTGCAATTTATCACCCAATGTAAATCCGTTATACTAAATTCAAGTATATATATTTAAAATTAAAGATTTTAGAAAATATGCAACGTACCTAATCGTTTACTCAACTTTTGCGTCACTTTTATTAGATCATTTTTTTAAAAAAGAAAGTCGAACCTTTTAACAACATATTTTGATTAAACATTTTTTTACTGCAAAGGGATTGCGGAAAGATGATTTCAACATATTTGAAGCATAGTTATAAGAATATTTTAAAGGTCTAAAATTAAAATTTCAAGAACATAGATATAAAATCGGTCCAGTCCGCGTATCATTTTTTTTAAAAATTAATACCTATATGGAGTATGTAGTTTGATTTTTGTTTGAATAAAAGTAGTATTTTCCAGTTCTCGTAGCACTCAACTCAACATTTATCGTAACTTTTTATTTGTTTATTTTACTATTTGTTTGTTGCCTTGATCACTTTTTCCAATTAACTCGCTTTCCTGCATGTAAGGTTGGAATCTGTGATAGAATTTGATGAACGGATATGACTAGTTGATTTATTGCTGTTTTTCTGAGACGCCGGGAGAGCTGTATTAAGGTCACCGTGCTTTTGAGTGTTGATAGTAAAAGCTGCATTGAATTGAAGGTCCTGATCACTTCTGTTTTGCCATTAGCAATCGAGTGTACATAGGCCGACGTTGTGTGTGATCTAGACTGAGTAGCGACAGCGTGAGGAGCTGGATAATGTCACAGTCTGAAGCAGCAAGTCAACTGCTTAATGTAGACTATCCATAAAAGTAGGTGTGTTTAAATCGAAGTGAGCATTTTTGTCAAGGTAGGCGTGTTAGCATCACGTCCGGGTCACCAATATAGAGGGAATCTAGTCAATATTTCTCATATATTAGTGAATTGGAATTGAATACTTGTAGTGGTAGCCAAGCTACTCAAGCAATGGAGGAAAATTAAAGCTTCGGAAGCTTTAAGCTTAGTGGAACAGTATAATAATTAAACATTTTTTACCATGACGTTATTGGTTCAAAAATTATTTCAGTATTCCACTTTTTTTAATGTGTATGAACTGTTCAAAATTTGTTAAAGTTTTACGAAAATAAGAAAATTTTAATTTTTGAACAGTTTTAAAAACGGTAAAACATATCTTGTGATAAAAACCTACGGTTAATTAAGTTTTAAAAATTGTTTGAAATGCTAAAATGTGACACACAATTCACTTTAGCAAAAAAAAATGTCCACATTTTTAATTGAAGTTAAAAAAAAAAATCTAATTTTTTCCCCATTAAATTTCAAAATATTAAAATAATCTAAAAAACCTACTTTCCACTTTATTAACAATACATTACCTTTATTGAAACTTTTAATAATAACTCCATCCTATAATGTTTATAATTATTTTTTATAATAAATTTTTATAATTATTAATATATAAGAATTATTTTTTTTAAAAAAACTACAATTAATTCAAATTTTGTTTCATTCTTTAAAGTTATTTAAAATTTGTTAAATATCCTTGTGATACATAATCATAAAGTATGTATCACATTTTATAATTTATAGGAAAAAAAAAGCGCGTTTGAATTTAAACCAACATAGCAAACAATGTTAAAATATCCCGTAAAATAATAAATATTTGTTCCAGTAATTGAGAATTGTCAAAGCATTTGCAAGAAAAGATTTAAGACATATTAAGAAATCGAAAATTAGATAAAAAATTCAGAGGAAAATGGCGCTTTACATTGCTACTAATAAATGCTTTCCCATTTTTAAGTTTCCGATTTCATTTTAACTTTACATCTACTGGGAAAAGGTTAAATAACTTGAATACCTCTGATAGTATAATTGTTTTTTTTCTCTCTTAGTATTGTTTTTAAGGAAGATTATTGAAAACAGTTATTGAAAGAACAATTATTGAAAAAGACTAGATGATTTTATTAAAGAACTAATAAAATGTTAAAACTTTATGCCCTTTTTATCAAATTGTTTTAAATTAATTTTTCATAACCATTCTTCCCTGTGAGCGAATATACGTTAAGAACAAAATTAACGCAAAACAAGCTATTGAAATTATAGTAATATATGTAAGTGTTTTTTCTTTGGAAAACGTTATAAATACACAACGTAAATAAACGAAGGAGGTGAGAAACAAAAACTGCTCCCTCTACATTATATTTTACTTATCAACAGTAAAATTTAAAATTATTATGCATTAATAATAAGTAAATCTATATAATTTCTACTTAATGGTTAAGTTGTTTTCTTATTCTCTTATATTTATTTGTAGGATAGATTTAAAAGCATACATATGGATTTTGAAATAAAGGAAATAGAATAATCGTGATTAATATGATGTTTTATGGAAAAGAAAAACATTCTAAGAGTTTATTTATGTAAAACATAAAACGACTGTAATTCCATAAAGTGATGAATTGGCTTACCTATGAAATACATAAGGTCCTTATTTTTTAAAAATATCTCTACAATCAACTGCGGAGCAATAAATCGCCACATATAACGATTCACATTTTCAAGATGGAATTTCTTCCATTGAAATAACACGGGAGAAGCGGGATTCCAAAATACTATCGTTTGATTCACCAGGCAGTCACGTGGTTTCATTACGAGGAAAAAAATTTATCGTCATGTGCACGCTCTATTATATTTAAACTCTATGGTTCAATGAAAAGTAATATATAATAATAAATTTTTTGTTTCCTGATCTAAATTAATTCTTTGCAAATTAATGGGAGAATTGAGCTTGAAAAATATCATGTATGATTTAATTTATTTAGCAGGTAGTTTGTAATAATTAGATAAACCATTTTAGCTATAGTTAATAACATTTAATTAATACATTTAATAATTATTGAGTATTATTGATATTTTTTATTACAGCTATGTTGGACATAAGTAAAAAAATGAGAAAAAAATCTGATTTAAATAAAAAAAATTCTGATTATTTTTATTTTTTTTAAAAAATCGTAATTTTTTCCAAGCATGGTAGTTTGAGTCGTATCTAACGAAACTATAAAATCATTATACAGGGTGTCCCGAAACAACCGCATAAACTCTTCACAGCTAGATTCCTCGTTGGGAGTACATAAAAACTGCCCAAAGAAGCGTTCCTGTACGATCCCTACTTAACGAGAAAAATACGAAAAACAAAGTATGACGTCACTGCCGGTGCAAGAAAAAGAAACACTTTATTGGACATATCCACGGCGTGCTCAAGCCTACCTCGACATGCACGGTGGACACTCAGAACATCTGCTTTAAATTGTGCATAATATACTGCTGTTGATATGTTCAATAAAGTGTTTTTTCTAGCACCGGCAGTGACGTCATGCTTTGTATTTTTCTCGTAAAGTATATATCGTATAGAAACGCTTCTTTGGGCAGTTTTTATGTACTCCCAACGAGGAATCCAGCTGTGCAGAATTTATGTGGTCCTTTCGGGACACCCTGTATTAAATTGAAATGCATGTAAAATAAACCATTCACAGAAGATAGAAAAATTTGTGGACAGAAAATGCAATCTAAAGACTTATCATGATAGCTGACCAATTCAGAAATAAGTAAAGATTAGTTAATGACATGTTGCCAGATACAAAGACTCCTTAGGGAGGGGATAGATAGAATTGAAACATTTGCTGTCTGAAGACTATTTTGAGGAACTCATTGATGTTGTTGTCGTACGCCGTTAAGGTGTGATAGTTCTTAATTTCTAAAGGTGCCGTCAATAGCCAAGAATTCTGTCACATCCATAGGTCTCACCTGTTTATAGGGCGGACTCATTCATGCATTCATCCACAGATCGTAATTTTGACCTGAACCAGAGAACGATCAATCTTCAACTCAGTACCCCCAGAGGTATAATTTATTACGGAAACATGGAGGACCTTGTGACCCGACCGATTTAATGTGCACCAGTTAACATTTACTACACGGGGAGTCTATGACTGGCTGAGTTCAAACTCACGTTCTCACGAACGTCCAGCGCTCTGCCAGCCAGGCTATTCTGGCCCCATGACTCATTGATGACTGATTGTTTTAATATGTAGAAACACTATTTTTTTAATAAAAAAAAAATTATGCATCAAATAAGGACGTGTGGACGGGGAGGGACGAATCAACACTGATAGCTTTTTAAATAACATATTAAGATAAGGGTTCATAATTTCAATCATATGATCCCTGATCGGAAAAATTCGATTACCTGCAAAATAACAATCTTGTTATGTCTAATTTATTAAGAAAAGAGATCTCTTGAATTAAAGGTTCCCTAAAGCGAAGGTTTCGTCTACCGACAACGAAAGGAGGGAAGTGTTTTAAACAACATATTAAGAGAAGGCTTCTTAATTTCTATCATATGATCCCTGATCTCAAAAATTTTATTTCCTGCAAAATAACATCTCTTGAATTAAAGGTTCCCTAAAACGAAGGTTTCATCTACCGCCAACGAAAGGAGGGAAGTATTTTAAACAACATATTAAGAGAAGGGCTCTTAATTTCTATCATATAATCCCTGATCTAAAAAATTCGATTATCTGCAAAAAACAATCTTGTTGTGTTTAATTTATTAAGAAAAGAGATCTCTTGACCTCCAAACTAGTTTGAACCCCGTTTAGAGACTCTTCAAGTATCAAAGCGATAGTATTTAACATCAAATGGATTCAATGTAATGCAGACGTGCTAGAAAACACTAGACTCATTAAGCCTAACGTCTAATATTAGAGCTAATATTAAAATATATTAAAGTATTCGATATAACATTTGATTATAAAAAATTATTTATATTTCTTTTGTTCTAACGAGACTTGTGAAAAGACGAGATCACGAGAATTGCTTAAATCGCCATAACGCAGGTCACTTTATTACTTCAAAAGATATTTATTATCTTTTATTTTCAATATCGTTAATAAAACAATTAGATTGCAAATAATCATAACTAGTAAAAACTTTTCCTTCTTAAAAGTCCTCTTTACTAAGTTTGTAAATTCTTTAATCTAAATTTGCGGTTACGTTTTCCTATATTCGCAGTTATTCTTAAAAATCATTTAACCGGATCATGAAATGAAGAATTTAAACGATTTTTATGTTTCTTTATTTGCATATTTTTCCTTAATTATAGTGTGATACCAGAATTTATCATTTTGACTATTATTTGTTTTAATTCAGAGATGGCGCTGCCATCGCATTGCTTTTGGTAGTTTTCTCCTTCCTAAAAGGAGTAATTAATATTCTAACCGGCAACACGAGCAAGGTTGTCCGGCTTAAGCTCATTTGTTTATGTTTTGTTTTCCTAATTTTTCAATAAATGTTATTAAGTTTAATCTTGGTATTTATTCAATAAGTCCATACTCACGAACCGCTGATACTACATATAGATTCTATAAAAATAAGGCCTATACTTTTGCCAAGAAGCTAATTCGGCATCTATACCAGATACTCTTTTGTTAATTTTGCGAAAAATTCTATTGCAAGAACATTTCTTTTAACAATTCCTCCAAGTAAATTGTTAATAACCAAAACTATTTTTTTTATCTCCGACAACTAATTATGTTTGAAAACGGTTGTTGGTATAAATCTGTTTTTAAAACCGTTATAATCTAGCAAAGATTATCAATTATTTTAAACATCTCTGAAAAGATTCATGAAAAAGCAATGTTTTGTCATCTCCGCATAAAATATTTCCTCAAGTATAGAGTATTCGTGTTCAAGGTATGATTTAAAAATTAGTTAAAAACATAATTTTAAAATAGATTTTTATTTCAAAACTGTTGTTAAACAATTTACCAGATTGAGTTTACGACTACCAAAGTTCACCTCCGTAGTCTCTTAATTTTGAACCCCATCCAAAGCAGTAGAATACTCCAGGATCAAGATTTGGGAGAAAATACTTAGTCCTAAGAAAATTCTAAACTACTTAAGTCAGTAATACTGCAATATCGACTGCAATAATAAACTATTTTAAAAATTTCATATTTTATTTTAATTTTATAACCGTCGTTTAATAGCTGACCCAATTTTGGGTTTACTACTATTAATGTGCAACTACGTAGCCTTGTAATTTTGAACCCAATCCAGAACACTTGAATACTCCAGGATCTAGTTTTGGGAGAAGTTTGCCTTCTTGGAGGATTTTTTGATGAAACTAACTTGCATTTGCGTTACATGGAGAGCAAAGCCACGTAAACCTCCCACGGTTATCCAGGTGACAAGGAGACTTATCCATAATACTTCTATTATACTAGAGGCCATTTTATGGCAACACTGTGGTCGGCGCTAGCCAGATGCGGAATTCATATAGACCAGCCATCGCTGGGATTCGAACTAGGGTTACTTTATTGGAAAGCGAGCGCTCTTAACCCTGAGACACAATTACTCTTTGATTATAAATTTTAATATTTAAAATATCAGTACTCTATTCTAATTTGGCTGCACGATTACGATATTTCCGTAGTCGTCATGTCTCGCGCAAATTGTTAACACCGAGCCGCCATCATCCCATTATTTAAAATTTTTTGCAATTTTATTAATTGCGCATTTATCTCAACCATTATTTTAAATAAGTGCCACTACTGAGTCTAATGACCGTTCCTTAACGTCACACTAGAGCTGCCCAATAGGCTATTGGCGACTTTCTGGATCTTGATGATGATCCTCTGCATAGGGGATGACACTTTGATAGTCCGAAGACCCAAGTCGAGCACTTTAAGGTTGAACAGTTCTTGTATGAACAGAAATTCTTGTTACGTTTAAAGAGAGTTTAAAGTTTTAGCTCTTGGAATTTTTAAATAACTATTTACAAATATGCGTAAATTTTTAGAAATTTACTGTAAGATTAAATAAATTCATCTAACCTGTAATTAGAAGTCTTTCCGAAGTTAAGTAATTTCCTTCATCAAGCGTTTGAAGATTCAACACAAATGGTGATTCATCTTTCGAACACATTGATGAACAAGATGCTTCCCTGATGATGATTCTTTGAGGATGATTCCATTACAATACGATTTAACACTCGCAAACATCGCTGGACATACGATTCGACACTCGAAAACCTAAAAATGCAATTTAATATTTTGGTAATCATGATTAGAAATCCAAAATTAACAATGCTGGTCTAATATTATACACTCGATATCTCAAACTCGAAGGGACGTTAAAAATAAATTTGAGATAGCGAGTTTTCGAGATAAGTTAAGAACTAAATATGTTCTAAAAGGTAGAAAAAAAATTCTGAAATATTGCTCTAAAAAGTCAAGAAATATAAGAATAACTACTATTAAATATGTATATAGCGATATATTATTGTAAGTCTAAATACAACAATGATAATTTTATTTTTAAAACAAAAGAATTAGTGTATAATAATTTTACATTGTGATTTTTCTGAAATAAATTAAATTCTATTTCTATAAAATTCGACATGAGATTGAGGAGAAACTGGTCGATATAGGAATTTAAATTAACATTACGTAGATATATAATGCTAAGGGAAAAAAAGATTTTTTTGACATAGTGTTTTCGAGAGATCGAAGTTAAAGATATCGAGAGTATACTTTACATAAAAATTTTAGCAACATTTCATCAATTCCTGTGTAGAATAATCTGTTTAACCTGCAACCTTGAAATATTAGCCATTTTCATTCGATGAACACTATCAAGTTTGACTTCATATGATCTCAATTTTGACACGCATTAGAGAATGAAAATATGAACTATATCATGGGTAGAACTTGTAAATGTCAAAAAAAATATTTAATTATGATCTTATGAAGACCTTTGCGCTGTGATCTTATCAATATTTGTTCAATATTTGATCTGTAGCTTATGTTGAACACAGAAGTCTCTTAATTTTGAATCAGACCTTGAAAAAAAGACACTCAACTTTGTTTCATGCTAATTAATTACACTTACCTATTCTGTTTAGAAGTAATTTGTCTCAGATTAAAAATATTTGCTAGGAAACAAAGCAATATTATGACCGCCGTTGAACAGCAGACCCAATTTAGGGTTATACTCCGTTGCCTTGTAATTTTGAACCCAATCCAGAAGACAAGGGGACTTCTGGATCAAGTATTGGGAGAAATTTATAATTTGGTTTCTTTTCCATTTGAAAATGAGTCATATTTTTCAGAAATTTAAATGAAAGCGTAATTATCTTCATTGACTATTTTTAGAAATATAATTTCGTACACGCGCAAAATAGATGTCGCTTAAACTGTCAGTTTAGAAATTATACTTTACTAAACTAACAAAAGTTTATTTACTTCCAAATCAGTCGGAGCAGACTAGTGAAAATGATGTTAAAAAGGTTCCAGGTTGGAGTTTGTAACAGTCGGTGAACAACTATTAAACAATGGGGAAACATTGAGGAAAACCTAACCAAAATTGCAATGGGAGTAAAATTTCCCCGTAAAACCTCTCGACGGAAAAGGTCCACCCCATTACCTATCTAGAAATGTTCCTACACTGCAAGTCAAGGAAGCAGTTTACGGAATGACCAGCCGTCGTTAAGTTTCGAACCATGGTGGCTTCATTGGGAAGTGGTCATAAATCCGAGCCATATGTTCCCAAAGTGGGAGTTGATTTTTCCAAATTTTTTTTAAAAATATATGGGGCATACTTTAAGATTTCTTTTGTTTTGTAACGAAAAACCAGTACAGAATTTAACTGTGCATAAATTACGTATTTTTAAAGCAGTTGTTAATTTAACAAGTTATTGATAAAGAGTAAACCAATTTTATACTGAATGTAACACTGCCAGGGGTCTGTCCAGACATTTCGTGAAAGGTCCGTTTTTGGTAAAATTGTGAAAGAATTACTCGTAATTTGTGAATATAAAATAAACGTTAAGTCACATTCGTTCAACCAGGGTCCGCTTTTGTGAATTTGTGAAAATAGGGTCCGTTATTGCAAAAAAAAAAACTTTTTCAAGAAGTTTTTAAATTGTAAAGACATACAAGATTATGCTCAACACTGTAAAGTTATAATTAAAAAAATTAAATTTTAAAAAATAAACAGCAAATGCAACTACTAAATTAGCGATTCAACATACAAATATTTGGTATTTAGCCTATACTGCTGAACGCAGAATTTACTGCTGAATGCCGAAGACAAAATTTAGTTCGTTATTAGTTTGCCTTTATTCCCTCATCCCTACCAGGGAAGGGTTTATTCGATTAACAAAACAATAATGAAGATAAACAAATTTGTGAAGGGTCTGATTAAAAGATAAATTATTTTGTGAAGGGTCCGTTTTTAAGTTAAAATATTTTGTGAAGGGTCCGTTTTAAAGTTAAAATGTTTTGTGAAGGGTCCGTTTTAAAGTTAAAATGTTTTGTGAAGGGTCCGTTTTAAAGTTAAAATGTTTTGTGAAGGGTCCGTTTTTATGAAAAGATATTTTATGAAGGGTCCGTTAACGGACCCAAATTTCTTCTAAACAGACCCCTGACTGCTTACCCTTAAAATGTTTTGGTTCAAGAAAATTGAGATTTTCAATTTTAAAATAATTTATATTGTTCTTTAAGTTTTCAACGAATTGGTATGATAATTTTTTTTTACTGTGAATAATTTGATTTAAGCTTTTAAAATATTTGCTCGCCATTGATCAGCAGGGATTTAAGGCGAGACTAGTGCAAAAACATTTTAGGCAAAATTTTTGTGAAAATATTTTAAATTTAGAATCCCTGCACTCCTAGCAGCTTCCTAAAAATATTTTCCTATTGCTTGTGCACTTATTTACAGAGTTATAGCAGTTTTGTACAAGGGGATAAGAGTGGATAGAATAGTTATTTGAAGTCTTTAAATGTGTTATCTCAAAAGCAGATTTTTTCGCATGCTCCATCACGTTAAACACGATGCCTCATGTTTTAAAATAATTGTCTACTATTTTTAATGAGTGTTTATGATTATAGCACACATGTTTTGAACTAAAAGAAAAAATAAGAATATAATTTTTTATGCATGGTTTTTGCTAAGGCAAGAGTTGAAATTTTTAAAAATTCGCATTTTTTTAAAACTACATTGATCTTTAATTCACTTATGCACTTGCATAGCACTTTTATGCACCTTCTTATAAGATAATAGTTTAAAATATAGTTTATGAACTTCTAAATAAAATCCCCAAAAGATTTTTGTTTTAGGCGATAGAAATTTCTTCACAGTGTTCAGCGTATATTAAAAATTCCGACTCGCCGGCGGCGTCAAGTTCCTTCGTTCGATGAAATATTTCAGTTCTACTCAATTTTATTTTTTTCTTCCGCTTGTACTTCGTTTTTCAAAAAATAAATTATCGCATCAAGACTGGATAGTTTCCGTTCGCTTTCTAAATTTTTTCTTTGGCGTTCAAATGAGCGTAACACATTTAATGGTAATGAGTTTTTAACAAGGGGATACAAAATTACACCACACATCTCAGATGTAACTCCTAGTGAGTTTAATGCTCTCAATTGAGTTGACAGTTTATTGCATAAACAACTTAAAGAATCATTCTTATTTTTATTCGCATTATTTAATACGAGTTTCAAGAGTTCTCTAACATAAAAATCTATCAATCTATCTAATATAAAAATCTTTCGGCCATACTTTTCAGTTAAACTTTCAACAGCTAAAGGATAATTTTCATCTATTACAGGAAAAGATTCCACAATTTTCCTAGCTTCCGATTTCAGTTTTGTCGACTGAATTAAATAGTGAAATTTATCAGCTTTCGTTAAATTAACATTTTCATGAATATTTCTAAATTGGTTCCAAAACGTTAACCAATCTTTCAAGTCTCCGCCGAATTTATATAATTCAACTTCGGGGAGCCGTTGACATAAAGCTTTCGGAGATTTATTGTTCGGTAATTCGCGGTTATTTTCGGACGTAACTATTTCATTTTCACACGAGTTCTTTTTCAAATTATCTAAGGAACGTTTAGCTTTTAATTGAATTCTCAAAGCTTTTTCTCTGTATTCTTCAACGGAATTATATTCAGTTTCAAATTCTTTTTCATCCTGCAAACTATCTAAATAACTATTATGAGTTATTTCCAAAATCTCTACCATTTGTTTAAATTAACAAAGATCCGTTTCGATTTCGTCATACTTCACGCTATCGCCAGTCAATAAATTTTCTAGTTTATTGTAGGCCTTAGTAAATGAAGCTCTTTGAGCGGTTCGATTTCTTTTTATTATTTCCGTTTTTACTATCTTAATATTAAATTCTTAGCTTCTAAAAACTATCGATTCTAAACACATATAAATTACCGTTACGGTATCAAATAAAAATATATATCTGTTTCAAATCTTCAAAAGTATTCAAATTGTCAAATATTTAATCTTCAAAATGGAAATTAATATTATCTTCGCCTACCTTTCTTCATTTCTTGTTCGTCTTGTTTCAATCAGGCCGCCCACCCGGGGGCGCCATAAATGTCGGATACAACAAGACGATTTAATGAAGATCTATCTACATATACAAAACATCTAACTATTAACATTTTTGTTCAGACAAGTTATTTCTACCGCTCATGTATATTCTATTTATCTCACTCTGATGCCACTCAAAATATAAAACTCTTACCGTAGATGGCGCTATATAAGTCTTAAATTCTGACAGTGCATTTTAAAATAACAAAAATGCTTTCTTTTTTTTAAAATTTGCTTATTTAATTTCATTATACATTGAAACGCAAACAAATTGTGATAAGACTGGTTGACTATCAACAATCTGGGTTTTCACCTAAAAATTATGAAAGTTTCTCTACCGCTGCAAACTGCAAATGCATTAGAATCATAGAACTTTAATCGAAGGTAAAAACTAAGTTTTTCTTTAAGCAAGTTCACCAAAAAGAATAACTTTCTCCGATCAATATAAATTTTGCTTCCTATATTATGCCTCTGATTATTAATTTCATAAATAATTAGAAGCACTGTTAATTTAAAGAAACAAATAGCTTAGATTTTTCATAAATTCAAATTACACTTAAAGTTAATTTCGAAAGTTTATATTCTATATTGGAGCAGATTATAGTATTTTAATTTTGTTCTAGAAATTATGAAAACATTAAAATTTCTCTAACGTTGCCGACTACAAATACATGAATATAAATTTGGCTTTTTAGTATGTTTCCGATAGTTAATTTCATAAATATGTAATTGAAAGCATTGTTAATTTATGGAGAAACAAATAGTTTCGAATTTTTTTATAATTCAAATTACAGCTATAACATTTCGAAAACTTCTTTTATACAGTATTTAATTTTTTTTTAAATCCAGAAAGCAATTGTTTGGTGTCAAAAATCATCCTATCTTTAAAATAACACCATGTGCGGCGAAACTCATTTGAACACTCAAAACTTCTGTGAAGACAGGTAACAGAAATTTAAAATCGTAAATTTTGTTAGCATTAAGTTTTAGCTTTATTTTCTTACTTAATAAAAGTATGGCTTATTTTGCGTTTAGTTAAAAACTTTGTCATTATTTACATGCCTACTGAGATTTCTAAATCCAACACTATTCGATACAACTAAACAGAAATAAGACATTCAATGCTGTAGACAAAGACTATGTCTTTATAATAATAGACATTTACAATGAATTTTTTTTTATTTAAACAAACTAGAGCAGTTTTAATACTTTAAGAATTTGATTTACTTTTGTTACAACTTCAGAGATGCAAACTTGCTCCGGACAGCAAATATACACTGGTTATCATAAATTAAGGAAAAATCACAAAAATAGCGATAACTCTTTCAAAAGTAAGCCAAACCGTGCAAAATTTGCATATGTTGTCCACTAAGAGTAGCTGAGTAAAATTGCAATATGCAAATTAGTGGCGCTGCACTCGGCTTACGTCATCTGCCTGGAGCATAAAAGTCCAAGTTTGAGAGAAAGCACACAAATTTTACTGTGATTGCGACATTGAAAATCTGAGATAGCCAATTCGTAATAATGACCTCTAGGCATCATTTGCCTGAAGAACTACGATGGAGAGCCATCGGGAGACTAGAGGCAGGGCAGAGTCAATCAGAAGTGGCCAGATGGCTAAATGTGAGTCCATCTGTGGTTCATAGACTTTGGAGGCAATTTCAAACCACAGATTCGGCATCTAGGAGGTTCAGTCAAGGACGGCCAACTGTTACGACCAGTGCCGATGACCGATATTTGACATTAAGTGCACGCAGGAATAGAACCGCTACTCCGACACATCTTAGATCCTCTCTTGCTGCAGCCACCGGAAGGTTGGTGTCAACGTCAACTGTGCGCAGAAGGCTCCACGAAGGTGGTCTGTATGCGAGACGACCAACCATTTGCGTGCCGCTCACATCACGCCATAGGAGAGACCGTTTGCAGTGGGCCCGACAACATGTCCACTGGACGTCAGATCAATGGAGGCCTGTTCTCTTTACGGATGAGTCCAGGTTTAGTCTATAAAGTGACAGTAGACGTTATTTGATATGGAGAGAACCTGGGACCCGTTATCATCCATCAAACATCCGTGAAAGAGATGCATACGGAAGAGGCAGTGTCTGTGTTTGGGGAGGCATATCCTTAGGAGGGCGCACATACCTCCATGTCTTTCCAAGGGGAACCGTGAATGCTCAGGTTTATCGAGACAACATCCTTGATGCTTATGTGCGCCCATATGCCGGGGCAATTGGTGATTGCTTCCTGTTACAGGACGATAATGCAAGACCACACAGAGCTCGCATTGTTGATGATTATCTTCAACAGGAAACAATTACTCGCATGGAGTGGCCAGCTCGATCCCCGGACTTGAATCCTATCGAGCACGTTTGGGATGCTCTAGGGAGGCGTGTATCTGCCATCAATCCGCCCCCTCAGACCCTTGCCACGCTTGCAACTGCTTTACAAGAGCAATGGCTCTCACTTCCTATTGAACTGATAGACCGCATAATTGAAAGCATCACACATCGCTGTTTGTGCTGTATTGCTTCTAGAGGCAATCATATTCCATATTAAAGGTACTTTTTCTATTGCAAACCGATACTTCCAATTTGTTTATTTTATACATGTGCTAATTTCTATACTACTATTAATGTCTGATAATTTCTTTTTATGTTGTTTAATACCTTACTATGTGTTGTATATTGTGGGTAAGTTTCATAAAATTCCATGTGTAATTTCTTGAGTTATCGCGATTTTTGTGAATTTTCCTTAATTTATGATAACCAGTGTATATATTAAAGTGGTAGCTTATCAATTATGATTCTTGGTTTAATAAATTCAACTTAGTAGATTTTTATCCACCACTATTTCTAAATAATTCGTAGGCTTATAAAATTCACCACTTTCTGGTATGTTCTTCTACATATTTTAAAAAAGCAAGCAAAAATAGTCAAATATTCGCAACATTTACTTTATAGTTATTTAACGTTTTTTTAATAATTTTAGCGTGTCCGGAGCAGTTGGCAACTCTGTAACTTTAAAACAGACTTAAGTATGCTTAATTCCAATTTTATAAATTATCACGGGTCACTTTCAATAAATTTTATGAACCGTAAGTTTTAAAAATGTAGGGGAGAGGGGGGCACATGTGAACAAATTTTTTTATTTCTTCACTTTTCGAAAAATATCATCAATTTTTCATAGTAAAAAAGTCCATATGTTTAAATAGTATTTTCTTTGTCTTGTGGAATTTTTTGAGATTTTTCAATAAAATATTTCTTTACTTTATAATATTTGAGAAAAATGACTTCAATTGTTCACATGTGCCCCTATTGGGGGCACATGTGAACAGGCCTGGGGCACATATGAACAAGATTAAAAACACAAAGCAATCATCATATTTCAAAGAAAAAAAATCTTTAATATAACAGATATACATACGCATTATACTGAAGGGGTTGTAGCTTCCTATGTGAATTTAAATTGTACAACAGTACTGTCAATAAAAAAATAATGTTTCAGCTGTACAATAATTTATCCGTAATTGGGTTTTTCGCAACTTCATGTTCCACGGGTGTTGTAATGGGCCTTTTTCTTTCTTCTCTAATACTCTTTCATGCTTTGTTTTTCATTTTTTCTATCTTTTCATTTGTAGCTTTAACAATTCTATTTTCTCAGGTGTATCAGTTAATATGCGTGATGCGCGATCAACCATTTAATAAAAAAAACAATTTTAAAGGAAAAATTAATCAATTAATTATGGAAAATTAAATAATGATAATTTTAAATGCATACATATTTTTTAAACTTATAATATCATGAGGATAATAATCTTAATACTATGTAGGGGCACTTGTGAACTGTTCACATCTGCCCCAGATGTTTTGTTCACAAGTGCCCCCATCATGCTTCTTAAACCTAACTTGAAAAATAAAGAACTTTTAATTGAGTAAAAAAAAAGAATAATTGTCATAAACTTACCTGAATGTTCATATAATGATCTGCAATAGTTAATTTTAGTTTATTAGTTGATTTATATTATGCTTTCACTTGGAGAAGCGAGCGATTATAATATATGCAACACCAGCTGATACAAAGAAATTGTCAGAATAGACCAACAAAATGTCTCATTGTTCTGAAAGTTTTTCAGAGAGGTAGGACTAGTACTGCCATCAATTGAAAATTTTTCGAGATTTTTTATTTCAAATCATATTGGTAAAACATACCATGTTCACATGTGCCCCCTGTTCACATGTGCCCCCCTCTCCCCTACATCATTATATATATATAACCGAGTCAATTTTTTGATGGTTTTCTTTTGATGAACCAACATAATCTTGATGGCAACCATCAATAATTCCATCACGAACCATCATATTTTTGATAGTAACCAACATAAGTAACCATCATCTCAATATACGAATAAGGACAGATTTATGATGGTCCAACATAAGAATAGCAATTTGTTTTGATGGTTTTCTATTGATGAACCAACATAATCTTGATGGCAACCATCAATAATTCCATCACGAACCATCATATTTTTGATAGTAACCAACATAAGTAACCATCATCTCAATATATGAATAAGGACAGATTTATGATGGTCCAACATAAGAATAGCAATTTGTTTTGATGGTTTCCTATTGATGAATCAACATAATCTTGATGGCAACCATCAATAATTCCATCACGAACCATCATATTTTTGATAGTAACCAACATAAGTAACCATCATCTCAATATATGAATAAGGACAGATTTATGATG
The DNA here is from genome assembly GCF_982258835.1 of Parasteatoda tepidariorum. Lineage (NCBI taxonomy): Eukaryota > Metazoa > Arthropoda > Arachnida > Araneae > Theridiidae > Parasteatoda > Parasteatoda tepidariorum. Next base: position 6,754,034 of record NC_141761.1, read on the forward strand.
GTCCAACATAAGAATAGCAATTTGTTTTGATGGTTTTCTATTGATGAACCAACATAATCTTGATGGCAACCATCAATAATTCCATCACGAACCATCATATTTTTGATAGTAACCATCATCTCAATATATGAATAAGGACAGATTTATGATGGTCCAACATAAGAATAGCAATTTGTTTTGATGGTTTTCTATTGATGAACCAACATAATCTTGATGGCAACCATCAATAATTCCATCACGAACCATCATATTTTTGATAGTAACCATCATCTCAATATATGAATAAGGACAGATTTATGATGGTCCAACATAAGAATAGCAATTTGTTTTGATGGTTTTCTATTGATGAACCAACATAACCTTGATGGCAACCATCAATAATTCCATCACGAACCATCATATTTTTTATAGTAACCATCATCTCAATATATGAATAAGGACAGATTTATGATGGTCCAACATAGGAATTTGTTTTGATGGTTTGATCATGTTGAACCATCGCAAGTTTCCATCATAGAATCTTAAAGATCAAAAGTTGGAATGATCGACCAACATTTCAATGTAGGAATTCAGATCGATTTATGATGGTACAACCCCAAATTACTTTGATGGCATATTCCTGAGAACTAACCCGAATTCTCATTAAACCATTAGAACAATGAATAGTTGGAACCATCATAAACCATCACGGATCATTATGGATAGATGGTTCATGAAAATCAAACTTCCTTTAATGGTTAACCATCGTAGTATTAAAGTGGCATTTTCCATCATGAAATGATGGAAGTTTGTTGGTATATCAAAAGTCATGAACACGTAATGGAAAATGTTGAATGATGGCGACCATCAAATAATGTTGAACCATCATGAATCGCACTGAAACCATCAAAATGGGACCATCAAGAATTTTGTCGTGCGTGCGTGTGTGTGTGTGTCAACGAATTTTTTGGTCATTAAAGAGAGTTATTTAGCCAAAGATTCAGATAAGCAATCTAGATCCCTTCTCAGATAAATTTAGAGTTAAAAGCGTTACTGAAAGTCTACATTTCAATAAATTAAGCAGAATTTTAAAAATGTGTAATTCAGATAATTTATAAAGATCCCATTCGGCAGTAATTAATCTGAAAATTCCATGAATATCATAAACTCTAGATTTTGATGAAAAGGACGAAAATAAAAATGCTATTTAGAAGTAAGGGAAGCTTTTTCAACATTTCAGAGATCAACTGTGGGGGTGATTTCAAGTATCCTAGTTAATTAGTGTAGACAATATTTTAAGTTACGAACTCAGACAAGATAAAAAAGCGTATTTTTTTAAAAAATATTTTACTTTTGACGGATTTGGATGCCTAACCCCCCAAAATATAGGGTGCAGCCGCAATCTGGGAAATATCGTCCCAAAAATTTGTTCAGGAGAGCTGTTCGAAGTTTGAATCTCTGAAAGTAAATTTCACTAAATGCTTATTTTGAACATCTCGAGAAATTTTTAGGCAAATAAAAAATTTGCACGAAATAATTTCATTTACCCTAAGATCATTTTATGCAAAAAATAACTTTTAGTAATTATTATATTTTGTTTAATTTAATAATAGTAGAAATAATTTACGTAATAAGGTAGAATTAAATAATAAGGTTAAGTGATAGTTAAGTAATAAGGTATACAATTTTTTCACACCATTTAAAGGAATGCAGTTTTACATGACAAAATACGAAATTCGAGCGAAGTGGGTCGAATAGTTTTTGAGAATGCGAATTTTTAAAAAAAAAAAACGATTATTTTAAAATTTAATTTCGCAGAAACTAGTGGACCAATTTTGCTTAAATTTTGTATTTTGCCTTGTAAAATTACATTCGTTAAACTGACGACAAAAAAATTTTTATACCTTAAAAAACCGAAATTATTTCGGATTTTATTAATTAAATAAAGAATAAATATTTATTAAAGGCTATTTTTACCGAATTTTAAAAAATTTTATAATTGTGTGAAAAATTCTTTTCAATTTGTTTAAAAAGTTGGAGGGATGGCGAACAATATATGCATGCGAAATACACAAAAAGTAAACTTGACCTTAATCGAACTTTAGATCGCACTTCTGACCAAACTATTGGAACCCTATTTCCCAGATTGGATTTTATCCATGTCTGCTTATTTTACTTTCAGACGAAATGACCACCTTTAAAATATATTTTTAAAATCCGCACTAAAAAGGTAGTAAAAACTGTATATATTGAGGGGATATTAGTTAAATGAATTACTAATGAGGAAGACGAGATAATAAAAAAATTAACTGATTGATTGCCTAATGGAAGTTGGAGGTATTTTTATCATAACAGCTTCTCTGTTTTTTCAATCAGACAGTAGGGGAGAGTGGGGTTAATTGTAACATTTTTTACTTAACTATTTTTAACTAATAGAAAACCAATATATTATTAGTATTAATTGACAGACGAGTAAAGTAGACTATCCTCTACTAGAAAAAAAATAAATACCTTATTTTAAATGTTATTATATTAGTTATTAACAATTTTTGACAGTCGTGCACTTGTTACAATTGTCCCCACTTACGGGGTCAGTTGTAACAGTTCATAAATTCAACTAAAACATAGTTAATTATACATATTATCATAGCTGTGATATATTTTTTTATTGATCAAAATAGTAGTGGTATTTTAGGAGTAAAAATAATAATGAGCAGAGACCTAAAGGGTTAAACTTTTAACTTTAAGGGGTTAAAAATTTTAATTTATGATGTGAATGGTGACAAATAAAATAATGCACATGCAACATAATATAAATGATATAGGAAACTATTGGTGGTTCTTAAAGAGTTAAGTAATGGTTTGTAAACATAAGATTATTTATTTTTAGCTGTTACAATCGTCCCTTTACTTATTGTTACAATCGTCCCCTAGACGCTATTTCAGCTTCATCTGTTAAAAACAATGCTAGTTAATTAAGAAAACTAATCTCTCTTTTTTTTTAAATGTTAAATAAGGTGTCCACTTACATATTCGCTTAATAATTTTTATTTGTTTAAACAAAATTACTTTGTTACAATATAATATTCCTATACCAAAAAAAGTACTTACGTAGCGTGAAAATATCTTTCGCGATGTAACTCTTTCAAAAGTACATAAAAATGATTGCCAGCAGGGGTGTACATGTAGATGTATTAAATACACCTTATGCGCCACCTAGGAACCAAATCTAGAACCCGACACTCGAAATTTTTGCTCTGTTACAATCTCACCCTGTTACAATTGACCCCACTCTCCCCTATAGTTTTGATGTACTGAATCCCTCCCCTTTCTCTAAATTATTATTAAATTCAAATAAGTATAACCTTCATTATAAAATCACATAATAAAGCATAATTGAAAAGGATGCTAGTCAGGTGTATGGCATGATGGTTCAGCATCCGAATGGAACAGATGAAGAAGTTCATAGCGCCGAACCCTTCGTAAGAATACCGCATAACAAAGATTTTGTCATAACATTATCAGTAATGGCTCAGAGGATAGAGATTTTGCTTTACAATGAGTTGACCTAGGTTCGAATCCCAGAAATGTCTGGTCTATACGAATTCTGCATCCAACTTGCACCGACCCGAGTGCTGAAGCAAACAGTGGAAGACGAATCATGGGTCCCTTTGCCGTCCATTGCTTCATATGGCGTTAGCTGATATTTTAAATATTCTCCTGACTTTTTTGAAAACCATAAAAAGGCTGCAATGTGTGCCGGAAGACAGTGGACTCAGATAGAGCGTTCAACTTTCAATGAAGTGAACCAGGTTCGAATCCCAGCGATGGCAGATCGATGGGAATTCCGCACCCGGCTCGCACTGACAACTGTGTGGACGTAAAAATATACTCAGTGTTAGATCATAGGTTAGAGTCCCCTTGTCATCAGACTCATCGTGGAAGGTTTCTCGTGGTTTCCTACTACATTTAACGCGAATGTGGGTTAAGTTCTATAGAAAAGTCCCCCGGCAAAATTTTTCTCAATACTTGATTCGGGAGTACCCTTAGACCGTGAGGAACTAAAATCAATTAATTTAAAGCGTAATAATATTATATTAAATTTGGATTGGTTACACGTATAGTAACAGTATCACGAGCATAAGGGACATGCAAGAGAACTGAGAAATAATTGATTTTATTACTAGCTAATTAGTAAAAATATTAAGCTTTGGCATCAATATTTTAACTAAAGAGAAGAAAAAAAATTTAAAAAATGTCTTGTCCACTTTTAGTGATAAAAGTTTATAGACACCCCGATTTTTTTTAAAAAATTTTTTTCTCCTTTGCACTGCGGAATTTATTTAAAATTGGGTATCGAATTAATCCCAGCTCCCCATACATGGTCAGAAATAAACATCGAGAGTTTTTTTGAATAATCTCATTCGCTATGAAACAAGGATCATATCCATAAAACGCTGACAAATCGTGTAATTCTTATAATTTTCTGTATAATTGTATAGCACAAATTTTAATTTAATTTGTGCTTTGTATACTTCTGTAAAAAATATTGGTGGTCTTAAAATAAGTGTGCTCGTCTAGAAATATTTATTGGAAAATATTTATAGACAAATTCGTTTTTAAAAAATCTTATTTAGTCCAAACCACTCATACAGTTCATTATATAAGGATTATATAAGAGCCGTGGTGGCTCAGGGGATAGAGCCTTCCAATAAGGTCAACCATGTGATAGGTGTTCATTCCGCTACCGGCTTGCACCGATCACAGTGCTGACGTAAAAATGTCCTCAGTGGCAAACGGATTATGAGTGAGAATCCCCTTGCCGTCAGACTAACTGTGGAAGGGTTTTCGTGGTTTTCCTCTCAATGTAACACAAATGCGGGCTAGTTCTATCAGAAAGTCCTCCAAGAAGGCAACATTTTTTTTCAGTACTTGATCCAGGAGTTCCCTTATGGATTGGGTTCACAATTTCAAGACTACGGAGTTGAACATTAGTGTTCATAAACCCAAAATTGGGTCAACTGTCCAGCGAGTGTGTACTCCAGAGAAATGAAGCAGTTGATTCCTTGGCAAAAAAGGCAACCCAAGTCTCTCAAATAAGGGGTAAAACAATTCCTTTCGATATCAACAATCGGTTAAATAAAAAATCTATTAGAGAGAACTTTTGGCATAACATAAAAGTGGCAAATAAAGACAAGAAACGGACAAATATTCAGTTATGGCCGTGGGACAAATCCGTTGCTACTTTTCGCCTCGCTACTGGTCACGATTGCCCCACCAAGCATTTACATTGTATAAAAATTGTTTCAAGTTCTTTCTCTCAAATAACCGACATTCGTGAAAAAAATAAGACGACAAACCATTTCGTTCATTGTCCTGCATTGGACTCAGGGCAATTGTGAGAGATACATTGGAGACCTCGGAACAAGGTAAACGATTTATAGATTTACTGCAGTTTCAGTTATGTTACTGTTATCTCTGTTTCTTATTCTAAATTTACTGTTTGTTTCTGTGTCTACAGTTGTCTTTAAATATACCATTAGAAAAGAAAAAAAAAATTAAAAATAAATGAGACCAAAAGAGAATAAATGCCAACACTCTGTGAGTTTGTGAAAATTAAGCCAATAAACCAGTTTCAATGCGATAAAAAGCAAAACGAAACGAGAGACACACAAAAAACTTAATGTCAGACGTGAGTGCAACGATTGTTGAAAGCAAAGAAAATTATAATTTCAGAAAGGTACGTAAGTAGTATTTTATTTACGTTTTCACCAGACCTGCACAATGGCGAACGTCTGGGGAAGCATCCCTGAGGATGATCCGAAGATATTTGATCGCAATTTTGATCCTCTGCAGAGAGGATGGCTCCTCTGCTTTGGTAGCCCGACGACCTGTGAGCGAAGTCGAGCACTTTATGGAAGACCGATACCACGTACCCTCGATCTCTACGCAGACTGATCAAAGTGGTCACCTACCAGCTTACAGTGAGGATCGAGCTCGGTATTCTACTGGGAACCATGTCTTTACGATCAGTCCACAGCGGGACTTTGGACACATCCAAATTTTGCTGGTCAAAAAACAATCATTTAAACAAATATTCAAATTTTAAAAAATCCATTGAAAATTTCATGTCATAAAATGAAGGGTTTGAAATATCAAAATAATTAGATGAAAAGTTTTAAATAAATGAGTGAAAATATAACTGAGACAATTATCTTTCTGTTAATAATTGGTGGACAGTAAGTATTAATCATGCAGTATTTATTGATTAAGTAAATAAGTAGACCATGAGGGACCAAAATCAATTGACTTAAAGCATAATATTAAATTTCGAGTTGCTGCACATATAGTAACAGTATCAGGGATTTAAGGGACAAGAGGACTGAAAAAAATTAAGAAGAAATGATTGATTTCATTTCTAGCTAATTAGTAAAAATGTTAAGTTTAAACCATTTAATATAAATATTCAAACTGAAGAAAGAGAAAAAATGCTAAAAAAATTGCTTGGTAAATTTTCTAGTGCCAATAAAAGTTTAGACACCACGATTTTTTTATTTGTTTTGCACAGTGGAATTTGTTTAAAATTGGTATCGAATCAAATTATGGCGTCATATTAACCACACTGACCATAGACAGACCCAGAAATAATCATAGACAGTTTTTTTAAGTAATCTCATTTACTATCAAACTCTTATGTCCGGATCATATCCATAAGAAGTTGACAAATTGTGTAATTTTTATCATTTCTTGCAAAATTGTAATGTATACATTTTTATTTAATTTGTTCTTTGTATATTTTTGTAAAAAAAAAAATATATGGGCGGTCTTAAAATAGGTGTGTTTGTCTAGAAATATTTATAGAAAATTATTTTTTCAAAAAATCTTTAGTCCAAACCAAGTAATTAATGCTTACAAGGTTTATATGTTGCTATATTTCAGATAGTTTTTTGCATTTAAAATTAGTTTCAAACTAAAATTTGAGATTTCAATTTTCGAAACTTCTCAATTTTCTTGTATAAAAGCATTTTTTAAGATGGATTAAAAAGAAATCTATTAAGCTTAAATGCGATTTTTGATTTGTAATAAATTTGCCAGTCATTCTGATATGAATAAAATAAGGAAATTGGTGCTATAATAAGGTCAGCTTTTTCAGACCATTAAACATTTAAAAGACAGAGTCTATAACTCCCATATTTGTGCGTTTCTTTGTCTTAATCTGAAACGAGTCTATAACTTGAAATTTCATTTCTCTAGATGTCAAGATATTTAAAATGAAAGTTTTCATAAGAATGAACTATAATTATGTGTTTTTTTATACTTGAATTATGTTAACCTTTCTTCTATTTCGTTTATGTAGCAAAAGAAGTTTTTATTACTTTTCATTTAACTTGTTCTATTTTACCAAAAAAATAAACTTCAAGGAAACTAATTAGAAGACGAATAAAATAAACAAAGTAAGGCTTTTGTTTAATATTTTAATTAATTTGACGTGATTCTGTATACATTATTTATTACTTTTTTAACAAGTTTTTCTAAAAAAAAATTAATACTGAATGGCACAGAAGGGTAATATAATAAGTACTGCAAGATTCTTATTTCGTTTTTAAATGCTATTTTATATGATAGTTTAAATAACATTAATTTCAAATTTAAACATTTCACTTTTTAACAATTAGTTCTGATTTCTTAGCTTTTATATTTGCATAGTTTTAAAGTATAAATATTATTCTTAGCTTATAATCTTTTTGGCATATTTAAACTGAGAACAAACTAGCACACAGCCTGTTCGATTTTGCTCGCAGGTCACCGGATCAGGAGTGCCATCCCCTCTACCGAGGACCAAAATTGGGATGGCATGTCTTTGGATCATCCACAGAGATGCTTCCAAAACCGTCGCCAATAGCCCATTGTAGAACTGTAGCGCGAAGTAAATGAATTACAACTACAGCCCTTAATGCATTATCTTATTAAATGAACTCGATATTTTACGAGTCGTTAATTTGATAACAATTCAGTTTTTTCCCCACTATTGCATACAAATGTAAACATAAAATACATTAATAATAATTTTTTTAGTAAAATGTTCTTTGACAATATACATCAGCATACATGTTTTTTAAAGCTAATAAGCAAAGTTTTCATCAGCAGAAGGAATGGCTTACCCACTTTTAACCCCGAAAACCTGCTCGAAATAAAAACCTTCAGTGGTCTAAAGTGGTCCAAGAAGGTCGTTAACTAGACCTCTTGGTCTTTAAAGAGCTTGTTGTAAGATGGTTAGCCAGAGGGTTCAGAGGGCCACTGTTTAAAAATTAAAATAAAATGGAAAGAATAGAAATTCAACTATACTGATTACTTAGGGGTAAAAATATTTTATTGAATTTATTTAAATCTTGTCGAGTGAGGAGATATCAATTTTGAACTTAGTTTTGCCTCGTACAGCTAGAGATTTTTTTAAAGACATTTTAAATCTATTTTTTGCAGAAATGTAGGAGTTTAAAAAAGTAATGTTGAGACAAACTTTTAGGGGAGTTAAGACACATCATCAAGATTAAAATTGCACTGACCGCTTCCCTTACTAATTTTTTTGGGAAAAAATTGCAAAAATTAAAAAACACATTTATTTCATTAATAAATATAAGGAACTGAAACAAAACATAATACACGAGCTCTAAGTTGAAAATTTAATTTTTTATGTGCAATAAATATATAATTTACCATCAGTTAACGATCCCAAATAATCTGGGGAAAACAAAAAAAGTTAAATATTTGTCTTTGTATATGTTCGCATCCTAATAATCAGAAAAATCATCTGCTCACGAGCGCCATTTCTTTTTTACTTTTTTTTCCGATGTAAATTCAGCAACCATCGCATGAACAAAACAAGTCCCAGAAACAGCAAAACTCCTAAACAAAAATTGGCTAGCTTCCAATCACTGCAGATTATTTTTTTGCTTTTTTAAAAACGGCGATATGAGAGTATCTAAGATCTGTTAAAAAAAAAAAAAAAGAAAACTTCATACAGTAGAAAACAAAAAAAAAATTTCGTCATTGTTAATTTTAATTTAGTATTTTCTTTATTCTAGATAAATGTAGAACTCAATATTTTGAAAGACGGGAAACATTTTCGAGATTAGCTGTTATTACAAATGAAATTTCTTTCTCCTTTTTAATCAATTTTTAAACTTTTTCATCTTATTTAATTACTTTTTGTTATTGTCTAAGTTTACGTTAGAAACTGGTTGAAATTTCGATTGGGGATAAAAAATACCAATAAATTTTAGCTTACAAGTTAAAAAAAAAAAAAAACAATAGTTACTTGTTGTACCCGAGGTCTGCGCACCATTTGAAATTTGAGATTCCTAGCTAGGCGAAAAGTGATTGATTTTTTTGGTAATATTTTATATTTAGCAATAAAATTAAGGTAACATTTACTCGTGGCTTTTAGGTATTTTTAGCAAGACATTTATTAGATATTTTTACCATAACATTAACAGGTATGGCCAGTTTTTGGCACAAAGCTCCAATTGAGATTAGTATGCTCTAGCTAGTCGGAATGATGTGCATGTTTCGACTGCCGATTAATGTTGCTTTTCAGCAATCAGAATGATCAAAACTGTCATGCAGCAAGATGTTCCAGTTAAAATGTGAGTGTTCTAGCTCGTCAGAGAGATAGGTCGAAATTTTCAAAATTCCAGTCTTATACAAACGAAAGAAATTTATTAAAAACGTAGCTTATTTCATTAAATTTCAAGAGCTAAATAGTTGCTTAAAACTAAATAGTTGTCTATTTAGCGCATATTTTTCGAAGGTATCAACGGTTAATATCTGGATAGAATTATTGACAAGTATTTCTGTTGAGCATAAGCAGAAGATAGAATTTTTTAAGGAGCCTATCGGTTTTTCAAATCCTCAATTTCGAGTTTAGTTTCAAAACAAACTCAATATAGTTACATATGAAAACAATTTTTTTATAAAAAATTTCTCCCTGTTTAAATATTTGCAATTGCATTAGAAATTCTAGTAAAAAATAAATAAATGAACGCGAGTTTTTTTTTCTGTAAATATGTTAAGATATTGAAAATTTATGTGGATCAAAATTATAATTTTAATGATGTTCAAGATTCCAGCAAAAAAAAAAAAAAACTAAATCTCCAAATGAAGAGTCACATATTTTTAGTTTAATAAATCTCAAATTCATTAAAAATTGCTACGAAGGAAAAATATTAACACCCTAAGCAAAGCTACATCGAATAAAATTGAGAATTTACTTAGGGGAGAGTCGGGTAGCCCCGCTCACTTAAGGAGTATTGCTTATATTTCTGTATAATATTGAGTAATAATCAATATTTTTGTATGTTTCTATTGTTTGACCATATAATTAAATAATGCAAAAAGAATAAACCAAAAAAAATAGAATAGACAAAAATTATGTTTTTTGGCTGTTTTTTCAGGAGTAAATGAAAGTGACCAATGTATTGACAATAGATAAACCTCATTTATCATTTTTATCAAAAAATTATTTTATTTATTACATATTTATGTACTTTTAGTGAATTCTATCATTTAATAACAATCATTTAATAGCAACAATATTTGTTGTTAAAAATGCATATAACATTCAAATTTGAAGCAATAAAATAATAATCTTTGCAACCGTACATTTATCAACGAAATAAAATTGGGCGGTGAAACCTGACATTCATGTGAGCGGGGCGACCCGAAATTCAATTTTTTTGTAAATTTGTAATTACTCGAACAATTTTTCAAAAATAAACTTCTTTCTTCGTGCAAATTAAACCTAAGACTACATACTTTAATGCTGTATGTATAGAAAAAATTTTATAAGTATTAAAATGAAGTTTAAACGAAACATTCAACCAATTTTTCTTAACTTCATGAATACCGTATTCAACATATTTTCAAAACTATTGTTTACCATGTTAACAGCTGCATAAATATTTGAAACTTTGAAAATAATCTCTTTTTAATATAACAATTAATGTCCGATGGCACATTGACTTGAGAAAATATTCTATACATATGAAATTGACGTTGGGCGGGGGTACCCGCTGGGCGGAGCTACCCGACTCTCCCCTATATACTACATTTTGAAAAGCATAATTAGTTTTCAAAATGCCTCATTTTTGAAATTTTGTGTATTAATTTTCATAAAATACATTTATTCTATAAATTTTTGGAAAACTATAGAAAAAAAAAAGTTTTTTTTTTAAATACACAATATCTAAAAGATTGGATATACCTAATTCCGTGCTATCATGTACTCAAGAAATTTGTCGCTATTAGACAGAATATATTTTAACATTTTAAGCGAACAAAACTCATAATGAGTGAAATTTAGATAATGAAAGAAATAAAACTAATCCGAATGAAAAACAACAAATGAAAGATTACTTATACTCGAACTTGAGAAAATAATAAAATTGCTCTCTCAAATTCGAATTCAAATCGACTTATTTGCCACTACAAGGGGAAAAAAAGGGAAATATTTAAACTTATCTTTTCATTAAAAAAAAAGATCGCCAAATCCAGCATTTAAAACTGCTGCTTGATTTATGTAGGAAAAAAAAAGGCTAAAAATATTTATTTCAGTTTTATTGTTACAGCATCTCGTATTTGATTGCTGCTTTTGAATAAATCAATTTTTTTTAATGCTACTTGAGATTTTTTAAATAAATCTGATATGCTTTCGTAACACTGGTTTCAAATCTGCAATCGATTTATATCTCCAAGCAACAGTTTTTTTAAAATGTTGTCGTAAAAATGTTGCAAGAAACATGTAGGAGAGATAGGGCACACGATCAGAATTAAATACACATAGAACCCGTCACTGGAGAGTCGTCATACGCCGACAGGAGCACTTCCTTATTATGAACCGTTTCTTTGCTTGCATCTTAACCGGTCAAAATAGGGAAGAACACTAGCTGCGCACGACGACATTTCCGGCAAACGTTTCTAAACTTGTACATTTCGACAAAAATTAACTAAAAATGACATTTTAAAAAAATTTGAAGAGCAAAACTAATTTGATTCGAAAACCCCACACCAGAACTAGGCAAGATTAAGTATTTTTATAGTTGCGACAGACAACTTGTTCCCCAGTGTAATGAATAAAACTACCTGTTAATGAATAATGAATAAAAATGTAATTGTTTGAATCAAGCGCAAAATATTTAAGTTAGAATGTCATCAAACATAATGTGAATTTAGAGTATTTATGCATAAGCGCGAATGTAAACTTCAATTTTTTTGACACTAAATAAGTTTTATTTAGATAAAAAAAAATAACTCCGTGATTTTTCAAAAAAAAATTTACAAATATTTTTATTGCATCGTCGTAAATCGTTTTCATTACTCAAGCTCTAATGAATATGACACATTATAATCGAGAACTGGTATAAAAAAAAAATTTCTGAATAAAATTCACTTCCAAAAAGATACTTAGCAAAGTATAAACAAAGCTACACATTTCAACAACACTTAATAAATATACAACCCTCTAACAAATATTTCCCAGGTGATAATTTGAAATTGTGCCAAAATTAAACCCGGTTTGAAATATAGACAGTTTAGAAAAATAAGCGATTTCTTTAACGCATGATTAAACATATTTAAGACGATTAATTATCGAAAACATATTAGTCGGTAATAATAAGTTAACACTACACTGCTATATAAGTTAACACTACTACTACGTATATGAAAATTGTATATACTCAAAATAAGTAAATGTACAGGTATATCCTAATTACTTAATTAAAATACAAAAAATAATTCATCAAAGCCACGATATATGATAAAAACGTTACAAAACAGAAAACAAAAAATGGAAGATTACTTACAGTGAAATGGAAGATTTAAAAACTTGATTCTTACAGATCTGCAATCTTTTCTCTTGCAGATCTAACATCTTCAATTAAACAGACCGATACTTCAATTATACAGTATTCATACTTCAATTATACAGTATTCATACTTCAATTATACAGATTCTTACAGATCTAACATCTTTACTCCTAAAAAAGCTTCAAAAATATCTGGAAAATAAAAACTTTTTCTCTTCAGAATACGGCTTATCAAAGACATATAAGAAAGAAGGAAAATACAAATTAAGCTCTTTGTGGGATTTTGATTCGCTGAGAGTTAGTGACGCAAGATATCAGTGGGCAATTAGAAAATGAGACCAACTCCTTTCTCTTTGTTTAAAATCGTAGTAGCGAGGAAGAGAATTAAAATGTTCATTTTTAAATTCGAACTTTTATAAATCTCGCCAACCTAATTTTAAACGGAAGACATCTTACATCCTTAAAACAAAATATTCTTTTAAAATTGCATTTCAACTTCTGAAAAATTTACAAACTGTAGTTAAGAACTTTTTACTCAACATGTATTTAGCCAAAGTTCTTTTTTTTAATAATGAAAGAGTATAATTATTATTTAAATGCTTAACTATTAGTTTTTTCCTTCTATGAAATAGTTTACAACTTAAAAGTAGACGAATGTTTTATGTGCACAAAAAGTAATATTTATTGAACCCGATGTCTTAACAAATTTTATTTGGAAACCTTTCTTACCTCACACGCTAGAATTTAATGGGGGGGGGAGCTACAAATACTTGAATTTACATTAATGATGAGGAAATTAAAAATTTTATTTTATACCCGTCGTTGAACATCGAACCGAATTTTCAGTTTACGACTACCAATGTCCAACTCCGTATCCTACTAATTTTGAACCGAATCCAGAAGACAAGGGAACTCTTGGATCAAGTATTGAGAGAAATTTGCCTTCGTGGAGGACTTCTCGATGGAACAAACCCGCACTAGCCTTACATGGAGAGGAAAACCACGAAACACTCCAACGATTATAGCCGGATAGCAAGGGGACTCATCCCTAATATTTAACCTTAAACGTAACATTTAATATTTAAACATACACGTAATGGGTTTTTATTCAGGAAATTGTTTATAAACTTCTTATTTGTATTTATTTTTAACGTATTGCATTACGATGTTAAACAATTCATACACGAAAGTAAACAACTGCAAACAGGTTTCAGTCGCTTGAAGACAATGAAGTTGTATAGAATCGATTAATAATTATGATTTTTACACAGACTCTTATAATGCGTCTAGTAATTTGGCCAGGGATTATCAAACAATAAAAGACACTATTCCGAGAGAGTTAGCATATTTGCTAAATTTAAAATGAAATGAAAAAAATATTCTTTTTTTAAATTGGTAACGGAAGCGATAGTCTTGTCTCTGACAATCTTAAAATGTTAAAATAAGTAGAAAATTTTATGACTATTTAAATTACTCGTTCAACAGCCAACCGAATTTTCAGTTTACGGTTATCAACGTTCAACTCCGTATCCTTGTAATTTTGTACCCAATCTAGATGACAAGGGAGCACCTGGATCAAGTAGTGAGAGAAATTTACCTTTTTGATGGGACTAATCCACATTTGCGTTATACCTGGAGGAAAACCACGAAAACCTCCCTCGGCTGACCTGTCAGCAAGGGGACTCTAACCCATGATCCGTCTACCACTGGGGATATTTTACGTCAGGATTGTTATCTGTGCGAGCCAGGTGCTGAATTTGAATCAATCACCCATTGCCAGGATTCGAACCCAGTTCAACTCATTGGGAGGCGAGCGCTCTATCCCCTGAGCCAACACGGCTCACTATGAGCTATGCGAAATATCTTCGTATCATATTGTAAATAAGTAAAAGCACGATTTATTGATTTATTGAAATTACATACATTTGCTGACTTGTGTGCTCAATATACAGGCTTATAAGTCATTGTCAAGTAGAAAATACAGATAGAACAATTCAGAGAAAGACATCACAAAGAATACATCCAGGGTTACGGCGGGATTCGAACCCGCTACCTCCACGCCTAACAGAGCGTTTGGACCGGCGATACCGCTCGGCCAGGGAGGCCCCTAAAAGCACGAAGAATGGGCCGCAGAGAGGGCAAAAATATTGTGACACGTGCCCTCTGACGAAACATCATGCGAAGAGGGAATGATTCCAGTTCTTCGCGAGAATGTTTTATTGCTTCTCAATCGCGAGAAAATCAACGCAAGAACAAATCCAGTGTTCTTCTTTAGAAAATGTTCAGCAGGCTTTATAAGAAATTTTATATTTTAATTGAGATTAACTCTTCATAAAAATAAAATTCTTAATGAGCCTGTAAGTCAATTAGTGTTACCGCGTAAAAGAATTGAAAAATGAGTCTGTATTCGGAGGTCATTTCGATGCACAGCATCCAAGGCTTCGTGGCAGTACTTCGATAAAATTTGTTTCAAAATTTGGGAGTTTTAATTTGGGGGTTTTTATGTGCTGGTAAATTGAATTAATAGTTGAAATTTTGAAATACACTAAAAATACCAACAAAAAAATAAATAATGGTGGCTGAAATATAGTGAGCAAAAATAAAAATAAAAATTATAATACCTTTAAATAATTAAATATAGCAATGAAAATATAATAATTTTCGTAATTTTATATTAAAAATGTAAAACAAATTATATTTCCGAAGTAATATTACAAAATAACGCGAATTAGTTACAGAATAGTGCGACAACATGAAAAAAAAAACATAATTTTTGCTTTTCGGTATATTTGGTCCACCTTTGCAATATGGGCTAAGGGGGGCAGGTTTTTTCGAAAGAAGGAACAGCAAAGAAGACAACAAAAAAAGTTTAGCTAATTACCTCGTGGAACTTTTTGGAGATAAGTTTCGAAAGTGATTCAAACATTGTAAAATGTCAAATGATAAGATATAAACTATAAGTTTGTACAGAGTATCAACTAATCCAACACATTGAAAAATTGTACTATAGTTTCAGACTAATTACTCAGATAAAAATGTAACAGTAAGGTGAAATTTCTATACATATTTCTGAAATAAAAATTTAAAAGTTACATTAAAAAAAAAAAAATTTTAACATATTTTTCATAACATTGTACTCTTGTCGATCCAAAAAGTAAATTATAATGTTTGGAATGATTATGAGTACTTAATTTGGGCTATATTAAAACTGCCTACATATATTTTAGTTAAAAATTTAATTTTGACTTTGGGCCAAAGATCATGGTCTTCTGCCCCACAGAGCGGTGCTAAGAAAATTAAAGGAAGAATTAAGGATGGCTAAAAATTTCAGGCAATATTTCGAAAATCGTAATAACGTACGAGGGTTGTTGAAAAGAAAAAAAATTAGTGATAGGGCTCCAATTACACTAATTCTTCGACCAATGCCTCAAGGGATAGAGCGTTCGCCTTCCAATAAAGTGACCCACAATCGTAATAAAGGAAATTTTTATACACTAATTAGGGGGCACATAGTGGACCAAAATAGATTTTGTTAATTAACGGGAAGGAAGCTCTCTAAGCTATATATTCGTGGAAGCAACGTGTGAGTCGTGGTGTGGTTGTTAGCGCCATGGATAAGGAAGTTCGTTGAATCGGTGATCAGGGGTTCGGTCCTGGTCACGGATTAATTTTTAATTTTTTTTTCTATTTACTTTATTTTACTTTTTAAAATTTATTTTACGAAATTGCAACGAGAATAAAGTGTTATATATATAAAAATAATTATTTTTCGTTGGGAAAGAGGGAATAATAGATGAAAAACGGATAAATTTCGACTCCGGAGTTACGCACACGACTCACTACGTAACTCCCTTTAATATTAACTTATAATTTTCAAACTCTGCCAGAAATTAGAGTTTTATATACCAAACAATCGTAATAAAGGAAATTTTTATACACTAATTAGGGGGCACATAGTGGGCCAAAATAGATTTTGTTAATTAACGGGAAGGAAGTTCTTCAAGCTATATATTCGTGGAAGCCACGTGTGAGTCGTGGTGTGGTTGTTAGCGCCATGGGTAAGGAAGTTTGTTGAATCGGTGATCAGGGGTTCGGTCCGGGTCACGGATTAATTTTTAAATTTTTTTTCTATTTACTTTATTTTACTTTTTAAAAATTATTTTACGAAATTGCAATGTAAATAAAGTGTTATATATATAAAAATAATTATTTTTCGTTGGGAAAGAGGGAATAATAGCTGAAAAACGGATAAATTTCGACTCCGGAGTTACGCACACGACTCACTACGTAACTCCCTATAATATTAACTTACAATTTTCAAACTCTGCCAGAAATTAGAGTTTTATATACCAAACAATCGTAATAAAGGAAATTTTTATACACTAATTAGGGGGCACATAGTGGGCCAAAATAGATTTTGTTAATTAACGGGAAGGAAGCTCTCTAAGCTATATATTCGTGGAAGCAACGTCTGAGTCGTGGTGTGGTTGTTAGCGCCATGGGTAAAGAAGTTTGTTGAATCGGTGATCAGGGGTTCGGTTCTGGTTAAAGATTAATTTTAATTTTTTTTTTTCTATTTTCTTTATTTTACTTCTTAAAATTTATTTTTCGATATTTCAGCGAGAATAAAGTGTTATATATATAAAAGTAATTATTTTTCTTTGGGAAAGAGGGAATAATAGCTGAAAAACGGATAAATTTCGACTCCGGAGTTACGCACACGACTCACTACGTAACTCCCTTTAATATTAACTTATAATTTTCAAACTCTGCCAGAAATTAGAGTTTTATATACCAAACAATCGTAATAAAGGAAATTTTTATACACTAATTAGGGGGCACATAGTGGGCCAAAATAGATTTTGTTAATTAACGGGAAGGAAGTTCTTCAAGCTATATATTCGTGGAAGCCACGTGTGAGTCGTGGTGTGGTTGTTAGCGCCATGGGTAAGGAAGTTTGTTGAATCGGTGATCAGGGGTTCGGTCCTGGTCACGGATTAATTTTTAATTTTTTTTCTATTTACTTTATTTTACTTTTTAAAATTTATTTTACGAAATTGCAATGTGAATAAAGTGTTATATATATAAAAATAATTATTTTTCGTTGGGAAAGAGGGAATAATAGCTGAAAAACGGATAAATTTCGACTCCGGAGTTACGCACACGACTCACTACGTAACTCCCTATAATATTAACTTACAATTTTCAAACTCTGCCAGAAATTAGAGTTTTATATACCAAACATTCGTAATAAAGGAAATTTTTATACACTAATTAGGGGGCACATAGTGGGCCAAAATAGATTTTGTTAATTAACGGGAAGGAAGCTCTCTAAGCTATATATTCGTGGAAGCAACGTGTGAGTCGTGGTGTGGTTGTTAGCGCCATGGGTAAAGAAGTTTGTTGAATCGGTGATCAGGGTTCGGTCCTGGTTACGGATTAATTTTAATTTTTTTTTTCTATTTTCTTTATTTTACTTCTTAAAATTTATTTTTCGATATTTCAGCGAGAAAAAAGTGTTATATATATAAAAGTAATTATTTTTCTTTGGGAAAGAGGGAATAATAGCTGAAAAACGGATAAATTTCAACTCCGGAGTTACGCACACGACTCACTACGTAACTCCCTTTAATATTAACTTATAATTTTCAAACTCTGCCAGAAATTAGAGTTTTATATACCAAACAATCGTAATAAAGGAAATTTTTATACACTAATTAGGGGGCACATAGTGGGCCAAAATAGATTTTGTTAATTAACGGGAAGGAAGTTCTTCAAGCTATATATTCGTGGAAGCCACGTGTGAGTCGTGGTGTGGTTGTTAGCGCCATGGATAAGGAAGTTCGTTGAATCGGTGATCAGGGGTTCGGTCCTGGTCACGGATTAATTTTTAATTTTTTTTTCTATTTACTTTATTTTACTTTTTAATATTTATTTTACGAAATTGCAATGTAAATAATGTGTTATATATATAAAAATAATTATTTTTCGTTGGGAAAGAGGGAATAATAGCTGAAAAACGGATAAATTTCGACTCCGGAGTTACGCACACGACTCACTACGTAACTCCCTATTATATTAACTTACAATTTTCAAACTCCGCCAGAAATTAGAGTTTTATATACCAAACAATCATAATAAAGGAAATTTTTATACACTAATTAGGGGGCACATAGTGGGCCAAAATAGATTTTGTTGATTAACGGGAAGGAAGCTCTCTAAGCTATATATTCGTGGAAGCTACGTGTGAGTCGTGGTGTGGTTGTTAGCGCCATGGGTAAAGAAGTTTGTTGAATCGGTGATCAGGGGTTCGGTCCTGGTTACGGATTAATTTTAATTTTTTTTTTCTATTTTCTTTATTTTACTTCTTAAAATTTATTTTTCGATATTTCAGCGAGAATAAAGTGTTATATATATAAAAGTAATTATTTTTCTTTGGGAAAGAGGGAATAATAGCTGAAAAACGGATAAATTTCGACTCCGGAGTTACGCACATGACTCACTACGTAACTCCCTTTAATATTAACTTATAATTTTCAAACTCTGCCAGAAATTAGAGTTTTATATACCAAACAATCGTAATAAAGGAAATTTTTATACACTAATTAGGGGGCACATAGTGGGCCAAAATAGATTTTGTTAATTAACGGGAAGGAAGTTCTTCAAGCTATATATTCGTGGAAGCCACGTGTGAGTCGTGGTGTGGTTGTTAGCGCCATGGGAAAGGAAGTTTGTTGAATCGGTGATCAGGGGTTCGTTCCTGGTCACGGATTAATTTTTAATTTTTTTTTCTATTTACTTTATTTTACTTTTTAAAATTTATTTTACGAAATTGCAATGTGAATAAAGTGTTATATATATAAAAATAATTATTTTTCGTTGGGAAAGAGGGAATAATAGCTGAAAAACGGATAAATTTCGACTCCGGAGTTACGCACACGACTCACTACGTAACTCCCTTTAATATTAACTTATAATTTTCAAACTCTGCCAGAAATTAGAGTTTTATATACCAAACAATCGTAATAAAGGAAATTTTTATACACTTATTAGAGGGCACATAGTGGGCCAAAATAGATTTTGTTAATTAACGGGAAGTAAGTTCTTCAAGCTATATATTCGTGGAAGCCACGTGTGAGACGTGTTGTGGTTGTTAGCGCCATGGGTAAGGAAGTTTGTTGAATCGGTGATCAGGGGTTCGGTCCTGGTCACGGATTAATTTTTAATTTTTTTTTCTATTTACTTTATTTTACTTTTTAAAATTTATTTTACGAAATTGCAATGTAAATAATGTGTTATATATATAAAAATAATTATTTTTCGTTGGGAAAGAGGGAATAATAGCTGAAAAACGGATAAATTTCGACTCCGGAGTTACGCACATGACTCACTACGTAACTCCCTATAATATTAACTTACAATTTTCAAACTCTGCCAGAAATTAGAGTTTTATATACCAAACAATCGTAATAAAGGAAATTTTTATACACTAATTAGGGGGCACATAGTGGGCCAAAATAGATTTTGTTGATTAACGGGAAGGAAGCTCTCTAAGCTATATATTCGTGGAAGCAACGTGTGAGTCGTGGTGTGGTTGTTAGCGCCATGGGTAAAGAAGTTTGCTGAATCGGTGATCAGGGGTTCGGTCCTGGTTACGGATTAATTTTAATTTTTTTTTCTATTTTCTTTATTTTACTTCTTGAAATTTATTTTTCGATATTTCAGCGAGAATAATGTGTTATATATATAAAAGTAATTATTTTTCTTTGGGAAAGAGGGAATAATAGCTGAAAAACGGATAAATTTCGACTCCGGAGTTACGCACATGACTCACTACGTAACTCCCTTTAATATTAACTTATAATTTTCAAACTCTGCCAGAAATTAGAGTTTTATATACCAAACAATCGTAATAAAGGAAATTTTTATACACTAATTAGGGGGCACATAGTGGGCCAAAATAGATTTTGTTAATTAACGGGAAGGAAGTTCTTCAAGCTATATATTCGTGGAAGCCACGTGTGAGTCGTGGTGTGGTTGTTAGCGCCATGGGAAAGGAAGTTTGTTGAATCGGTGATCAGGGGTTCGTTCCTGGTCACGGATTAATTTTTAATTTTTTTTTCTATTTACTTTATTTTACTTTTTAAAATTTATTTTACGAAATTGCAATGTGAATAAAGTGTTATATATATAAAAATAATTATTTTTCGTTGGGAAAGAGGGAATAATAGCTGAAAAACGGATAAATTTCGACTCCGGAGTTACGCACACGACTCACTACGTAACTCCCTTTAATATTAACTTATAATTTTCAAACTCTGCCAGAAATTAGAGTTTTATATACCAAACAATCGTAATAAAGGAAATTTTTATACACTTATTAGAGGGCACATAGTGGGCCAAAATAGATTTTGTTAATTAACGGGAAGGAAGTTCTTCAAGCTATATATTCGTGGAAGCCACGTGTGAGACGTGTTGTGGTTGTTAGCGCCATGGGTAAGGAAGTTTGTTGAATCGGTGATCAGGGGTTCGGTCCTGGTCACGGATTAATTTTTAATTTTTTTTTCTATTTACTTTATTTTACTTTTTAAAATTTATTTTACGAAATTGCAATGTAAATAATGTGTTATATATATAAAAATAATTATTTTTCGTTGGGAAAGAGGGAATAATAGCTGAAAAACGGATAAATTTCGACTCCGGAGTTACGCAACGACTCACTACGTAACTCCCTATAATATTAACTTACAATTTTCAAACTCTGCCAGAAATTAGAGTTTTATATACCAAACAATCGTAATAAAGGAAATTTTTATACACTAATTAGGGGGCACATAGTGGGCCAAAATAGATTTTGTTGATTAACGGGAAGGAAGCTCTCTAAGCTATATATTCGTGGAAGCAACGTGTGAGTCGTGGTGTGGTTGTTAGCGCCATGGGTAAAGAAGTTTGCTGAATCGGTGATCAGGGGTTCGGTCCTGGTTACGGATTAATTTTAATTTTTTTTTCTATTTTCTTTATTTTACTTCTTGAAATTTATTTTTCGATATTTCAGCGAGAATAATGTGTTATATATATAAAAGTAATTATTTTTCTTTGGGAAAGAGGGAATAATAGCTGAAAAACGGATAAATTTCGACTCCGGAGTTACGCACACGACTCACTACGTAACTCCCTTTAATATTAACTTATAATTTTCAAACTCTGCCAGAAATTAGAGTTTTATATACCAAACAATCGTAATAAAGGAAATTTTTATACACTAATTAGGGGGCACATAGTGGGCCAAAATAAATTTTGTTAATTAACGGGAAGGAAGCTCTCCAAGCTATATATTCGTGGAAGCAACGTGTGAGTCGTGGTGTGGTTGTTAGCGCCATGGGTAAAGAAGTTTGCTGAATCGGTGATCAGGGGTTCGGTCCTGGTCACGGATTAAGTTTTAATTTTTTTTTCTATTTACTTTATTTTACTTTTTAAAATTTATTTTACGAAATTGCAATGTAAATAAAGTGTTATATATATAAAAATAATTATTTTTCGTTGGGAAAGAGGGAATAATAGCTGAAAAACGGATAAATTTCGACTCCGGAGTTACGCACACGACTCACTACGTAACTCCCTATAATATTGACTTACAATTTTCAAAATCTGCCAGAAATTAGAGTTTTATATACCAAACAATCGTAGTAAAGGAAATTTTTATACACTAATTAGGGGGCCCATAGTGGGCCAAAATAGATTTTTTTAATTAACGGGAAGGAAGTTCTTCAAGCTATATATTCGTGGAAGCCACTTGTGAGTCGTGGTGTGGTTGTTAGCGCCATGGGTAAGGAAGTTCGTTGAATCGGTGATCAGGGGTTCGGTCCTGGTCACGGATTAATTTTTAATTTTTTTTTCTATTTACTTTATTTTACTTTTTAAAATTTATTTTACGAAATTGCAATGTGAATAAAGTGTTATATATATAAAAATAATTATTTTTCGTTGGGAAAGAGGGAATAATAGATGAAAAACGGATAAATTTCGACTCCGGAGTTACGCACACGACTCACTACGTAACTCCCTTTATTAACTTATAATTTTCAAACTCTGCCAGAAATTAGAGTTTTATATACCAAACAATCGTAATAAAGGAAATTTTTATACACTAATTAGGGGGCACATAGTGGGCCAAAATAGATTTTGTTAATTAACGGGAAGGAAGCTCTCTAAGCTATATATTCGTGGAAGCGACGCGTGAGTCGTGGTGCGGTTGTTAGCGCCATGGGTAAAGAAGTTTGTTGAATCGGTGATCAGGGGTTCGGTCCTGGTCACGGATTAATATTAATTTTTTTTTTCTATTTTCTTTATTTTACTTCTTAAAATTTATTTTTCGATATTTCAACGAGAATAAAGTGTTATATATATAAAAGTAATTATTTTTCTTTGGGAAAGAGGGAATAATAGCTGAAAAACGGATAAATTTCGACTCCGGAGTTACGCACACGACTCACTACGTAACTCCCTTTAATATTAACTTATAATTTTCAAACTCTGCCAGAAATTAGAGTTTTATATACCAAACAATCGTAATAAAGGAAATTTTTATACACTAATTAGGGGGCACATAGTGGGCCAAAATAGATTTTGTTAATTAACGGGAAGGAAGCTCTCCAAGCTATATATTCGTGGAAGCAACGTGTGAGTCGTGGTGTGGTTGTTAGCGCCATGGGTAAAGAAGTTTGTTGAATCGGTGATCAGGGGTTCGGTCCTGGTCACGGATTAATTTTTAATTTTTTTTTCTATTTACTTTATTTTACTTTTTAAAATTTATTTTACGAAATTGCAATGTAAATAAAGTGTTATATATATAAAAATAATTATTTTTCGTTGGGAAAGAGGGAATAATAGATGAAAAACGGATAAATTTCGACTCCGGAGTTACGCACACGACTCACTACGTAACTCCCTTTATTAACTTATAATTTTCAAACTCTGCCAGAAATTAGAGTTTTATATACCAAACAATCGTAATAAAGGAAATTTTTATACACTAATTAGGGGGCACATAGTGGGCCAAAATAGATTTTGTTAATTAACGGGAAGGAAGCTCTCTAAGCTATATATTCGTGGAAGCGACGCGTGAGTCGTGGTGCGGTTGTTAGCGCCATGGGTAAAGAAGTTTGTTGAATCGGTGATCAGGGGTTCGGTCCTGGTCACGGATTAATATTAATTTTTTTTTTCTATTTTCTTTATTTTACTTCTTAAAATTTATTTTTCGATATTTCAACGAGAATAAAGTGTTATATATATAAAAGTAATTATTTTTCTTTGGGAAAGAGGGAATAATAGCTGAAAAACGGATAAATTTCGACTCCGGAGTTACGCACACGACTCACTACGTAACTCCCTTTAATATTAACTTATAATTTTCAAACTCTGCCAGAAATTAGAGTTTTATATACCAAACAATCGTAATAAAGGAAATTTTTATACACTAATTAGGGGGCACATAGTGGGCCAAAATAGATTTTGTTAATTAACGGGAAGGAAGCTCTCCAAGCTATATATTCGTGGAAGCAACGTGTGAGTAGTGGTGTGGTTGTTAGCGCCATGGGTAAAGAAGTTTGTTGAATCGGTGATCAGGGGTTCGGTCCTGGTCACGGATTAATTTTTAATTTTTTTTTCTATTTACTTTATTTTACTTTTTAAAATTTATTTTACGAAATTGCAATGTAAATAAAGTGTTATATATATAAAAATAATTATTTTTCGTTGGGAAAGAGGGAATAATAGCTGAAAAACGGATAAATTTCGACTCCGGAGTTACGCACACGACTCACTACGTAACTCCCTTTAATATTAACTTATAATTTTCAAACTCTGCCAGAAATTAGAGTTTTATATACCAAACAATCGTAATAAAGGAAATTTTTATACACTAATTAGGGGGCACATAGTGGGCCAAAATAGATTTTGTTAATTAACGGGAAGGAAGCTCTCCAAGCTATATATTCGTGGAAGCAACGTGTGAGTCGTGGTGTGGTTGTTAGCGCCATGGGTAAAGAAGTTTGTTGAATCGGCGATCAGGGGTTCGGTCCTGGTCACGGATTAATTTAAATTTTTTTTTCTATTTTCTTTATTTTACTTCTTAAAATTTATTTTTCGATATTTCAACGAGAATAAAGTGTTATATATATAAAAGTAATTATTTTTCTTTGGGAAAGAGGGAATAATAGCTGAAAAACGGATAAATTTCGACTCCGGAGTTACGCACATGACTCACTACGTAACTCCCTTTAATATTAACTTATAATTTTCAAACTCTGCCAGAAATTAGAGTTTTATATACCAAACAATCGTAATAAAGGAAATTTTTATACACTAATTAGGGGGCACATAGTGGGCCAAAATAGATTTTGTTAATTAACGGGAAGGAAGTTCTTCAAGCTATATATTCGTGGAAGCCACGTGTGAGTCGTGGTGTGGTTGTTAGCGCCATGGGAAAGGAAGTTTGTTGAATCGGTGATCAGGGGTTCGTTCCTGGTCACGGATTAACTTTTAATTTTTTTTTCTATTTACTTTATTTTACTTTTTAAAATTTATTTTACGAAATTGCAATGTGAATAAAGTGTTATATATATAAAAATAATTATTTTTCGTTGGGAAAGAGGGAATAATAGCTGAAAAACGGATAAATTTCGACTCCGGAGTTACGCACACGACTCACTACGTAACTCCCTTTAATATTAACTTATAATTTTCAAACTCTGCCAGAAATTAGAGTTTTATATACCAAACAATCGTAATAAAGGAAATTTTTATACACTTATTAGAGGGCACATAGTGGGCCAAAATAGATTTTGTTAATTAACGGGAAGGAAGTTCTTCAAGCTATATATTCGTGGAAGCCACGTGTGAGACGTGTTGTGGTTGTTAGCGCCATGGGTAAGGAAGTTTGTTGAATCGGTGATCAGGGGTTCGGTCCTGGTCACGGATTAATTTTTAATTTTTTTTTCTATTTACTTTATTTTACTTTTTAAAATTTATTTTACGAAATTGCAATGTAAATAATGTGTTATATATATAAAAATAATTATTTTTCGTTGGGAAAGAGGGAATAATAGCTGAAAAACGGATAAATTTCGACTCCGGAGTTACGCACACGACTCACTACGTAACTCCCTATAATATTAACTTACAATTTTCAAACTCTGCCAGAAATTAGAGTTTTATATACCAAACAATCGTAATAAAGGAAATTTTAAACACTAATTAGGGGGCACATAGTGGGCCAAAATAGATTTTGTTGATTAACGGGAAGGAAGCTCTCTAAGCTATATATTCGTGGAAGCAACGTGTGAGTCGTGGTGTGGTTGTTAGCGCCATGGGTAAAGAAGTTTGCTGAATCGGTGATCAGGGGTTCGGTCCTGGTTACGGATTAATTTTAATTTTTTTTTCTATTTTCTTTATTTTACTTCTTGAAATTTATTTTTCGATATTTCAGCGAGAATAATGTGTTATATATATAAAAGTAATTATTTTTCTTTGGGAAAGAGGGAATAATAGCTGAAAAACGGATAAATTTCGACTCCGGAGTTACGCACACGACTCACTACGTAACTCCCTTTAATATTAACTTATAATTTTCAAACTCTGCCAGAAATTAGAGTTTTATATACCAAACAATCGTAATAAAGGAAATTTTTATACACTAATTAGGGGGCACATAGTGGGCCAAAATAAATTTTGTTAATTAACGGGAAGGAAGCTCTCCAAGCTATATATTCGTGGAAGCAACGTGTGAGTCGTGGTGTGGTTGTTAGCGCCATGGGTAAAGAAGTTTGCTGAATCGGTGATCAGGGGTTCGGTCCTGGTCACGGATTAAGTTTTAATTTTTTTTTCTATTTACTTTATTTTACTTTTTAAAATTTATTTTACGAAATTGCAATGTAAATAAAGTGTTATACATATAAAAATAATTATTTTTCGTTGGGAAAGAGGGAATAATAGCTGAAAAACGGATAAATTTCGACTCCGGAGTTACGCACACGACTCACTACGTAACTCCCTATAATATTAACTTACAATTTTCAAAATCTGCCAGAAATTAGAGTTTTATATACCAAACAATCGTAGTAAAGGAAATTTTTATACACTAATTAGGGGGCCCATAGTGGGCCAAAATAGATTTTTTTAATTAACGGGAAGGAAGTTCTTCAAGCTATATATTCGTGGAAGCCACTTGTGAGTCGTGGTGTGGTTGTTAGCGCCATGGGTAAGGAAGTTCGTTGAATCGGTGATCAGGGGTTCGGTCCTGGTCACGGATTAATTTTTAATTTTTTTTTCTATTTACTTTATTTTACTTTTTAAAATTTATTTTACGAAATTGCAATGTGAATAAAGTGTTATATATATAAAAATAATTATTTTTCGTTGGGAAAGAGGGAATAATAGATGAAAAACGGATAAATTTCGACTCCGGAGTTACGCACACGACTCACTACGTAACTCCCTTTATTAACTTATAATTTTCAAACTCTGCCAGAAATTAGAGTTTTATATACCAAACAATCGAAATAAAGGAAATTTTTATACACTAATTAGGGGGCACATAGTGGGCCAAAATAGATTTTGTTAATTAACGGGAAGGAAGCTCTCTAAGCTATATATTCGTGGAAGCGACGCGTGAGTCGTGGTGCGGTTGTTAGCGCCATGGGTAAAGAAGTTTGTTGAATCGGTGATCAGGGGTTCGGTCCTGGTCACGGATTAATATTAATTTTTTTTTTCTATTTTCTTTATTTTACTTCTTAAAATTTATTTTTCGATATTTCAACGAGAATAAAGTGTTATATATATAAAAGTAATTATTTTTCTTTGGGAAAGAGGGAATAATAGCTGAAAAACGGATAAATTTCGACTCCGGAGTTACGCACACGACTCACTACGTAACTCCCTTTAATATTAACTTATAATTTTCAAACTCTGCCAGAAATTAGAGTTTTATATACCAAACAATCGTAATAAAGGAAATTTTTATACACTAATTAGGGGGCACATAGTGGGCCAAAATAGATTTTGTTAATTAACGGGAAGGAAGCTCTCCAAGCTATATATTCGTGGAAGCAACGTGTGAGTCGTGGTGTGGTTGTTAGCGCCATGGGTAAAGAAGTTTGTTGAATCGGTGATCAGGGGTTCGGTCCTGGTCACGGATTAATTTTTAATTTTTTTTTCTATTTACTTTATTTTACTTTTTAAAATTTATTTTACGAAATTGCAATGTAAATAAAGTGTTATATATATAAAAATAATTATTTTTCGTTGGGAAAGAGGGAATAATAGATGAAAAACGGATAAATTTCGACTCCGGAGTTACGCACACGACTCACTACGTAACTCCCTTTATTAACTTATAATTTTCAAACTCTGCCAGAAATTAGAGTTTTATATACCAAACAATCGTAATAAAGGAAATTTTTATACACTAATTAGGGGGCACATAGTGGGCCAAAATAGATTTTGTTAATTAACGGGAAGGAAGCTCTCTAAGCTATATATTCGTGGAAGCGACGCGTGAGTCGTGGTGCGGTTGTTAGCGCCATGGGTAAAGAAGTTTGTTGAATCGGTGATCAGGGGTTCGGTCCTGGTCACGGATTAATATTAATTTTTTTTTTTCTATTTTCTTTATTTTACTTCTTAAAATTTATTTTTCGATATTTCAACGAGAATAAAGTGTTATATATATAAAAGTAATTATTTTTCTTTGGGAAAGAGGGAATAATAGCTGAAAAACGGATAAATTTCGACTCCGGAGTTACGCACACGACTCACTACGTAACTCCCTTTAATATTAACTTATAATTTTCAAACTCTGCCAGAAATTAGAGTTTTATATACCAAACAATCGTAATAAAGGAAATTTTTATACACTAATTAGGGGGCACATAGTGGGCCAAAATAGATTTTGTTAATTAACGGGAAGGAAGCTCTCCAAGCTATATATTCGTGGAAGCAACGTGTGAGTCGTGGTGTGGTTGTTAGCGCCATGGGTAAAGAAGTTTGTTGAATCGGTGATCAGGGGTTCGGTCCTGGTCACGGATTAATTTTTAATTTTTTTTTCTATTTACTTTATTTTACTTTTTAAAATTTATTTTACGAAATTGCAATGTAAATAAAGTGTTATATATATAAAAATAATTATTTTTCGTTGGGAAAGAGGGAATAATAGCTGAAAAACGGATAAATTTCGACTCCGGAGTTACGCACACGACTCACTACGTAACTCCCTTTAATATTAACTTATAATTTTCAAACTCTGCCAGAAATTAGAGTTTTATATACCAAACAATCGTAATAAAGGAAATTTTTATACACTAATTAGGGGGCACATAGTGGGCCAAAATAGATTTTGTTAATTAACGGGAAGGAAGCTCTCCAAGCTATATATTCGTGGAAGCAACGTGTGAGTCGTGGTGTGGTTGTTAGCGCCATGGGTAAAGAAGTTTGTTGAATCGGCGATCAGGGGTTCGGTCCTGGTCACGGATTAATTTAAATTTTTTTTTCTATTTTCTTTATTTTACTTCTTAAAATTTATTTTTCGATATTTCAACGAGAATAAAGTGTTATATATATAAAAGTAATTATTTTCTTTGGGAAAGAGGGAATAATAGCTGAAAAACGGATAAATTTCGACTCCGGAGTTACGCACACGACTCACTACGTAACTCCCTTTAATATTAACTTATAATTTTCAAACTCTGCCAGAAATTAGAGTTTTATATACCAAACAATCGTAATAAAGGAAATTTTTATACACTAATTAGGGGGCACATAGTGGGCCAAAATAGATTTTGTTAATTAACGGGAAGGAAGTTCTTCAAGCTATATATTCGTGGAAGCCACGTGTGAGTCGTGGTGTGGTTGTTAGCGCCATGGGTAAGGAAGTTCATTGAATCGGTGATCAGGGGTTCGGTCCTGGTCACGGATTAATTTTTAATTTTTTTTTCTATTTACTTTATTTTACTTTTTAAAATTTATTTTACGAAATTGCAATGTGAATAAAGTGTTATATATATAAAAATAATTATTTTTCGTTGGGAAAGAGGGAATAATAGCTGAAAAACAGATAAATTTCGACTCCGGAGTTACGCACACGACTCACTACGTAACTCCCTTTAATATTAACTTATAATTTTCAAACTCTGCCTGAAATTAGAGTTTTATATACCAAACAATCGTAATAAAGGAAATTTTTATACACTAATTAGGGGGCACATAGTGGGCCAAAATAAATTTTGTTAATTAACGGGAAGGAAGCTCTCCAAGCTATATATTCGTGGAAGCAACGTGTGAGTCGTGGTGTGGTTGTTAGCGCCATGGGTAAAGAAGTTTGTTGAATCGGCGATCAGGGGTTCGGTCCTGGTCACGGATTAATTTTAATTTTTTTTTTCTATTTTCTTTATTTTACTTCTTAAAATTTATTTTTCGATATTTCAACGAGAATAAAGTGTTATATATATAAAAGTAATTATTTTTCTTTGGGAAAGAGGGAATAATAGCTGAAAAACGGATAAATTTCGACTCCGGAGTTACGCACACGACTCACTACGTAACTCCCTTTAATAATAACTTATAATTTTTAAACTCAGCCAGAAATTAGAGTTTTATATACCAAACAATCGTAATAAAGGAAATTTTTATACACTAATTAGGGGGCACATAGTGGGCCAAAATAGATTTTGTTAATTAACGGGAAGGAAGTTCTTTAAGCTATATCTTCGTGGAAACAACGTGTGAGTCGTGGGGTGGTTGTTAGCGCCATGGGTAATGAAGTTTGTTGAATCGGTGATCAGGGGTTCGGTCCTGGTCACGGATTAATTAATTTTTTTTTCTATTTACATTATTTTACTTTTAAAAATTTATTTTTCGAAATTGCAATGTGAATAAAGTGTTATATATATAAAAATAATTATTTTTCGTTGGGAAAGAGGGAATAATAGCTGAAAAACGGATAAATTTCGACTCCGGAGTTACGCATTCGACTCACTACGTTTCTCCCTTTAATATTAACTTATAATTTTCAAACTCTGCCAGAAATTAGAGTTTTATATACCAAACAATCGTGATAAAGGAAATTTTTATACACTAATTAGGGGGCACATAGTGGGCCAAAATAGATTTTGTTAATTAACGGGAAGGAAGTTCTTCAAGCTATATATTCGTGGAAGCCACGTGTGAGTCGTGGTGTGGTTGTTAGCGCCATGGGTAAGGAAGTTCGTTGAATCGGTGATCAGGGGTTCGGTCCTGGTCACGGATTAAATTTTAATTTTTTTTTCTATTTACTTTATTTTACTTTTTAAAATTTATTTTACGAAATTGCAATGTGAATAAAGTGTTATATATATAAAAATAATTATTTTTCGTTGGGAAAGAGGGAATAATAGCTGAAAAACGGATAAATTTCGACTCCGGAGTTACGCACACGACTCACTACGTAACTCCCTTTAATATTAACTTATAATTTTCAAACTCTGCCAGAAATTAGAGTTTTATATACCAAATAATCGTAATAAAGGAAATTTTTATACACTAATTAGGGGGCACATAGTGGGCCAAAATAGATTTTGTTAATTAACGGGAAGGAAGTTCTTTAAGCTATATCTTCGTGGAAACAACGTGTGAGTCGTGGGGTGGTTGTTAGCGCCATGGGTAATGAAGTTTGTTGAATCGGTGATCAGGGGTTCGGTCCTGGTCACGGATTAATTAATTTTTTTTTTCTATTTACATTATTTTACTTTTAAAAATTTATTTTTCGAAATTGCAATGTGAATAAAGTGTTATATATATAAAAATAATTATTTTTCGTTGGGAAAGAGGGAATAATAGCTGAAAAACGGATAAATTTCGACTCCGGAGTTACGCATTCGACTCACTACGTTTCTCCCTTTAATATTAACTTATAATTTTCAAACTCTGCCAGAAATTAGAGTTTTATATACCAAACAATCGTGATAAAGGAAATTTTTATACACTAATTAGGGGGCACATAGTGGGCCAAAATAGATTTTGTTAATTAACGGGAAGGAAGTTCTTCAAGCTATATATTCGTGGAAGCCACGTGTGAGTCGTGGTGTGGTTGTTAGCGCCATGGGTAAGGAAGTTCGTTGAATCGGTGATCAGGGGTTCGGTCCTGGTCACGGATTAATTTTTAATTTTTTTTTCTATTTACTTTATTTTACTTTTTAAAATTTATTTTACGAAATTGCAATGTGAATAAAGTGTTATATATATAAAAATAATTATTTTTCGTTGGGAAAGAGGGAATAATAGCTGAAAAACAGATAAATTTCGACTCCGGAGTTACGCACACGACTCACTACGTAACTCCCTTTAATATTAACTTATAATTTTCAAACTCTGCCTGAAATTAGAGTTTTATATACCAAACAATCGTAATAAAGGAAATTTTTATACACTAATTAGGGGGCACATAGTGGGCCAAAATAAATTTTGTTAATTAACGGGAAGGAAGCTCTCCAAGCTATATATTCGTGGAAGCAACGTGTGAGTCGTGGTGTGGTTGTTAGCGCCATGGGTAAAGAAGTTTGTTGAATCGGCGATCAGGGGTTCGGTCCTGGTCACGGATTAATTTTAATTTTTTTTTTCTATTTTCTTTATTTTACTTCTTAAAATTTATTTTTCGATATTTCAACGAGAATAAAGTGTTATATATATAAAAGTAATTATTTTTCTTTGGGAAAGAGGGAATAATAGCTGAAAAACAGATAAATTTCGACTCCGGAGTTACGCACACGACTCACTACGTAACTCCCTTTAATAATAACTTATAATTTTTAAACTCAGCCAGAAATTAGAGTTTTATATACCAAACAATCGTAATAAAGGAAATTTTTATACACTAATTAGGGGGCACATAGTGGGCCAAAATAGATTTTGTTAATTAACGGGAAGGAAGTTCTTCAAGCTATATATTCGTGGAAGCCACGTGTGAGTCGTGGTGTGGTTGTTAGCGCCATGGGTAAGGAAGTTCATTGAATCGGTGATCAGGGGTTCGGTCCTGGTCACGGATTAATTTTTAATTTTTTTTTCTATTTACTTTATTTTACTTTTTAAAATTTATTTTACGAAATTGCAATGTGAATAAAGTGTTATATATATAAAAATAATTATTTTTCGTTGGGAAAGAGGGAATAATAGCTGAAAAACAGATAAATTTCGACTCCGGAGTTACGCACACGACTCACTACGTAACTCCCTTTAATATTAACTTATAATTTTCAAACTCTGCCTGAAATTAGAGTTTTATATACCAAACAATCGTAATAAAGGAAATTTTTATACACTAATTAGGGGGCACATAGTGGGCCAAAATAAATTTTGTTAATTAACGGGAAGGAAGCTCTCCAAGCTATATATTCGTGGAAGCAACGTGTGAGTCGTGGTGTGGTTGTTAGCGCCATGGGTAAAGAAGTTTGTTGAATCGGCGATCAGGGGTTCGGTCCTGGTCACGGATTAATTTTAATTTTTTTTTTCTATTTTCTTTATTTTACTTCTTAAAATTTATTTTTCGATATTTCAACGAGAATAAAGTGTTATATATATAAAAGTAATTATTTTTCTTTGGGAAAGAGGGAATAATAGCTGAAAAACGGATAAATTTCGACTCCGGAGTTACGCACACGACTCACTACGTAACTCCCTTTAATAATAACTTATAATTTTTAAACTCAGCCAGAAATTAGAGTTTTATATACCAAACAATCGTAATAAAGGAAATTTTTATACACTAATTAGGGGGCACATAGTGGGCCAAAATAGATTTTGTTAATTAACGGGAAGGAAGTTCTTTAAGCTATATCTTCGTGGAAACAACGTGTGAGTCGTGGGGTGGTTGTTAGCGCCATGGGTAATGAAGTTTGTTGAATCGGTGATCAGGGGTTCGGTCCTGGTCACGGATTAATTAATTTTTTTTTCTATTTACATTATTTTACTTTTAAAAATTTATTTTTCGAAATTGCAATGTGAATAAAGTGTTATATATATAAAAATAATTATTTTTCGTTGGGAAAGAGGGAATAATAGCTGAAAAACGGATAAATTTCGACTCCGGAGTTACGCATTCGACTCACTACGTTTCTCCCTTTAATATTAACTTATAATTTTCAAACTCTGCCAGAAATTAGAGTTTTATATACCAAACAATCGTGATAAAGGAAATTTTTATACACTAATTAGGGGGCACATAGTGGGCCAAAATAGATTTTGTTAATTAACGGGAAGGAAGTTCTTCAAGCTATATATTCGTGGAAGCCACGTGTGAGTCGTGGTGTGGTTGTTAGCGCCATGGGTAAGGAAGTTCGTTGAATCGGTGATCAGGGGTTCGGTCCTGGTCACGGATTAAATTTTAATTTTTTTTTCTATTTACTTTATTTTACTTTTTAAAATTTATTTTACGAAATTGCAATGTGAATAAAGTGTTATATATATAAAAATAATTATTTTTCGTTGGGAAAGAGGGAATAATAGCTGAAAAACGGATAAATTTCGACTCCGGAGTTACGCACACGACTCACTACGTAACTCCCTTTAATATTAACTTATAATTTTCAAACTCTGCCAGAAATTAGAGTTTTATATACCAAATAATCGTAATAAAGGAAATTTTTATACACTAATTAGGGGGCACATAGTGGGCCAAAATAGATTTTGTTAATTAACGGGAAGGAAGTTCTTTAAGCTATATCTTCGTGGAAACAACGTGTGAGTCGTGGGGTGGTTGTTAGCGCCATGGGTAATGAAGTTTGTTGAATCGGTGATCAGGGGTTCGGTCCTGGTCACGGATTAATTAATTTTTTTTTTCTATTTACATTATTTTACTTTTAAAAATTTATTTTTCGAAATTGCAATGTGAATAAAGTGTTATATATATAAAAATAATTATTTTTCGTTGGGAAAGAGGGAATAATAGCTGAAAAACGGATAAATTTCGACTCCGGAGTTACGCATTCGACTCACTACGTTTCTCCCTTTAATATTAACTTATAATTTTCAAACTCTGCCAGAAATTAGAGTTTTATATACCAAACAATCGTGATAAAGGAAATTTTTATACACTAATTAGGGGGCACATAGTGGGCCAAAATAGATTTTGTTAATTAACGGGAAGGAAGTTCTTCAAGCTATATATTCGTGGAAGCCACGTGTGAGTCGTGGTGTGGTTGTTAGCGCCATGGGTAAGGAAGTTCGTTGAATCGGTGATCAGGGGTTCGGTCCTGGTCACGGATTAATTTTTAATTTTTTTTTCTATTTACTTTATTTTACTTTTTAAAATTTATTTTACGAAATTGCAATGTGAATAAAGTGTTATATATATAAAAATAATTATTTTTCGTTGGGAAAGAGGGAATAATAGCTGAAAAACAGATAAATTTCGACTCCGGAGTTACGCACACGACTCACTACGTAACTCCCTTTAATATTAACTTATAATTTTCAAACTCTGCCTGAAATTAGAGTTTTATATACCAAACAATCGTAATAAAGGAAATTTTTATACACTAATTAGGGGGCACATAGTGGGCCAAAATAAATTTTGTTAATTAACGGGAAGGAAGCTCTCCAAGCTATATATTCGTGGAAGCAACGTGTGAGTCGTGGTGTGGTTGTTAGCGCCATGGGTAAAGAAGTTTGTTGAATCGGCGATCAGGGGTTCGGTCCTGGTCACGGATTAATTTTAATTTTTTTTTTCTATTTTCTTTATTTTACTTCTTAAAATTTATTTTTCGATATTTCAACGAGAATAAAGTGTTATATATATAAAAGTAATTATTTTTCTTTGGGAAAGAGGGAATAATAGCTGAAAAACGGATAAATTTCGACTCCGGAGTTACGCACACGACTCACTACGTAACTCCCTTTAATAATAACTTATAATTTTTAAACTCAGCCAGAAATTAGAGTTTTATATACCAAACAATCGTAATAAAGGAAATTTTTATACACTAATTAGGGGGCACATAGTGGGCCAAAATAGATTTTGTTAATTAACGGGAAGGAAGTTCTTTAAGCTATATCTTCGTGGAAACAACGTGTGAGTCGTGGGGTGGTTGTTAGCGCCATGGGTAATGAAGTTTGTTGAATCGGTGATCAGGGGTTCGGTCCTGGTCACGGATTAATTAATTTTTTTTTCTATTTACATTATTTTACTTTTAAAAATTTATTTTTCGAAATTGCAATGTGAATAAAGTGTTATATATATAAAAATAATTATTTTTCGTTGGGAAAGAGGGAATAATAGCTGAAAAACGGATAAATTTCGACTCCGGAGTTACGCATTCGACTCACTACGTTTCTCCCTTTAATATTAACTTATAATTTTCAAACTCTGCCAGAAATTAGAGTTTTATATACCAAACAATCGTGATAAAGGAAATTTTTATACACTAATTAGGGGGCACATAGTGGGCCAAAATAGATTTTGTTAATTAACGGGAAGGAAGTTCTTCAAGCTATATATTCGTGGAAGCCACGTGTGAGTCGTGGTGTGGTTGTTAGCGCCATGGGTAAGGAAGTTCGTTGAATCGGTGATCAGGGGTTCGGTCCTGGTCACGGATTAAATTTTAATTTTTTTTTCTATTTACTTTATTTTACTTTTTAAAATTTATTTTACGAAATTGCAATGTGAATAAAGTGTTATATATATAAAAATAATTATTTTTCGTTGGGAAAGAGGGAATAATAGCTGAAAAACGGATAAATTTCGACTCCGGAGTTACGCACACGACTCACTACGTAACTCCCTTTAATATTAACTTATAATTTTCAAACTCTGCCAGAAATTAGAGTTTTATATACCAAATAATCGTAATAAAGGAAATTTTTATACACTAATTAGGGGGCACATAGTGGGCCAAAATAGATTTTGTTAATTAACGGGAAGGAAGTTCTTTAAGCTATATCTTCGTGGAAACAACGTGTGAGTCGTGGGGTGGTTGTTAGCGCCATGGGTAATGAAGTTTGTTGAATCGGTGATCAGGGGTTCGGTCCTGGTCACGGATTAATTAATTTTTTTTTCTATTTACATTATTTTACTTTTAAAAATTTATTTTTCGAAATTGCAATGTGAATAAAGTGTTATATATATAAAAATAATTATTTTTCGTTGGGAAAGAGGGAATAATAGCTGAAAAACGGATAAATTTCGACTCCGGAGTTACGCATTCGACTCACTACGTTTCTCCCTTTAATATTAACTTATAATTTTCAAACTCTGCCAGAAATTAGAGTTTTATATACCAAACAATCGTGATAAAGGAAATTTTTATACACTAATTAGGGGGCACATAGTGGGCCAAAATAGATTTTGTTAATTAACGGGAAGGAAGTTCTTCAAGCTATATATTCGTGGAAGCCACGTGTGAGTCGTGGTGTGGTTGTTAGCGCCATGGGTAAGGAAGTTCGTTGAATCGGTGATCAGGGGTTCGGTCCTGGTCACGGATTAAATTTTAATTTTTTTTTCTATTTACTTTATTTTACTTTTTAAAATTTATTTTACGAAATTGCAATGTGAATAAAGTGTTATATATATAAAAATAATTATTTTTCGTTGGGAAAGAGGGAATAATAGCTGAAAAACGGATAAATTTCGACTCCGGAGTTACGCACACGACTCACTACGTAACTCCCTTTAATATTAACTTATAATTTTCAAACTCTGCCAGAAATTAGAGTTTTATATACCAAATAATCGTAATAAAGGAAATTTTTATACACTAATTAGGGGGCACATAGTGGGCCAAAATAGATTTTGTTAATTAACGGGAAGGAAGCTCTCTAAGCTATATATTCGTGGAAGCAACGCGTGAGTCGTGGTGTGGTTGTTAGCGCCATGGGTAAGGAAGTTCATTGAATCGGTGATCAGGGGTTCGGTCCTGGTCACGGATTAATTTTTAATTTTTTTTTCTATTTACTTTATTTTACTTTTTAAAATTTATTTTACGAAATTGCAATGTGAATAAAGTGTTATATATATAAAAATAATTATTTTTCGTTGGGAAAGAGGGAATAATAGCTGAAAAACAGATAAATTTCGACTCCGGAGTTACGCACACGACTCACTACGTAACTCCCTTTAATATTAACTTATAATTTTCAAACTCTGCCTGAAATTAGAGTTTTATATACCAAACAATCGTAATAAAGGAAATTTTTATACACTAATTAGGGGGCACATAGTGGGCCAAAATAAATTTTGTTAATTAACGGGAAGGAAGCTCTCCAAGCTATATATTCGTGGAAGCAACGTGTGAGTCGTGGTGTGGTTGTTAGCGCCATGGGTAAAGAAGTTTGTTGAATCGGCGATCAGGGGTTCGGTCCTGGTCACGGATTAATTTTAATTTTTTTTTTCTATTTTCTTTATTTTACTTCTTAAAATTTATTTTTCGATATTTCAACGAGAATAAAGTGTTATATATATAAAAGTAATTATTTTTCTTTGGGAAAGAGGGAATAATAGCTGAAAAACGGATAAATTTCGACTCCGGAGTTACGCACACGACTCACTACGTAACTCCCTTTAATAATAACTTATAATTTTCAAACTCAGCCAGAAATTAGAGTTTTATATACCAAACAATCGTAATAAAGGAAATTTTTATACACTAATTAGGGGGCACATAGTGGGCCAAAATAGATTTTGTTAATTAACGGGAAGGAAGTTCTTTAAGCTATATCTTCGTGGAAACAACGTGTGAGTCGTGGGGTGGTTGTTAGCGCCATGGGTAATGAAGTTTGTTGAATCGGTGATCAGGGGTTCGGTCCTGGTCACGGATTAATTTATTTTTTTTTCTATTTACATTATTTTACTTTTAAAAATTTATTTTTCGAAATTGCAATGTGAATAAAGTGTTATATATATAAAAATAATTATTTTTCGTTGGGAAAGAGGGAATAATAGCTGAAAAACGGATAAATTTCGACTCCGGAGTTACGCATTCGACTCACTACGTTTCTCCCTTTAATATTAACTTATAATTTTCAAACTCTGCCAGAAATTAGAGTTTTATATACCAAACAATCGTGATAAAGGAAATTTTTATACACTAATTAGGGGGCACATAGTGGGCCAAAATAGATTTTGTTAATTAACGGGAAGGAAGTTCTTCAAGCTATATATTCGTGGAAGCCACGTGTGAGTCGTGGTGTGGTTGTTAGCGCCATGGGTAAGGAAGTTCGTTGAATCGGTGATCAGGGGTTCGGTCCTGGTCACGGATTAAATTTTAATTTTTTTTTCTATTTACTTTATTTTACTTTTTAAAATTTATTTTACGAAATTGCAATGTGAATAAAGTGTTATATATATAAAAATAATTATTTTTCGTTGGGAAAGAGGGAATAATAGCTGAAAAACGGATAAATTTCGACTCCGGAGTTACGCACACGACTCACTACGTAACTCCCTTTAATATTAACTTATAATTTTCAAACTCTGCCAGAAATTAGAGTTTTATATACCAAATAATCGTAATAAAGGAAATTTTTATACACTAATTAGGGGGCACATAGTGGGCCAAAATAGATTTTGTTAATTAACGGGAAGGAAGCTCTCTAAGCTATATATTCGTGGAAGCAACGCGTGAGTCGTGGTGTGGTTGTTAGCGCCATGGGTAAAGAAGTTTGTTGAATCGGTGATCAGGGGTTCGGTCCTGGTCACGGATTAATATTAATTTTTTTTTTCTATTTTCTTTATTTTACTTCTTAAAATTTATTTTTCGATATTTCAACGAGAATAAAGTGTTATATATATAAAAGTAATTATTTTTCTTTGGGAAAGAGGGAATAATAGCTGAAAAACGGATAAATTTCGACTCCGGAGTTACGCACACGACTCACTACGTAACTCCCTTTAATATTAACTTATAATTTTCAAACTCTGCCAGAAATTAGAGTTTTATATACCAAACAATCGTAATAAAGGAAATTTTTATACACTAATTAGGGGGCACATAGTGGGCCAAAAAAGATTTTGTTAATTAACGGGAAGGAAGCTCTCCAAGCTATATATTCGTGAAAGCAACGTGTGAGTCGTGGTGTGGTTGTTAGCGCCATGGGTAAAGAAGTTTGTTGAATCGGTGATCAGGGGTTCGGTCCTGGTCACGGATTAATTTTTAATTTTTTTTTCTATTTACTTTATTCTACTTTTTAAAATTTATTTTACGAAATTGCAATGTAAATAAAGTGTTATATATATAAAAATAATTATTTTTCGTTGGGAAAGAGGGAATAATTGCTGAAAAACGGATAAATTTCGACTCCGGAGTTACGCACACGACTCACTACGTAACTCCCTTTAATATTAACTTATAATTTTCAAACTCTGCCAGAAATTAGAGTTTTATATACCAAACAATCGTGGAAAGGAATATATAAAGGAAAATTTTATACACTAATTAGGGGGCCCATAGTGGGCCAAAATAGATTTTGTTAATTAACGGGAAGGAAGCTCTCCAAGCTATATATTCGTGGAAGCAACGTGTGAGTCGTGGTATGGTTGTTAGCGCCATGGGTAAAGAAGTTTGTTGAATCGGCGATCAGGGGTTCGGTCCTGGTCACGGATTAATTTAAATTTTTTTTTCTATTTTCTTTATTTTACTTCTTAAAATTTATTTTTCGATATTTCAACGAGAATAAAGTGTTATATATATAAAAGTAATTATTTTTCTTTGGGAAAGAGGGAATAATAGCTGAAAAACGGATAAATTTCGACTCCGGAGTTACGCACACGACTCACTACGTAATTCCCTTTAATATTAACTTATAATTTTCAAACTCTGCCAGAAATTAGAGTTTTATATACCAAACAATCGTAATAAAGGAAATTTTTATACACTAATTAGGGGGCACATAGTGGGCCAAAATAGATTTTGTTAATTAACGGGAAGGAAGTTCTTCAAGCTATATATTCGTGGAAGCCACGTGTGAGTCGTGGTGTGGTTGTTAGCGCCATGGGTAAGGAAGTTCATTGAATCGGTGATCAGGGGTTCGGTCCTGGTCACGGATTAATTTTTAATTTTTTTTTCTATTTACTTTATTTTACTTTTTAAAATTTATTTTACGAAATTGCAATGTGAATAAAGTGTTATATATATAAAAATAATTATTTTTCGTTGGGAAAGAGGGAATAATAGCTGAAAAACAGATAAATTTCGACTCCGGAGTTACGCACACGACTCACTACGTAACTCCCTTTAATATTAACTTATAATTTTCGAACTCTGCCTGAAATTAGAGTTTTATATACCAAACAATCGTAATAAAGGAAATTTTTATACACTAATTAGGGGGCACATAGTGGGCCAAAATAAATTTTGTTAATTAACGGGAAGGAAGCTCTCCAAGCTATATATTCGTGGAAGCAACGTGTGAGTCGTGGTGTGGTTGTTAGCGCCATGGGTAAAGAAGTTTGTTGAATCGGCGATCAGGGGTTCGGTCCTGGTCACGGATTAATTTTAATTTTTTTTTTCTATTTTCTTTATTTTACTTCTTAAAATTTATTTTTCGATATTTCAACGAGAATAAAGTGTTATATATATAAAAGTAATTATTTTTCTTTGGGAAAGAGGGAATAATAGCTGAAAAACGGATAAATTTCGACTCCGGAGTTACGCACACGACTCACTACGTAACTCCCTTTAATAATAACTTATAATTTTCAAACTCAGCCAGAAATTAGAGTTTTATATACCAAACAATCGTAATAAAGGAAATTTTTATACACTAATTAGGGGGCACATAGTGGGCCAAAATAGATTTTGTTAATTAACGGGAAGGAAGTTCTTTAAGCTATATCTTCGTGGAAACAACGTGTGAGTCGTGGGGTGGTTGTTAGCGCCATGGGTAATGAAGTTTGTTGAATCGGTGATCAGGGGTTCGGTCCTGGTCACGGATTAATTAATTTTTTTTTCTATTTACATTATTTTACTTTTAAAAATTTATTTTTCGAAATTGCAATGTGAATAAAGTGTTATATATATAAAAATAATTATTTTTCGTTGGGAAAGAGGGAATAATAGCTGAAAAACGGATAAATTTCGACTCCGGAGTTACGCATTCGACTCACTACGTTTCTCCCTTTAATATTAACTTATAATTTTCAAACTCTGCCAGAAATTAGAGTTTTATATACCAAACAATCGTGATAAAGGAAATTTTTATACACTAATTAGGGGGCACATAGTGGGCCAAAATAGATTTTGTTAATTAACGGGAAGGAAGTTCTTCAAGCTATATATTCGTGGAAGCCACGTGTGAGTCGTGGTGTGGTTGTTAGCGCCATGGGTAAGGAAGTTCGTTGAATCGGTGATCAGGGGTTCGGTCCTGGTCACGGATTAAATTTTAATTTTTTTTTCTATTTACTTTATTTTACTTTTTAAAATTTATTTTACGAAATTGCAATGTGAATAAAGTGTTATATATATAAAAATAATTATTTTTCGTTGGGAAAGAGGGAATAATAGCTGAAAAACGGATAAATTTCGACTCCGGAGTTACGCACACGACTCACTACGTAACTCCCTTTAATATTAACTTATAATTTTCAAACTCTGCCAGAAATTAGAGTTTTATATACCAAATAATCGTAATAAAGGAAATTTTTATACACTAATTAGGGGGCACATAGTGGGCCAAAATAGATTTTGTTAATTAACGGGAAGGAAGTTCTTCAAGCTATATATTCGTGGAAGCCACGTGGGAGTCGTGGTGTGGTTGTTAGCGCCATGGGTAAGGAAGTTCATTGAATCGGTGATCAGGGGTTCGGTCCTGGTCACGGATTAATTTTTAATTTTTTTTTCTATTTACTTTATTTTACTTTTTAAAATTTATTTTACGAAATTGCAATGTGAATAAAGTGTTATATATATAAAAATAATTATTTTTCGTTGGGAAAGAGGGAATAATAGCTGAAAAACAGATAAATTTCGACTCCGGAGTTACGCACACGACTCACTACGTAACTCCCTTTAATATTAACTTATAATTTTCAAACTCTGCCTGAAATTAGAGTTTTATATACCAAACAATCGTAATAAAGGAAATTTTTATACACTAATTAGGGGGCACATAGTGGGCCAAAATAAATTTTGTTAATTAACGGGAAGGAAGCTCTCCAAGCTATATATTCGTGGAAGCAACGTGTGAGTCGTGGTGTGGTTGTTAGCGCCATGGGTAAAGAAGTTTGTTGAATCGGCGATCAGGGGTTCGGTCCTGGTCACGGATTAATTTTAATTTTTTTTTTCTATTTTCTTTATTTTACTTCTTAAAATTTATTTTTCGATATTTCAACGAGAATAAAGTGTTATATATATAAAAGTAAATATTTTTCTTTGGGAAAGAGGGAATAATAGCTGAAAAACGGATAAATTTCGACTCCGGAGTTACGCACACGACTCACTACGTAACTCCCTTTAATAATAACTTATAATTTTCAAACTCAGCCAGAAATTAGAGTTTTATATACCAAACAATCGTAATAAAGGAAATTTTTATACACTAATTAGGGGGCACATAGTGGGCCAAAATAGATTTTGTTAATTAACGGGAAGGAAGTTCTTTAAGCTATATCTTCGTGGAAACAACGTGTGAGTCGTGGGGTGGTTGTTAGCGCCATGGGTAATGAAGTTTGTTGAATCGGTGATCAGGGGTTCGGTCCTGGTCACGGATTAATTTATTTTTTTTTCTATTTACATTATTTTACTTTTAAAAATTTATTTTTCGAAATTGCAATGTGAATAAAGTGTTATATATATAAAAATAATTATTTTTCGTTGGGAAAGAGGGAATAATAGCTGAAAAACGGATAAATTTCGACTCCGGAGTTACGCATTCGACTCACTACGTTTCTCCCTTTAATATTAACTTATAATTTTCAAACTCTGCCAGAAATTAGAGTTTTATATACCAAACAATCGTGATAAAGGAAATTTTTATACACTAATTAGGGGGCACATAGTGGGCCAAAATAGATTTTGTTAATTAACGGGAAGGAAGTTCTTCAAGCTATATATTCGTGGAAGCCAAGTGTGAGTCGTGGTGTGGTTGTTAGCGCCATGGGTAAGGAAGTTCGTTGAATCGGTGATCAGGGGTTCGGTCCTGGTCACGGATTAAATTTAAATTTTTTTTTCTATTTACTTTATTTTACTTTTTAAAATTTATTTTACGAAATTGCAATGTGAATAAAGTGTTATATATATAAAAATAATTATTTTTCGTTGGGAAAGAGGGAATAATAGCTGAAAAACGGATAAATTTCGACTCCGGAGTTACGCACACGACTCACTACGTAACTCCCTTTAATATTAACTTATAATTTTCAAACTCTGCCAGAAATTAGAGTTTTATATACCAAATAATCGTAATAAAGGAAATTTTTATACACTAATTAGGGGGCACATAGTGGGCCAAAATAGATTTTTTTAATTAACGGGAAGGAAGCTCTCTAAGCTATATATTCGTGGAAGCAACGCGTGAGTCGTGGTGTGGTTGTTAGCGCCATGGGTAAAGAAGTTTGTTGAATCGGTGATCAGGGGTTCGGTCCTGGTCACGGATTAATATTAATTTTTTTTTCTATTTTCTTTATTTTACTTCTTAAAATTTATTTTTCGATATTTCAACGAGAATAAAGTGTTATATATATAAAAGTAATTATTTTTCTTTGGGAAAGAGGGAATAATAGCTGAAAAACGGATAAATTTCGACTCCGGAGTTACGCACACGACTCACTACGTAACTC
Source organism: Parasteatoda tepidariorum (assembly GCF_982258835.1). NCBI lineage: Eukaryota > Metazoa > Arthropoda > Arachnida > Araneae > Theridiidae > Parasteatoda > Parasteatoda tepidariorum. The sequence goes on from NC_141761.1 coordinate 6,798,662, forward strand.
CCTTTAATATTAACTTATAATTTTCAAACTCTGCCAGAAATTAGAGTTTTATATACCAAACAATCGTAATAAAGGAAATTTTTATACACTAATTAGGGGGCACATAGTGGGCCAAAAAAGATTTTGTTAATTAACGGGAAGGAAGCTCTCCAAGCTATATATTCGTGGAAGCAACGTGTGAGTCGTGGTGTGGTTGTTAGCGCCATGGGTAAAGAAGTTTGTTGAATCGGTGATCAGGGGTTCGGTCCTGGTCACGGATTAATTTTTAATTTTTTTTTCTATTTACTTTATTCTACTTTTTAAAATTTATTTTACGAAATTGCAATGTAAATAAAGTGTTATATATATAAAAATAATTATTTTTCGTTGGGAAAGAGGGAATAATTGCTGAAAAACGGATAAATTTCGACTCCGGAGTTACGCACACGACTCACTACGTAACTCCCTTTAATATTAACTTATAATTTTCAAACTCTGCCAGAAATTAGAGTTTTATATACCAAACAATCGTGGAAAGGAATATATAAAGGAAATTTTTATACACTAATTAGGGGGCACATAGTGGGCCAAAATAGATTTTGTTAATTAACGGGAAGGAAGCTCTCCAAGCTATATATTCGTGGAAGCAACGTGTAAGTCGTGGTATGGTTGTTAGCGCCATGGGTAAAGAAGTTTGTTAAATCGGCGATCAGGGGTTCGGTCCTGGTCACGTATTAATTTAAATTTTTTTTTTCTATTTTCTTTATTTTACTTCTTAAAATTTATTTTTCGATATTTCAACGAGAATAAAGTGTTATATATATAGAAGTAATTATTTTTCTTTGGGAAAGAGGGAATAATAGCTGAAAAACGGATAAATTTCGACTCCGGAGTTACGCACACGACTCACTACGTAACTCCCTTTAATATTAACTTATAATTTTCAAACTCTGCCAGAAATTAGAGTTTTATATACCAAACAATCGTAATAAAGGAAATTTTTATACACTAATTAGGGGGCACTTAGTGGGCCAAAATAGACTTGTTAATTAACGGGAAGGAAGTTCTTCAAGCTATATATTCGTGGAAGCCACGTGTGAGTCGTGGTGTGGTTGTTAGCGCCATGGGTAAGGAAGTTCATTGAATCGGTGATCAGGGGTTCGGTCCTGGTCACGGATTAATTTTTAATTTTTTTTCCTACTTACTTTATTTTACTTTTTAAAATTTATTTTTCGAAATTGCAATGTGAATAAAGTGTTATATATATAAAAATAATTATTTTTCGTTGGGAAAGAGGGAATAATAGCTGAAAAACGGATAAATTTCGACTCCGGAGTTACGCACATGACTCACTACGTAACTCCCTTTAATATTAACTTATAATTTTCAAACTCTGCCAGAAATTAGAGTTTTATATACCAAACAATCGTAATAAAGGAAATTTTTATACACTAATTAGGGGGCACATAGTGGGCCAAAATAGATTTTGTTAATTAACGGGAATTAAGCTCTCTAAGCTATATATTCGTGGAAGCAACGTGTGAGTCGTGGTGTGGTTGTTAGCGCCATGGGTAAAGAAGTTTGTTGAATCGGTGATCAGGGGTTCGGTCCTGTTTACGGATTAATTTTAATTATTTTTCTTTCTATTTTCTTTATTTTACTTCTTAAAATTTATTTTTCGATATTTCAGCGAGAATAAAGTGTTATATATATATAAGTAATTATTTTTCTTTGGGAAAGAGGGAATAATAGCTGAAAAACGGATAAATTTCGACTCCGGAGTTACGCACACGACTCACTACGTAACTACCTTTAATATTAACTTATAATTTTCAAACTCTGCCAGAAATTAGAGTTTTATATACCAAACAATCGTAATAAAGGAAATTTTTATACACTAATTAGGGGGCACATAGTGGGCCAAAATAGACTTTGTTAATTAACGGGAAGGAAGTTCTTTAAGCTATATATTCGTGGAAACAACGTGTGAGTCGTGGTGCGGTTGTTAGCGCCATGGGTAAAGAAGTTTGTTGAATCGGTGATCAGGGGTTCGGTCCTGGTCACGTATTCATTGATAATTTTTTTTCTATTTACTTTATTTTAATTTTTAAAATTTTTTTCGATATTTCAACGAGAATAAAGTGTTATATATATAAAAGTAATTATTTTTCTTTGGGAACGAGGGAATAATAGCTGAAAAACGGATAAATTTCGACTCCGGAGTTAAGCACACGACTCACTACCTAACTCCCTTTAATATTAACTTATAATTTTCAAACTCTGCCAGAAATCAGAGTTTTATATACCAAACAATCGTAATAAAGGAAATTTTTCAACACTAATTAGGGGGCACATAGTGCGCCAAAATAAATTTTGTTAATTAACGGGAAGGAAGTTCTTCAAGCTATATATTCGTGGAAGCCACGTGTGAGTCGTGGTGTGGTTGTTAGCGCCATGGGTAAGGAGGTTTGTTGAATCGGTGATCAGGGGTTCGGTCATGGTCACGGGTTAATTTTTTTTCTCTATTTACTTTATTTTACTTTTTAAAATTTATTTTTCGAAATTGCAATGTGAATAAAGTGTTATATATATAAAAATAATTATTTTTCGTTAGGAAAGAGGGAATAGTAGCTGAAAAACGGATAAATTTCGACTCCGGAATTACGCACACGACTCACTACGTAACTCCCTTTAATATTAACTTATAATTTTCAAACTCTGCCAGAAATTAGAGTTTTATATACCAAACAATCGTAATAAAGGAAATTTTTATACACTAATTAGGGGGCACATAGTGGGCCAAAATAGATTTTGTTAATTAACGGGAAGGAAGTTCTTTAAGCTATATCTTCGTGGAAACAACGTGTGAGTAGTGGTGTGGTTGTTAGAGCCATGGGTAAAGAAGTTTGTTGAATCGGTGATCAGAGGTTCGGTCCTGGTCATGTATTAATAGTTAATTTTTTTTCTATTTACTTTATTTTACTTTTAAAAATTTATTTTTCGATATTTCAACGAGAATAAAGTGTTAAATATATAAAACTAATTATTTTTCTTTGGGAAAGAGGGAATAATAGCTTAAAAACGGATAAATTTCGACTCCAGAGTTACGCACACGACTCACTACGTAACTCCCTTTAATATTAACTTATAATTTTCAAACTCTGCCAGAAATTAGAGTTTTATATACCAAACAATCGTAATAAAGGAAATTTTTATACACTAATTAGGGGGCACATAGTGGGCCAAAATAGACTTTGTTAATTAACGGGAAGGAAGTTCTTTAAGCTATATATTCGTGGAAACAACGTGTGAGTCGTGGTGCGGTTGTTAGCGCCATGGGTAAAGAAGTTTGTTGAATCGCTGATGAGGGGTTCGGTCCTGGTCACGTATTCATTGATAATTTTTTTTTCTATTTACTTTATTTTACTTTTTAAAATTTTTTTCGATATTTCAACGAGAATAAAGTGTTATATATATAAAAGTAATTATTTTTCTTTGGGAAAGAGGGAATAATAGCTGAAAAACGGATAAATTTCGACTCCGGAGTTAAGCACACGACTCACTACCTAACTCCCTTTAATATTAACTTATAATTTTCAAACTCTGCCAGAAATCAGAGTTTTATATACCAAACAATCGTAATAAAGGAAATTTTTCAACACTAATTAGGGGGCACATAGTGGGCCAAAATAAATTTTGTTAATTAACGGGAAGGAAGTTCTTCAAGCTATATATTCGTGGAAGCCACGTGTGAGTCGTGGTGCGGTTGTTAGCGCCATGGGTAAGGAGGTTTGTTGAATCGGTGATCAGGGGTTAGGTCCTGGTCACGAGTTAATTTTTTTTTTCTATTTACTTTATTTTACTTTTTAAAATTTATTTTTCGAAATTGCAATGTGAATAAAGTGTTATATATATAAAAATAATTATTTTTCGTTGGGAAAGAGGGAATAATAGCTGAAAAACGGATAAATTTCGACTCCGGAGTTACGCACACGACTCACTACGTAACTCCCTTTAATATTAACTTATAATTTTCAAACTCTGCCAGAAATTAGAGTTTTATATACCAAACAATCGTAATAAAGGAAATTTTTATACACTAATTAGGGGGCACATAGTGGGCAAAAATAGATTTTGTTAAATAACGGGAAGGAAGTTCTTTAAGCTATATATTCGTGGAAGCAACGTGTGAGTCGTGGTGTGGTTGTTAGCGCCATGGGTAAAGAAGTTTGTTGAATCGGTGATCAGGGGTTCGGTCCTGGTCGTGTATTAATAGTTAATTTTTTTTCTATTTACTTTATTTTACTTTTAAAAATTTTTTTTTCGATATTTCAACGAGAATAAAGTGTTAAATATATAAAACTAATTATTTTTCTTTGGGAAAGAGGGAATAATAGCTGAAAAACGGATAAATTTCGACTCCGGAGTTACGCACACGACTCACTACGTAACTCCCTTTAATATTAACTTATAATTTTCAAACTCTGCCAGAAATTAGAGTTTTATATACCAAACAATAGTAATAAAGGAAATTTTTATACACTAATTAGGGGGCACATAGTGGGCCAAAATAGATTTTGTTAAATAACGGGAAGGAAGTTCTTTAAGCTATATATTCGTGGAAGCAACGTGTGAGTCGTGGTGTGGTTGCTAGCGCCATGGGTAAAGAAGTTTGTTGAATCGGTGATCAGCGGTTCGGTCCTGGTCTCGGATTAATTTTTAATTTTTTTTTTTCTATTTGCTTTATTTTACTTTTTAAAATTTATTTTTCGAAATTGCAATGTGAATAAAGTGTTATATATATAAAAATAATTATTTTTCGTTGGGAAAGAGGGAATAATAGCTGAAAAACGGATAAATTTCGACTCCGGAGTTACGCACACAACTCACTACGTAACTCCCTTTAATATTAACTTATAATTTTCAAACTTTGCCAGAAATTAGAGTTTTATATACCAAACAATCGTAATAAAGGAAATTTTTATACATTAATTAGGGGGCACATAGTGGGCCAAAATAGATTTTGTTAATTAACGGGAAGGAAGTTCTTTAAGCTATATCTTCGTGGAAACAACGTGTGAGTCGTGGTGTGGTTGTTAGCGCCATGGGTGAAGAAGTTTGTTGAATCGGTGATCAGAGGTTCGGTCCTGGTCACGGATTAATTTTTGATTTTTTTTTTCTATTTGCTTTATTTTACTTTTTAAAATTTATTTTTCGATATTTCAACGAGAATAAAGTGTTATATATATATAAGTAATTATTTTTCTTTGGGAAAGAGGGAATAATAGCTGAAAAACGGATAAATTTCAACTCCGGAGTTACGCACACGACTCACTAAGTAACTCCCTTTAATATTAACTTATAATTTTCAAACTCTGCCAGAAATTAGAGTTTTATATACCAAACAATCGTAATAAAGGAAATTTTTATACACTAATTAGGGGGCACATAGTGGGCCAAAATAGATTTTGTTATATAACGGGAAGGAAGTTCTTTAAGCTATATATCCGTGGAATCACGTGTGAGTCGTGGTGTGGTTGTTAGCGCCATGGGAAAAGAAGTTCTTTGAATCGGTGATCAGGGGTTCGGTCCTGGTCACGTATTAAATTTTTTTTTCTATTTACATTATTTTACTTTTTAAAATTTATTTTTCGAAATTGCAATGTGAATAAAGTGTTATATACATAAAAATAATTATTTTTCATTGGGAAAGAGGGAATAATAGCTGAAAAACGGATAAATTTCAACTCCGGAGTTACGCACACGACTCACTACGTAACTCCCTTTAATATTAACTTATAATTTTCAAACTCTGCCTGAAATTAGAGTTTTATATACCAAACAATCGTAATAAAGGAAATTTTTATACACTAATTAGGGGGCACATAGTGGGCCAAAATAGATTTTGTTAAATAACGGGAAGGAAGTTCTTTAAGCTATATATTCGTGGAAGCAACGTGTGAGTCGTGGTGTGGTTGTTAGCGCCATGGGTATAGAAGTTTGCTGAATCGGTGATCAGGGGTTCGGTCCTGGCCACGGATTAATTTTTTTTTTTTAATTTACATTATTTTACTTTTTAAAATTTATTTTTCGAAATTGCAATGTGAATAAAGTGTTATATATATAAAAATAATTATTTTTCGTTGGGAAAGAGGGAATAATAGCTGAAAAACGGATAAATTTCGACTCCGGAGTTACGCACCCGACTCACTACGTAACTCCCTTTAATATTAACTTATAATTTTCAAACTCTGCCAGAAATTAGAGTTTTATATACCAAACAATCGTAATAAAGGAAATTTTTATACACTAATTAGGGGGCACATAGTGGGCCAAAATAGATTTTGTTAAATAACGGGAAGGAAGTTCTTTAAGCTATATATTCGTGGAAGCAACGTGTGAGTCGTGGTGTGGTTGTTAGCGCCATGGGTAAAGAAGTTTGTTGAATCGGTGATCAGGGGTTCGGTCCTGGTCACGGATTAATTTTTATTTTTTTTTTCTATTTACATTATTTTACTTTTTAAAATTTATTTTTCGAAATTGCAATGTGAATAAAGTGTTATATACATAAAAATAATTATTTTTCGTTGGGAAAGAGGGAATAATAGCTGAAAAACGGATAAATTTCGACTCCGGAGTTACGCACACGACTCACTACGTAACTCCCTTTAATATTAACTTATAATTTTCAAACTCTGCCAGAAATTAGAGTTTTATATACCAAACAATCGTAATAAAGGAAATTTTTATACACTAATTAGGGGGCACATAGTGGGCCAAAATAGATTTTGTTATATAACGGGAAGGAAGTTCTTTAAGCTATATATCCGTGGAAGTCACGTGTGATTCGTGGTGTGGTTGTTAGTGCCATGGGAAAAGAAGTTTTTTGAATCGGTGATCAGGGGTTCGGTCCTGGTCACGTATTAATTTTTTTTTCTATTTACATTATTTTACTTATTAAAATTTATTTTTCGAAATTGCAATGTGAATAAAGTGTTATATACATAAAAATAATTATTTTTCATTGGGAAAGAGGGAATAATAGCTGAAAAACGGATAAATTTCGACTCCGGAGTTACGCACACGACTCACTACGTAACTCCCTTTAATTTTAACTTATAATTTTCAAACTCTGCCAAAAATTAGAGTTTTATATACCAAACAATCGTAATAAAGGAAATTTTTATACACTAATTAGGGGGCACATAGTGGGCCAAAAAAGATTTTGTAAATTAACGGGAAGGAAGCTCTTTAAGCTATATATTCGCGGAAGCAACGTGTGAGTCGTGGTGTGGTTGTTAGCGCCATGGGTAAAGAAGTTTGTTGAATCGGTGATCAGGGGTTCGATCCTGGTGAAGGATTAATTTTTAATTTATTTTTTTTTCTGTTTGCTTTATTTTACTTTTTAAAATTTATTTTTCGATATTTCAACGAGAATAAAGTGTTATATATATAAAAGTAATTATTTTTCTTTGGGAAAGAGGGAATATTAGCTGAAAAACGGATAAATTTCGACTCCGGAGTTACGCACACGACTCACTTCGTAACTCCCTTTAATATTAACTTATAATTTTCAAACTCTGCCAGAAATTAGAGTTTTATATACCAAACAATCGTAATAAAGGAAATTTTTATACACTAATTAGGGGGCACATAGTGGGCCAAAATAGATTTTGTTAAATAACGGGAAGGAAGTTCTTTAAGCTATATATTCGTGGAAGCAACGTGTGAGTCGTGGTGTGGTTGTTAGCGCCATGGGAGAAGAAGTTTGTTGAATCGGTGATCAGGGGTTCGGTCCTGGTCACGGATTAATTTTTATTTTTTTTTCTATTTTCATTATTTTACTTTTTAAAATTTATTTTCCGATATTTCAACGAGAATAAAGTGTTATAAATATAAAAGTAATTATTTTTCTTTGGGAAAGAGGGAATAATAGCTGAAAAACGGATAAATTTCAACTCCGGAGTTACGCACACGACTCACTGCGTAACTCCCTTTAATATTAACTTATAATTTTCAAACTCTGCCAGAAATTAGAGTTTTATATACCAAACAATCGTAATAAAGGAAATTTTTATACACTAATTAGGGGGCACATAGTGGGCCAAAATAGATTTTGTTAATTAACGGGAAGGAAGTTCTTTAAGCTATATCTTCGTGGAAACAACGTGTGAGTCGTGGTGTGGTTGTTAGCGCCATGGGTAAAGAAGTTTGTTGAATCGGTGATCAGGGGTTCGGTTCTGGTCACGTAGTAATTGTTAATTTTTTTTTCTTTTTACTTTATTTTACTTTTAAAAATTTATTTTTCGATATTTCAACGAGAATAAAGTGTTAAATATATAAAACTAATTATTTTTCTTTGGGAAAGAGGGAATAATAGCTGAAAAACGGATAAATTTCGACTCCGGAGTTACGCACACGACTCACTTCGTAACTCCCTTTAATATTAACTTATAATTTTCAAACTCTGCCAGAAATTAGAGTTTTATATACCAAACAATCGTAATAAAGGAAATTTTTATACACTAATTAGGGGGCACATAGTGGGCCAAAATAGATTTTGTTATATAACGGGAAGGAAGTTTTTTAAGCTATATATTCGTGGAAGTCACGTGTGATTCGTGGTGTGGTTGTTAGTGCCATGGGAAAAGAAGTTTTTTGAATCGGTGATAAGGGGTTCGGTCCTGGTCACGTATTAATTTTTTTTTTCTATTTACATTATTTTACTTTTTAAAATTTATTTTTCGAAATTGCAATGTGAATAAAGTGTTATATACATAAAAATAATTATTTTTCATTGGGAAAGAGGGAATAATAGCTGAAAAACGGATAAATTTCGACTCCGGAGTTACGCACACGACTCACTACGTAACTCCCTTTAATTTTAACTTATAATTTTCAAACTCTGCCAGAAATTAAAGTTTTATATACCAAACAATCGTAATAAAGGAAATTTTTATACACTTATTAGGGGGCCCATAGTGGGCCAAAATAGATTTTGTTAATTAACGGGAAGGAAGTTCTTTAAGCTATATCTTCGTGGAAACAACGTGTGAGTCGTGGTGTGGTTGTTAGCGCCATGGGTAAAGAAGTTTGTTGAATCGGTGATCAGGGGTTCGGTCCTGGTCACGTATTAATTGTTAATTTTTTTTTCTTTTTACATTATTTTACTTTTTAAAATTTATTTTTCGAAATTGCAATGTGAATAAAGTGTTATATCCATAAAAATAATTATTTTTCGTTGGGAAAGAGGGAATAATAGCTGAAAAACGGAAAAATTTCGACTCCGGAGTTACGCACACGACTCACTACGTAACTCCCTTTAATATTAACTTATAATTTTCAAACTCTGCCAGAAATTAGAGTTTTATATACCAAACAATCGTAATAAAGGAAATTTTTATACACTAATTAGGGGGCACATAGTGGGCCAAAATAGATTTTGTTATATAACGGGAAGGAAGTTCTTTAAGCTATATATCCGTGGAAGTCACGTGTGATTCGTGGTGTGGTTGTTAGTGCCATGGGAAAAGAAGTTTTTTGAATCGGTGATCAGGGGTTCGGTCCTGGTCACGTATTAATTTTTTTTTCTATTTACATTATTTTACTTTTTAAAATTTATTTTTCGAAATTGCAATGTGAATAAAGTGTTATATACATAAAAATAATTATTTTTCATTGGGAAAGAGGGAATAATAGCTGAAAAACGGATAAATTTCGACTCCGGAGTTACGCACACGACTCACTACGTAACTCCCTTTAATTTTAACTTATAATTTTCAAACTCTGCCAAAAATTAGAGTTTTATATACCAAACAATCGTAATAAAGGAAATTTTTATACACTAATTAGGGGGCACATAGTGGGCCAAAAAAGATTTTGTAAATTAACGGGAAGGAAGCTCTTTAAGCTATATATTCGCGGAAGCAACGTGTGAGTCGTGGTGTGGTTGTTAGCGCCATGGGTAAAGAAGTTTGTTGAATCGGTGATCAGGGGTTCGATCCTGGTGAAGGATTAATTTTTAATTTATTTTTTTTTCTGTTTGCTTTATTTTACTTTTTAAAATTTATTTTTCGATATTTCAACGAGAATAAAGTGTTATATATATAAAAGTAATTATTTTTCTTTGGGAAAGAGGGAATATTAGCTGAAAAACGGATAAATTTCGACTCCGGAGTTACGCACACGACTCACTTCGTAACTCCCTTTAATATTAACTTATAATTTTCAAACTCTGCCAGAAATTAGAGTTTTATATACCAAACAATCGTAATAAAGGAAATTTTTATACACTAATTAGGGGGCACATAGTGGGCCAAAATAGATTTTGTTAAATAACGGGAAGGAAGTTCTTTAAGCTATATATTCGTGGAAGCAACGTGTGAGTCGTGGTGTGGTTGTTAGCGCCATGGGAGAAGAAGTTTGTTGAATCGGTGATCAGGGGTTCGGTCCTGGTCACGGATTAATTTTTATTTTTTTTTCTATTTTCATTATTTTACTTTTTAAAATTTATTTTCCGATATTTCAACGAGAATAAAGTGTTATAAATATAAAAGTAATTATTTTTCTTTGGGAAAGAGGGAATAATAGCTGAAAAACGGATAAATTTCAACTCCGGAGTTACGCACACGACTCACTGCGTAACTCCCTTTAATATTAACTTATAATTTTCAAACTCTGCCAGAAATTAGAGTTTTATATACCAAACAATCGTAATAAAGGAAATTTTTATACACTAATTAGGGGGCACATAGTGGGCCAAAATAGATTTTGTTAATTAACGGGAAGGAAGTTCTTTAAGCTATATCTTCGTGGAAACAACGTGTGAGTCGTGGTGTGGTTGTTAGCGCCATGGGTAAAGAAGTTTGTTGAATCGGTGATCAGGGGTTCGGTTCTGGTCACGTAGTAATTGTTAATTTTTTTTTCTTTTTACTTTATTTTACTTTTAAAAATTTATTTTTCGATATTTCAACGAGAATAAAGTGTTAAATATATAAAACTAATTATTTTTCTTTGGGAAAGAGGGAATAATAGCTGAAAAACGGATAAATTTCGACTCCGGAGTTACGCACACGACTCACTTCGTAACTCCCTTTAATATTAACTTATAATTTTCAAACTCTGCCAGAAATTAGAGTTTTATATACCAAACAATCGTAATAAAGGAAATTTTTATACACTAATTAGGGGGCACATAGTGGGCCAAAATAGATTTTGTTATATAACGGGAAGGAAGTTTTTTAAGCTATATATTCGTGGAAGTCACGTGTGATTCGTGGTGTGGTTGTTAGTGCCATGGGAAAAGAAGTTTTTTGAATCGGTGATAAGGGGTTCGGTCCTGGTCACGTATTAATTTTTTTTTTCTATTTACATTATTTTACTTTTTAAAATTTATTTTTCGAAATTGCAATGTGAATAAAGTGTTATATACATAAAAATAATTATTTTTCATTGGGAAAGAGGGAATAATAGCTGAAAAACGGATAAATTTCGACTCCGGAGTTACGCACACGACTCACTACGTAACTCCCTTTAATTTTAACTTATAATTTTCAAACTCTGCCAGAAATTAGAGTTTTATATACCAAACAATCGTAATAAAGGAAATTTTTATACACTTATTAGGGGGCCCATAGTGGGCCAAAATAGATTTTGTTAATTAACGGGAAGGAAGTTCTTTAAGCTATATCTTCGTGGAAACAACGTGTGAGTCGTGGTGTGGTTGTTAGCGCCATGGGTAAAGAAGTTTGTTGAATCGGTGATCAGGGGTTCGGTCCTGGTCACGTATTAATTGTTAATTTTTTTTTCTTTTTACATTATTTTACTTTTTAAAATTTATTTTTCGAAATTGCAATGTGAATAAAGTGTTATATCCATAAAAATAATTATTTTTCGTTGGGAAAGAGGGAATAATAGCTGAAAAACGGAAAAATTTCGACTCCGGAGTTACGCACACGACTCACTACGTAACTCCCTTTAATATTAACTTATAATTTTCAAACTCTGCCAGAAATTAGAGTTTTATATACCAAACAATCGTAATAAAGGAAATTTTTATACACTAATTAGGGGGCACATAGTGGGCCAAAATAGATTTTGTTATATAACGGGAAGGAAGTTCTTTAAGCTATATATCCGTGGAAGTCACGTGTGATTCGTGGTGTGGTTGTTAGTGCCATGGGAAAAGAAGTTTTTTGAATCGGTGATCAGGGGTTCGGTCCTGGTCACGTATTAATTTTTTTTTCTATTTACATTATTTTACTTTTTAAAATTTATTTTTCGAAATTGCAATGTGAATAAAGTGTTATATACATAAAAATAATTATTTTTCATTGGGAAAGAGGGAATAATAGCTGAAAAACGGATAAATTTCGACTCCGGAGTTACGCACACGACTCACTACGTAACTCCCTTTAATTTTAACTTATAATTTTCAAACTCTGCCAAAAATTAGAGTTTTATATACCAAACAATCGTAATAAAGGAAATTTTTATACACTAATTAGGGGGCACATAGTGGGCCAAAAAAGATTTTGTAAATTAACGGGAAGGAAGCTCTTTAAGCTATATATTCGCGGAAGCAACGTGTGAGTCGTGGTGTGGTTGTTAGCGCCATGGGTAAAGAAGTTTGTTGAATCGGTGATCAGGGGTTCGATCCTGGTGAAGGATTAATTTTTAATTTTTTTTTTTCTGTTTGCTTTATTTTACTTTTTAAAATTTATTTTTCGATATTTCAACGAGAATAAAGTGTTATATATATAAAAGTAATTATTTTTCTTTGGGAAAGAGGGAATATTAGCTGAAAAACGGATAAATTTCGACTCCGGAGTTACGCACACGACTCACTTCGTAACTCCCTTTAATATTAACTTATAATTTTCAAACTCTGCCAGAAATTAGAGTTTTATATACCAAACAATCGTAATAAAGGAAATTTTTATACACTAATTAGGGGGCACATAGTGGGCCAAAATAGATTTTGTTAAATAACGGGAAGGAAGTTCTTTAAGCTATATATTCGTGGAAGCAACGTGTGAGTCGTGGTGTGGTTGTTAGCGCCATGGGAGAAGAAGTTTGTTGAATCGGTGATCAGGGGTTCGGTCCTGGTCACGGATTAATTTTTATTTTTTTTTCTGTTTTCATTATTTTACTTTTTAAAATTTATTTTCCGATATTTCAACGAGAATAAAGTGTTATAAATATAAAAGTAATTATTTTTCTTTGGGAAAGAGGGAATAATAGCTGAAAAACGGATAAATTTCAACTCCGGAGTTATGCACACGACTCACTGCGTAACTCCCTTTAATATTAACTTATAATTTTCAAACTCTGCCAGAAATTAGAGTTTTATATACCAAACAATCGTAATAAAGGAAATTTTTATACACTAATTAGGGGGCACATAGTGGGCCAAAATAGATTTTGTTAATTAACGGGAAGGAAGTTCTTTAAGCTATATCTTCGTGGAAACAACGTGTGAGTCGTGGTGTGGTTGTTAGCGCCATGGGTAAAGAAGTTTGTTGAATCGGTGATCAGGGGTTCGGTTCTGGTCACGTAGTAATTGTTAATTTTTTTTTCTTTTTACTTTATTTTACTTTTAAAAATTTATTTTTCGATATTTCAACGAGAATAAAGTGTTAAATATATAAAACTAATTATTTTTCTTTGGGAAAGAGGGAATAATAGCTGAAAAACGGATAAATTTCGACTCCGGAGTTACGCACACGACTCACTTCGTAACTCCCTTTAATATTAACTTATAATTTTCAAACTCTGCCAGAAATTAGAGTTTTATATACCAAACAATCGTAATAAAGGAAATTTTTATACACTAATTAGGGGGCACATAGTGGGCCAAAATAGATTTTGTTATATAACGGGAAGGAAGTTCTTTAAGCTATATATTCGTGGAAGTCACGTGTGATTCGTGGTGTGGTTGTTAGTGCCATGGGAAAAGAAGTTTTTTGAATCGGTGATAAGGGGTTCGGTCCTGGTCACGTATTAATTTTTTTTTTCTATTTACATTATTTTACTTTTTAAAATTTATTTTTCGAAATTGCAATGTGAATAAAGTGTTATATACATAAAAATAATTATTTTTCATTGGGAAAGAGGGAATAATAGCTGAAAAACGGATAAATTTCGACTCCGGAGTTACGCACACGACTCACTACGTAACTCCCTTTAATTTTAACTTATAATTTTCAAACTCTGTCAGAAATTAGAGTTTTATATACCAAACAATCGTAATAAAGGAAATTTTTATACACTTATTAGGGGGCCCATAGTGGGCCAAAATAGATTTTGTTAATTAACGGGAAGGAAGTTCTTTAAGCTATATCTTCGTGGAAACAACGTGTGAGTCGTGGTGTGGTTGTTAGCGCCATGGGTAAAGAAGTTTGTTGAATCGGTGATCAGGGGTTCGGTCCTGGTCACGTATTAATTGTTAATTTTTTTTTCTTTTTACATTATTTTACTTTTTAAAATTTATTTTTCGAAATTGCAATGTGAATAAAGTGTTATATACATAAAAGTAATTATTTTTCTTTGGGAAAGAGGGAATATTAGCTGAAAAACGGATAAATTTCGACTCCGGAGTTACGCACACGACTCACTTCGTAACTCCCTTTAATATTAACTTATAATTTTCAAACTCTGCCAGAAATTAGAGTTTTATATACCAAACAATCGTAATAAAGGAAATTTTTATACACTAATTAGGGGGCACATAGTGGGCCAAAATAGATTTTGTTAAATAACGGGAAGGAAGTTCTTTAAGCTATATATTCGTGGAAGCAACGTGTGAGTCGTGGTGTGGTTGTTAGCGCCATGGGAGAAGAAGTTTGTTGAATCGGTGATCAGGGGTTCGGTCCTGGTCACGGATTAATTTTTATTTTTTTTTCTATTTTCATTATTTTACTTTTTAAAATTTATTTTCCGATATTTCAACGAGAATAAAGTGTTATAAACATAAAAGTAATTATTTTTCTTTGGGAAAGAGGGAATAATAGCTGAAAAACGGATAAATTTCAACTCCGGAGTTACGCACACGACTCACTGCGTAACTCCCTTTAATACTAACTTATAATTTTCAAACTCTGCCAGAAATTAGAGTTTTATATACCAAACAATCGTAATAAAGGAAATTTTTATACACTAATTAGGGGGCACATAGTGGGCCAAAATAGATTTTGTTAATTAACGGGAAGGAAGTTCTTTAAGCTATATCTTCGTGGAAACAACGTGTGAGTCGTGGTGTGGTTGTTAGCGCCATGGGTAAAGAAGTTTGTTGAATCGGTGATCAGGGGTTCGGTTCTGGTCACGTAGTAATTGTTAATTTTTTTTACTTTATTTTACTTTTAAAAATTTATTTTTCGATATTTCAACGAGAATAAAGTTTTAAATATATAAAACTAATTATTTTTCTTTGGGAAAGAGGGAATAATAGCTGAAAAACAGATAAATTTCGACTCCAGAGTTACGCACACGACTCACTTCGTAACTCCCTTTAATATTAACTTATAATTTTCAAACTCTTCCAGAAATTAGAGTTTTATATACCAAACAATCGTAATAAAGGAAATTTTTATACACTAATTAGGGGGCACATAGTGGGCCAAAATAGATTTTGTTATATAACGGGAAGGAAGTTCTTTAAGCTATATATCCGTGGAAGTCACGTGTGATTCGTGGTGTGGTTGTTAGTGCCATGGGAAAAGAAGTTTTTTGAATCGGTGATCAGGGGTTCGGTCCTGGTCACGTATTAATTTTTTTTTCTATTTACATTATTTTACTTTTTAAAATTTATTTTTCGAAATTGCAATGTGAATAAAGTGTTATATACATAAAAATAATTATTTTTCATTGGGAAAGAGGGAATAATAGCTGAAAAACGGATAAATTTCGACTCCGGAGTTACGCACACGACTCACTACGTAACTCCCTTTAATTTTAACTTATAATTTTCAAACTCTGCCAGAAATTAGAGTTTTATATACCAAACAATCGTAATAAAGGAAATTTTTATACACTAATTAGGGGGCACATAGCGGGCCAAAATAGATTTTGTAAATTAACGGGAAGGAAGCTCTTTAAGCTATATCTTCGTGGAAACAACGTGTGAGTCGTGGTGTGGTTGTTAGCGCCATGGGTAAAGAAGTTTGTTGAATCGGTGATCAGGGGTTCGATCCTGGTCAAGGAGTAATTTTTAATTTTTTTCTTTCTATTTGCTTTATTTTACTTTTTAAAATTTATTTTTCGGTATTTCAACGAGAATAAAGTGTTATATATATAAAAGTAATTATTTTTCTTTGGGAAAGAGGGAATAATAGCTGAAAAACGGATAAATTTCAACTCCGGAGTTACGCACACGACTCACTACGTAACTCCCTTTAATATTTACTTATAATTTTCAATCTCTGCCAGAAATTAGAGTTTTATATACCAAACAATCGTAATAAAGGAAATTTTTATACACTTATTAGGGGGCCCATAGTGGGCCAAAATAGATTTTGTTAATTAACGGGAAGGAAGTTCTTTAAGCTATATCTTCGTGGAAACAACGTGTGAGTCGTGGTGTGGTTGTTAGCGCCATGGGTAAAGAAGTTTGTTGAATCGGTGATCAGGGGTTCGGTCCTGGTCACGTATTAATTGTTAATTTTTTTTTCTTTTTACATTATTTTACTTTTTAAAATTTATTTTTCGAAATTGCAATGTGAATAAAGTGTTATATACATAAAAATAATTATTTTTCATTGGGAAAGAGGGAATAATAGCTTAAAAACGGATAAATTTCAACTCCGGAGTTACGCACACGACTCACTACGTAACTCCCTTTAATATTAACTTATAATTTTCAAACTCTGCCAGAAATTAGAGTTTTATATACCAAACAATCGTAATAAAGGAAATTTTTATACACTAATTAGGGGGCACATAGTGGGCCAAAATAGATTTTGTTAAATAACGGGAAGGAAGTTCTTTAAGCTATATATTCGTGGAAGCAACGTGTGAGTCGTGGTGTGGTTGTTAGCGCCATGGGTAAAGAAGTTTGTTGAATCGGTGATCAGGGGTTCGGTCCTGGTCACGTATTAATTTTTTTTTTGCTATTTACATTATTTTACTTTTTAAAATTTATTTTTCGAAATTGCAATGTGAATAAAGTGTTATATACATAAAAATAATTATTTTTCATTGGGAAAGAGGGAATAATAGCTGAAAAACGGATAAATTTCAACTCCGGAGTTACGCACACTACTCACTACGTAACTCCCTTTAATATTAAATTTTAATTTTCAAACTCTGCCAGAAATTAGAGTTTTATATACCAAACAATCGTAATAAAGGAAATTTTTATACACTAATAAGGGGGCACATAGTGGGCTAAAATACATTTTGTTAATTAACGGGAAGGAAGTTCTTTAAGCTTTATATTCGTGGAAGCAACGTGTGAGTCGTGGTGTGGTTGTTAGCGCCATGGGTAAAGAAGTTTGTTGAATCGGTGATCAGGGGTTCGGTCCTGGTCACGGATTAATTTTTATTTTTTTTTATTCTATTTGCTTTATTTTACTTTTTAAAATTTATTTTTCGATATTTCAACGTGAAGAAAGTGTTATGTATATAAAAGTAATTATTTTTCTTTGGGAAAGAGGGAATAATAGCTGAAAAACGGACAAATTTCAACTCCGGAGTTACGCACATGACTCACTACGTAACTCCCTTTAATATTAACTTATAATTTTCAAACTCTGCCAGAAATTAGAGTTTTATATACCAAACAATCGTAATAAAGGAAATTTTTATACACTAATAAGGGGGCACATAGTGGGCCAAAATAGATTTTGTTAATTAACGGGAAGGAAGTTCTTTAAGCTATATATTCGGGGAAGCAACGTGTGAGTCGTGGTGTGGTTGTTAGCGCCATGGGTAAAGAAGTTTGTTGAATCGGTGATCAGGGGTTCGGTCCTGGCCACGGATTAATTTTTATTTTTTTTCTATTTACATTATTTTACTTTTTAAAATTTATTTTTCGAAATTGCAATGTGAATAAAGTGTTATATATATAAAAATAATTATTTTTCGTTGGGAAAGAGGGAATAATAGCTGAAAAACGAATAAATTTTGACTCCGGAGTTACGCACACGACTCACTACGTAACTCCCTTTAATATTAACTTATAATTTTCAAACTCTGCCAGAAATTAGAGTTTTATATACCAAACAATCGTAATAAAGGAAATTTTTATACACTATTTAGGGGGCACATAGTGGGCCAAAATAGATTTTGTAAATTAACGGGAAGGAAGCTCTTTAAGCTATATATTCGTGGAAGCAACGTGTGAGTCGTGGTGTGGTTGTTAGCGCCATGGGTAAAGAAGTTTGTTGAATCGGTGATCAGGGGTTCGGTCCTGGTCGCGGATTAATTTTATTTTTTTTTCTATTTTCTTTATTTTACTTTTTAAAATTTATTTTTCGATATTTCAACGAGAATAAAGTGTTATGTATATAAAAGTAATTATTTTTCTTTGGGAAAGAGGGAATAATAGCTGAAAAACGGATAAATTTCAACTCCGGAGTTACGCACACGACTCACTACGTAACTCCCTTTAATATTAACTTATAATTTTCAAACTCTGCCAGAAATTAGGGTTTTATATACCAAACAATCGTAATAAAGGAAATTTTTATACACTAATAAGGGGGCACATAGTGGGCCAAAATAGATTTTGTTAATTAACGGGAAGGAAGTTCTTTAAGCTATAAATTCGTGCAAGCAACGTGTGAGTCTTGGTGTGGTTGTTAGCGCCATGGGTAAAGAAGTTTGTTGAATCGGTGATCAGGGGTTCGGTCCTGGTCACGTATTAATTTTTTTTTTGCTATTTACATTATTTTACTTTTTAAAATTTATTTTTCGAAATTGCAATGTGAATAAAGTGTTATATACATAAAAATAATTATTTTTCATTGGGAAAGAGGGAATAATAGCTGAAAAACGGATAAATTTCAACTCCGGAGTTACGCACACTACTCACTACGTAACTCCCTTTAATACTAAATTTTAATTTTCAAACTCTGCCAGAAATTAGAGTTTTATATACCAAACAATCGTAATAAAGGAAATTTTTATACACTAATAAGGGGGCACATAGTGGGCTAAAATACATTTTGTTAATTAACGGGAAGGAAGTTCTTTAAGCTATATATTCGTGGAAGCAACGTGTGAGTCGTGGTGTGGTTGTTAGCGCCATGGGTAAAGAAGTTTGTTGAATCGGTGATCAGGGGTTCGGTCCTGGTCACGGATTAATTTTTATTTTTTTTATTCTATTTGCTTTATTTTACTTTTTAAAATTTATTTTTCGATATTTCAACGTGAATAAAGTGTTATGTATATAAAAGTAATTATTTTTCTTTGGGAAAGAGGGAATAATAGCTGAAAAACGGACAAATTTCAACTCCGGAGTTACGCACACGACTCACTACGTAACTCCCTTTAATATTAACTTATAATTTTCAAACTCTGCCAGAAATTAGAGTTTTATATACCAAACAATCGTAATAAAGGAAATTTTTATACACTAATAAGGGGGCACATAGTGGGCCAAAATAGATTTTGTTAATTAACGGGAAGGAAGTTCTTTAAGCTATATATTCGTGGAAGCAACGTGTGAGTCGTGGTGTGGTTGTTAGCGCCATGGGTAAAGAAGTTTGTTGAATCGGTGATCAGGGGTTCGGTCCTGGCCACGGATTAATTTTTATTTTTTTTCTATTTACATTATTTTACTTTTTAAAATTTATTTTTCGAAATTGCAATGTGAATAAAGTGTTATATATATAAAAATAATTATTTTTCGTTGGGAAAGAGGGAATAATAGCTGAAAAACGAATAAATTTTGACTCCGGAGTTACGCACACGACTCACTACGTAACTCCCTTTAATATTAACTTATAATTTTCAAACTCTGCCAGAAATTAGAGTTTTATATACCAAACAATCGTAATAAAGGAAATTTTTATACACTATTTAGGGGGCACATAGTGGGCCAAAATAGATTTTGTAAATTAACGGGAAGGAAGCTCTTTAAGCTATATATTCGTGGAAGCAACGTGTGAGTCGTGGTGTGGTTGTTAGCGCCATGGGTAAAGAAGTTTGTTGAATCGGTGATCAGGGGTTCGGTCCTGGTCGCGGATTAATTTTATTTTTTTTTCTATTTTCTTTATTTTACTTTTTAAAATTTATTTTTCGATATTTCAACGAGAATAAAGTGTTATGTATATAAAAGTAATTATTTTTCTTTGGGAAAGAGGGAATAATAGCTGAAAAACGGATAAATTTCAACTCCGGAGTTACGCACACGACTCACTACGTAACTCCCTTTAATATTAACTTATAATTTTCAAACTCTGCCAGAAATTAGGGTTTTATATACCAAACAATCGTAATAAAGGAAATTTTTATACACTAATAAGGGGGCACATAGTGGGCCAAAATAGATTTTGTTAATTAACGGGAAGGAAGTTCTTTAAGCTATAAATTCGTGCAAGCAACGTGTGAGTCTTGGTGTGGTTGTTAGCGCCATGGGTAAAGAAGTTTGTTGAATCGGTGATCAGGGGTTCGGTCCTGGTCACGTATTAATTTTTTTTTTGCTATTTACATTATTTTACTTTTTAAAATTTATTTTTCGAAATTGCAATGTGAATAAAGTGTTATATACATAAAAATAATTATTTTTCATTGGGAAAGAGGGAATAATAGCTGAAAAACGGATAAATTTCAACTCCGGAGTTACGCACACTACTCACTACGTAACTCCCTTTAATACTAAATTTTAATTTTCAAACTCTGCCAGAAATTAGAGTTTTATATACCAAACAATCGTAATAAAGGAAATTTTTATACACTAATAAGGGGGCACATAGTGGGCTAAAATACATTTTGTTAATTAACGGGAAGGAAGTTCTTTAAGCTATATATTCGTGGAAGCAACGTGTGAGTCGTGGTGTGGTTGTTAGCGCCATGGGTAAAGAAGTTTGTTGAATCGGTGATCAGGGGTTCGGTCCTGGTCACGGATTAATTTTTATTTTTTTTATTCTATTTGCTTTATTTTACTTTTTAAAATTTATTTTTCGATATTTCAACGTGAATAAAGTGTTATGTATATAAAAGTAATTATTTTTCTTTGGGAAAGAGGGAATAATAGCTGAAAAACGGACAAATTTCAACTCCGGAGTTACGCACACGACTCACTACGTAACTCCCTTTAATATTAACTTATAATTTTCAAACTCTGCCAGAAATTAGAGTTTTATATACCAAACAATCGTAATAAAGGAAATTTTTATACACTAATAAGGGGGCACATAGTGGGCCAAAATAGATTTTGTTAATTAACGGGAAGGAAGTTCTTTAAGCTATATATTCGTGGAAGCAACGTGTGAGTCGTGGTGTGGTTGTTAGCGCCATGGGTAAAGAAGTTTGTTGAATCGGTGATCAGGGGTTCGGTCCTGGCCACGGATTAATTTTTTTTTTTTTTCTATTTACATTATTTTACTTTTTAAAATTTATTTTTCGAAATTGCAATGTGAATAAAGTGTTATATATATAAAAATAATTATTTTTCGTTGGGAAAGAGGGAATAATAGCTGAAAAACGAATAAATTTCGACTCCGGAGTTACGCACACGACTCACTACGTAACTCCCTTTAATATTAACTTATAATTTTCAAACTCTGCCAGAAATTAGAGTTTTATATACCAAACAATCGTAATAAAGGAAATTTTTATACACTATTAAGGGGGCACATAGTGGGCCAAAATAGATTTTGTTAATTAACGGGAAGGAAGTTCTTTAAGCTATATATTCGTGGAAGCAACGTGTGAGTCGTGGTGTGGTTGTTAGCGCCATGGGTAAAGAAGTTTGTTGAATCGGTGATCAGGGGTTCGGTCCTGGTCACGGATTAATTTTTAATTTTTTTATTCTATTTGCTTTATTTTTCTTTTTAAAATTTATTTTTCGATATTTCAACGTGAATAAAGTGTTATGTATATAAAAGTAATTATTTTTCTTTGGGAATTATTTTCATCTTAGAACTAGCTTTATTCAAGGTTTTTTTTCCCGCTTGAAAACCCTAAGACAACCTCTTTTTAAGGTTGTTATGTTGAAAGTTGTTTTCCAAGGTTTTGGATTAGGGTGATGTGCGTAGAATAGAGCAGATTGTCGCAGACCTCGTTTTAAGGTTAGAAGGTTTAAACGTAAACCGTGTAAAAAACCCTTTTTAGGTTTGCATGAAAAGATTTTTGTTGTGTTGAAAAAACCTTATATTGCTATCTGGGATATTGGCCCTCTAAATCCGTGTCGAACCAAGATTGGAGAATATTGGCAAGTTGCCAAGTTATTTTGCTGCTGGGAATGTTTAATAGACCTAATGTCTCATTGGCTCTGATTTATAATTTGGTATCAATTACAGAGAAAAAAAATTCCTTGTATCAAATGCACCAAAAACTTGATTTAGATCTAAATTAATGGAAAACAAAGTTATTAAGCAAAATTTTTTTTCGTTTTTATCAATAATGAGCTACGAGTTTATATTAAATTTATAAACCTTATATTAATTTTTTATTCGCAGAAATTACACTCTTAAAAATAATTTCAGTCTTAAATTAAAAAAGCAACAAATAAAATTTACAGACTATTTTTCTTATGTTTATCTTTCAACATTATTTCAATTTTTAAGAATACAAATTCTTAGAATGCGTATAAAGTAGTAAATTAAAGTACTCATCATTGCTGAAAAATAAAGTGATTGTAACACTATGCTAAACATTTTCAGTTAACACACCCGAAATTTAGTTAGCTATCAATAGAATAAAACTACTCCAGCTCATAAAAAAATATTCATCGAATTCAAGAATTCTTTTCTTATGTTTAGTTATGATGTTAAACATTTTACAAATATTTATTGTAAAGCCATATGGATAAAATTAAAACGGCAAAAAACATTATAAAACTGACGATAAGAATAATAATAAGTTGGATAATGGACAAATAAAAACGCAATAAATAAGCAAAAAAAAAAATTCATTGAAACAAAATTGAGAAATAAGACAGTTAATTCAAAGCTATCAATTGGTAATAAGTGAAGAACGAAATAATTAAATGTTTATCAAGAGAAAAAAGGAACAAAAATATTTCACACACACAAACGCTGATTTTAGTTTTCTAATTACTAAGAAAAATTTACGAGGAGAAATTAGCCGATCTTTAACTAAATATTTCAAATGAGGAATAAAACTGAAAATTTTCTTCGAGTTTTAGGGTTACTTTTTCTGAGAGAGAATGAAAGAGATCATCCCGGGAAGAGGAGGCGAGATTATTTAATTTTCACTGCGTGAACACAATTCATAATAACAGAAACAATATACCACGAAGTAATGTAAATATTTAAAAACTGTGTTTTTAAAATTACGGAAACTGAAAAATATATTTTTTTATTATATATAAAATATATTATTTCATATATATATATTTATTTCATATATATATATTTATTTCATATATATATATTTATTTCATATATATAAATTATATATATTATATATATTCGAAAAATATATTTATTTCATCGAAAATCACATATCTGGTTCAGAAACTTATTTACTGACATAATTATTATTATATATATTTTTTTATGAGAACGAATAATAGCTAAAAAATGGAGATATTGTTGTTCACATAAATGACCCCATACCTGCCCTCAATATTAACCTCTAAATTTGAATCGTAAATTATATTATGATATAATATAGAATCGTACTAAAGAAAATTAATTATCGAAAAATTAGGGCGATCACTATGTGGCACAAAATATTTCTATTAAAAAATCGCGGGTAAGTACTTAAAGCCTAATATTAGTGGTAAAGCTAAGAGTGTCGTGGTCAACGTGAGAGAGGCAACAAATTAGTAAACCCAAGGGGTTCGAACCAAGCCAATATTTTTAAAATTATATTTCATAAAAATGCATATTTTTTAATTTATTTTACAATATTGTAGCATAAATATATATTCCTTTTTTTATTTTTCAATCTCGATCAGATATTATATAATAATATACTATACTACCATACCTAAAGAAATAATTATCGACAAATTAGGGGGTCCACGATGGGGCGCAATATGGTTTTATTGAAAAAACGTGAAAAGTACTTAAAGCTTCCTACAATCAGCGAAGCCAGGTATGGTCTGCTTTTAAGTGATAAAAAGCAACAATTTTATAAACCAAAGGGTTCGGGGTTCAAACCCCGTTAATTGTCAATATTTTAAATTCATAATTTCTTAAAAATATTTTATTTTTTTCATTTATTATACAATGGTGTAACGTAAATAAAACATTCCCTTTCCTTAAATAGCTATTTTCCTTTTTTCAAAATGCGAATAACAGTTTAAAAATGGAGAAGTTGTTGTCCATATACTATACATATAAATGGCTCCATCTCTCCCTTTAATATTATTCTACAATTTTCAAACTCAAGTAGATATTATATTAAAATATTTTATACAACCATACCAAAAAAAATAATCATAGGATGGTTCACAATGGGTCATTATATGGTTCCAACGATCGAGTAACTTAAAGCCTGTTATAATTCGTCAGCTATGTGTGGTTAAGTGATATTAAAAAACTAATTGCAAAATCTCGGGGTTTTCAAATCCCGCAAAATTTTTAAATTATATTTCATAAAAATAAATGTTTTTTTTCTTCTTTTAAATTTCTTTTACAATAGAGTATCCTAAAGAAAATATTCCTTTTCTTTAATTTTTTATTATTATTTTTTTCTAAGTGCGAAGGCTTGTTATAAATCGCTAAGCCAGGTTTGGTGTGACCGTTAGTGTTAAGTGATAGGTAAGAAGCAAGTGCTAGAACTAAGGGTCAAATCCCTTTAATGGTCAATATTTTAAATTAATGTTTCAAAATTAAATGTTTTTTTTTCAATTATTATTATTATTCCCTTTAGTATGGTAGTATAGTATGGTATAATATAGTAGCTGACCGAGTTAGAAAATAGTAGGTTAATATTAAAGTATGATATTGAGCCATGAATATATGATCAATATTTCTCCTTTTTAACGCTATTATACGTACTTAGAAAATGAAAAGAAAGGAAAAGTTTTAAGTAAAGGAATATTTTTACTTCGTTACAATATTGTTATCTAATTAAAAAATGATTTTTTCTAAATTTGACTTTTAAATACAGAACATGTCCGAGGTTTGAATCCCGCACCCTCGGAACTGATGATAACTGGCCTGTTTATTAATTCAAAACTACAGAGGAATTTGTAAACATATTCCTCTAATCCGTCAACAGTTTTGTGGTTTGGCCTAAATTACAAGTACATTAAACTATTGATGGATTTTGGTTTTATAACTACAGTTGAAAATAAAAGCAGAATTTAGTTATTTGTGTAAAGAAAGAGAATACAAAAAAAATTTGACATAGCAATTTGGTCCCCTTGTGTCCAAACTAAGTATTCTTATATTAAAATAATTATTGGTCAAATTTTGAAAATTACAGTTTCATATAAGTGCAAAGTACATGACGTTAGCAGAGCAAACAAGAAATCTTCAGAAATTGTCATAAGTGAGCTATTTTTATAAAGTGGAATACTGAAAGCGATAATTTAAAATATTTTATTAAAATTATTAATTTCTAAAAATGGTTTTAGTTCTGTAATAAAAAGAGAAAAAATTCATGATTAATTATCGGTTTTATTTACGTTCGCTTTAGTAGTTCGCCATTATTTTCGAAGCATTATTTCGTTCGCTTTTTTCATTATTTATTTTGTTGAGGGATTACCAGTTATCATATCACATGACTGTTTAAGGGGAATTCCGTACGTTTGCATTGGATAAATCCTATTATATGTCCATTGCGCAACCTTTAATTGGTCCGTAATTATGCGGCTTGATGTCGTTCACCAGGATATGGCACTTGGCTCCTCCGACGCAGAGTTCATTTCAGAGCGGGAGTGAAAAGAGAAACTTCTTCGCTCTTGAAATTGAAACAGCCCTTAATACTCACCAAACACAAACAGTGACATTTTTTTTTTCAGTCACTTACTTCACCTAATCATCTGCTATTATACCTTTCGTTTCTCTATCTAATTAAACACATTTTAAATTACGCTTTCTTGGCCGACACTTACTGGCGATATCAAAATTCGCCGATGTCAGTATTCTTAGATGTAAAAAAAATTTATTGCATCTGGTCTTGGTGTAAGAGAGTATAAGTAATAATTGGTATTAATTTGAAATAAGACCAAAACCAAATTCTGGTAGATTTTTAGTTTCTCGCTGGCCGCTGCCCAGAAGTTGCCCAGACTAGGCTAATATTCTGCCCCAGATCAGGATAAGGAAATCTTCCCAATTATTTTGTTGTTTATAAGTTTGTAATTAGTTTGAATAAAGTAATAGTTATGAAGTATATTAGTTGGAATTAGTTTGTTAATGAGACATACACAAAGCACATAGAGAATAGTAATATGAATTCGAGAAAGGCTTAACAAACCTAAGCTGAGAGAAATTAAATATTATAAAATTATTGAATGTAAATTATGTACATCTTTGTATGAGAACATAATTCTTTTTATATTCTACTACAGAAAATATACATACCTTTTCATAACTGTTCAGCATCGTGCATATCTCATTCAGCATTTCAATATCGAACGTCTTTTCGATTGTAACAAAATTATATCTGTCGATTGACGGTTTCTAAATTTATGCAAAGTGTGGCGTAAATGTTTTACAAATGGATCAAAAGCATCTCAGCTTGGTGCAAGCTCAATTATTCATTGGAGTTTACATTTAACTACTTGTATTAAGGTGTATGCAAATAATGCATTAACTTGAAATCACGTTACAATGTTTCATAGTTTTTTAACACATTCGGATAGGAATTTACACCAGTTTTATTTATTGTGAATTAATAACACTCACATGGGTAATTAACATTCTAGCGTAATATTTTGATTTTTTTAAACGTTTGAATCAGATGTAGAAAAACATAAAATCTATATCATATTTATATTTCTCAGTTAAAAGTTACGATTGGTTGCCACTTTACAAGTCTTTATTTGGAAGTTTTTTTTTTGTTTTTTATGTTCGTATACAGAAAACAGGAAAAACTGTTTCAAATTGAGATTTTTTTTTTGTTTTCAAAAAATTGAACAAAATAGGGAATAAGAAATCTGGATAGAAATAACTGGAAAATGGCAGATTTAACATTCAGTATAAACTTCTGATTGAAGTGCCCAATTCAAGCGGTACCCAATTCTGTACTCTAACCCAGGGGTCCCCAACCCTATACCCGCGGGCATCATGGCACCCGTCGATTGGTCTAGGTGAGCCAACTGCTTGTACCCAACTATAAAATATTTCCATTTTCCATTTTCCCATAAAATGCTATGCATTTTTTTTTTTTTTTTTGCTTTTTCAATACTGATGAGAAACACAACCAAAACAGAAATCGCCAGAAAAACGACCTCCATCCTCACAGATATAAGCACAAAGCAAAATATAGCCGACTTTTTACTGACTATATACTTTGTATGTTTTGCAAGCAATTTAGTAATCATTTATTTTACAAAAGAATATTAATATACTAATTATATTCATATGTTGAAATAATTTTTAAAATTACATTTTTTGTGCATTATATGTAGTGTGCATTATTACCTACCAACTATAAATTTATCTTGAAAAAAGAAATGTTGCCCGCCAGTCGACCGAGTTTCTGGTATTTACTCTCAGGTACAAAAATTTTGGGGACCCCTGCTCTAACCTATTTTTCCTCCAAATTTCTCCTTGAACATTTTTTTGTCATTTAATACTGTAGTGCACCAAAAGTTAAATTTGATTACCCATTTTAAAAAGAGAAGTTTTATTAAATTATACATAAAGTTTTTTTTTCTATTTTAAACAAAAGTATCATTTATAAAATATATTCAAACATTTTTTGTCAATGTTTTTTAATGTTTGCGAAGTTTTCTCAAGGTTCATCAACTACTTTTTGAAATATACATGTAAAATAGTAGGATGTTAATTTTACAGTCGTTAAGAATCGAATTCAGCTATTACATAATAGTACACATTTTGTTAAATATTTACGGTGTTAATTAAACATCTGAACCAGTTATATAAAGACATTACGGAAATCGTGACATTGGTCAAATCTGTCGTTATTCTTATCTAGTTCTTGTGTTTTTTATGCAAGGAAAACATTAATTTCACAGAGCATTACCATTAAAGTAATTTAAGAACTTATTGAATTATAAAGTTATTACAGAATTGGAAAATTATCTGCCTTTTTAACTAGCAAAATTTGAGCAACCTTTTTTCATACATTACTGAACTGGAGTCAACTCAATACATATTATTGCCTTGATGTCTATTTTAATAAGTAAATTTTTAAATTTTTTTTGTCAAAGGTATACAATTAAAAATTTAATCATAAAAGTAAAGCGAAAAAGAAATATAATTGATAAATTTGTGCATGTATGTAATATAAGTAATTTTTCTTCTATGCCTTTCCTTGAAACAATAATTTAAATTAGAATATCATACTTGTTTTAAATATTAAAAGCATTAAAATTGAGCACCATAAAATTAATAAAGAAGAAAAAACTACATGTTTTTGAAAATTAAATATTTTCTGAGAAAAGGTGTGCACAAAATAAAAAAGTGAACTCCCTGAATAACTTTTCCTTTAACAGTCAGATTTTCATGTACTAGGTGTCAATCTTAATGGGTTCATGAGTCAATATTCAATAATTTCATTCAAAAAGGAATTTTATGTTCAAAATCTTTCTAAATTATAACACAGGTTTATGTTTGCATGGTATTACAATATGTATTTTGATAAGTCAAAATTTATCAATGAAATGATAAAATCAAAAACTTTTCGATGGAAATTTTTAGTTTTAAAAGC
This sequence comes from Parasteatoda tepidariorum, assembly GCF_982258835.1. NCBI lineage: Eukaryota > Metazoa > Arthropoda > Arachnida > Araneae > Theridiidae > Parasteatoda > Parasteatoda tepidariorum. The sequence continues at coordinate 6,827,621 of NC_141761.1, forward strand.
TCATTTTCAAAAAATACTTAAGTTGCTTAAAATTTATGATTTGCATAATTTTTATTTTAATATCCTCTCTTTCAGGATTTCGAAAAATGTCAAGCATTTTTTATTGCAGTTTTATTGAAGTTTTTCAGAACTCTTCTATGCTATTCCAAGTGATTCTATGTAGACAAAGATATTTATTTCTCGGTTGTTTTTATTATTTTTGAAATTAAATATAAATAGAAATTTGTGTAATATTTGTATTGATTAAGGATATGTCTTTGTATTTATATGTCTTTGTATAATAAAATGTTTGCAAGAGACAATGTTGATTATGTATTTAACTAATGTCAGGGTACATTCAATTCATTACATGAGATAACCAGGTGACTACATTAGTACATTTTTGTACAATACACCTATTTTTGTTAAATTTGCTGCAAGACTAAATATAATCAGTAGAACAAGAATTCATGATCAATACCGCACTAAATGATCATCTGTAGACAGCTTCTTAATATTATCGGCTGTAGGTTGTACTTATTTCTGTATAGGGTAAGGGTACAATAGTATCACTAGATTCCTTAAGAACACAGCTTTTATTTTAAAACATATATACTGACTACAAGTTAAAACTTGAAAAATTACTTGTGAGATACAGAATTGTCACTGTTCTGGACAGCAGTTTTATTATTCTGCTTTTAAGTGGAATAGCAGTGTAAAGAAAAAATTATTACATATGTTTACCCAGTTTAAAAATGTATTAATAAGTGGAAACATAGATTGTGCACGGCAAATCTTTGGTACTAAGGGGTTGAACTGTGTAAAAAATATTTTTCTTTGCATAAAACAATTTAAATGAAAAAATTACCTAAAAATATTTTCTTAGTTTATATATTAATAACTTATTCAGAAAGGTATTCGATAGCTAGATATATATTTAGCTAATTGAATTAAATAAAAATTAGATTTGTGGGTTTTAATTACTCCTGTAACTAGGTCAATGACCACTCGTAAATCTCAATAGACTAAAGGGATGCTGCTTGGCGTATATAAATTGCTGGCCCTCAATTATTGACTCATTGATTACCCTCTACTGGAAAATGTCGGGCAATCACTCACCCTGCGCATTTTAGACAATAAATGCTGGGTTAAGTACTACTGGTCATCGGTAGGCCAGTATTGTTGGCTCGACAAGAGGCCAGCCATTCACTTTGGTATAGTTGAAAGTAACTTAGAGCTCGCACAGACCCGTCGCTTTAGCTGGTGGCAAACAGCAGGCTTGTGGAGCTGGACCTACAGATTTGTTTTTGCTGGGTACTTACGATTTGGTCGGGGATACTTTTCCCTTTCCTTTCTCCAATGATTCAGAAGAGCAAAACGATATAAATCACTTTTATCCATAATTCTCACTTTTTAATCTCACAAAAGACAATCAGCATCTGAGAAATCTCAAACAAGAATGAGTAAAAAAATACTTTTTTAATCGAACTAACAGATGCATCTATTGCAACAATGTGAACAATTGTTTAAATAATATCTTTCATAAAATTTTTATATAACTCTCTATTAGTTTATTGCTGTCAAAGTTTCAATGTTAAGTATCGTTAAAAGTTGGTTACTCTAAATTAAATGTTAGAAAAATTAATATTAATGATCAATTTCAGAATTAAGTTTAAAAAACATATTTTTTCATACGTTTTTATTTATTCAAAGCCTACTTTCCAGTCCACGGTGATACTTGAAGCCTACCACAGTTTCGCTTCAAAAGCTCTCTCCTCTCATCTTCGCAATATACCTTTAGGAGCCCACTGTGACCCCCCTAATAGGGCTATAAAAATTCTCTTCAGCAGCCTTGTTTGGACCATAGACCCCTACCTAGGGTCCGAGCTTGAAAATTATACCTTGATATTAAAGGGAGCTAGGGGGTCTTGAAATTTGAACCGTTCTCGAAGCATTTAATTTTTTTATTCTTTTTTTTATTATTCCATTACGCTTTCTTTGCTGAATTTCACAAACATAAAACACCCCATGCATGCTAGAATATCCAAAATGTTACAATAGAAGTCGAAAAAGAACAAATAAACTGATTTTCCTGGATTTTTCCAGTTTTTTCCCCTTTTCCCTATTAAAAATTTTTTTTTCCTACATGCAGGAACCTCCAGAATATCGAAAAGCACATAAAAAAATAATATAATTTAAAATAAAAAAATAAAAAAATAAAAATTTTTGAAAAAATGACCGTCTCTGGGATTCGAACCCACGACCCCTCCCTCTTGCAGCGAACTTGCTTGTCTGGTGGCCTACCTTCCATTCCACGGTGATACGTGAAGCCTACCACAGTTTCGCTTCAAGAGCTCTCTCCTCTCATCTTCGCAATATACCTTTAGGGGCCCACTGTGACCCCCCTAATGGGGCTATAAAAATTCTCTTCAGCAGCCTTGTTTGGACCATAGACCCTTACCTAGGGTCCGAGTTTGAAAATTATACCTTGATATTAAAGGGAGCTAGGGGGTCTTGAAATTTGAACCGTTCTCGAAGCATTTAATTTTTTTATTCTTTTTTTTTATTATTCCATTACGCTTTCTTTGCTGAATTTCACAAACATAAAACACCCCATGCATGCTAGAATATCCAAAATGTTACAATAGAAGTCGAAAAAGAGGAAATAAACTGATTTTCCTGGATTTTTCCAGTTTTTTCCCCTTTTCCCTATTAAAATTTTTTTCCCTACATGAAGGATTCTCCAGAATATCGAAAAACACATAAAAAAATAATATAATTTAAAATAAAAAAATAAAATTTTTTGAAAGTTTGACCGTCCCTCGGATTCGAACCCAGGACCCCTCGCTGTTGCAGCGAACTTGCTTGTCTGGTATTCACCTTCCAGTCTACGGTGATACGTGAAGCCTACCACAGTTTCGCTTCAAGAGCTCTCTCCTCTCATCTTTGCAATATACCTTTAGGGGCCCACTGTGACCCCCCTAATAGGGCTATAAAAATTCTCTTCAACAGCCTTGTTTGGACCATAGACCCCTACCTAGGATCCGAGTTTGAAAATTATACCTTGATATTAATGGGAGCTAAGGGGACTTGAAATTTAACCATTCTCAAGCCATTTTATTTTTTTATTCTTTTTTTTTATTATTCTATTACGCTTTCTTTGCTGAACTTCACGCACAGAAAACACCCCATGCATGCTAGAATATCCAAAATGTTACAATAGAAGTCGAAAAAGAGCAAATAAACTGATTATCCTGGATTTTTCCAGTTTTTTCCCATTTTCCCTATAAAAAAATTTTTTTCCTACACGCAGGAACCTCCAGAATATCGAAAAACACATAAGAAAAATAATGTAATTTAAAATAAAAAAATGAAATTTTTTGAAAAATTTACCGTCCCTGGGATTCGAACCCACGACCCCTCCCTCTTGCAGCGAATTTGCTTGTCTGGTGGCCTACCTTCCAGTCCACGGTGATACGTTAAGCCTACCACAGCTTCGCTTCAAAAGCTCTCTCCTCTCATCTTCGCAATATACCTTTAGGAGCCCACTGTGACCCCCCTAATAGGGCTATAAAAATTCTCTTCAGCAGCCTTGTTTGGACCATAGACCCCTACCTAGGGTCCGAGCTTGAAAATTATACCTTGATATTAAAGGGAGCTAGGGGGTCTTGAAATTTGAACCGTTCTCGAAGCATTTAATTTTTTTATTCTTTTTTTTATTATTCTATTACGCTTTCTTTGCTGAACTTCACGCGCAGAAAACACCCCATGCATGCTAGAATATCCAAAATGTTACAATAGAAGTCGAAAAAGAGCAAATAAACTGATTATCCTGGATTTTTCCAGTTTTTTCCCATTTTTCCTATAAAAAAATGTTTTTCCTACACGCAGGAACCTCCAGAATATCGAAAAACACATAAGAAAAATAATGTAATTTAAAATAAAAAAATGAAATTTTTTGAAAAATTTACCGTCCCTGGGATTCGAACCCACGACCCCTCCCTCTGGCAGCGAACTTGCTTGTCTGGTGGCCTACCTTCCAGTCCACGGTGATACGTTAAGCCTACCACAGTTTCGCTTCAAGAGCTCTGTCCTCTCATCTTCGCAATATACCTTTAGGGGCCCACTGTGACCCCCCTAATTGGGCTATAAAAATTCTCTTCAGCAGCCTTGTTTGGACCATAGACCCTTACCTAGGGTCCGAGTTTGAAAATTATACCTTGATATTAAAAGGAGCTAGGGGGTCTTAAAATTTGAACCGTCCTCGAAGCATTTAATTTTTTTATTCTTTTTTTTTATTATTCCATTACGCTTTCTTTGCTGAATTTCACAAACATAAAACACCCCATGCATGCTAGAATATCCAAAATGTTACAATAGAAGTCGAAAAAGAGCAAATAAACTGATTTTCCTGGATTTTTCCAGTTTTTTCCCCTTTTCCCTATTAAAATTTTTTTCCCTACATGCAGGATTCTCCAGAATATCGAAAAGCACATAAAAAAATAATATAATTTAAAATAAACAAATAAAAAAATAAAATTTTTTGAAAGTTTGACCGTCCCTCGGATTCGAACCCAGGACCCCTCGCTCTTGCAGCGAACTTGCTTGCCTGGTGGCCTACCTTCCAGTCTACGGTGATACGTGAAGCCTACCACAGTTTCGCTTCAAGAGCTCTGTCCTCTCATCTTCGCAATATACCTTTAGGGGCCCACTGTGACCCCCCTAATTGGGCTATAAAAATTCTCTTCAGCAGCCTTGTTTGGACTATAGACCCCTACCTAGGGTCCGAGTTTGAAAATTATACCTTGATATTAATGGGAGCTAGAGGGACTTGAAATTTAACCATTCTCGAGCCATTTTATTTTTTTATTCTTTTTTTTTTATTATTCTATTACGCTTTCTTTGCTGAACTTCACGCACAGAAAACAACCCATGCATGCTAGAATATCCAAAATGTTACAATAGAAGTCGAAAAAGAGCAAATAAACTGATTTTCCTGGATTTTTCCAGTTTTTTCCCCTTTTCCCTATTAAAAATTTTTTTCCCTACATGCAGGATTCTCCAGAATATCGAAAAACACATAAAAAAATAATATAATTTAAAATAAAAAAATGAAATTTTTTGAAAACTTGACCGTCCCTGGGATTCGAACCCACGGCCCCTCCCTCTTGCAGCGAACTTGCTTGTCTGGTGGCCTATCTTCCATTCCACGGTGATACGTGAAGCCTACCACAGTTTCGCTTCAAGAGCTCTCTCCTCTCATCTTCGCAATATACCTTTAGGGGCCCACTGTGACCCCCCTATTTGGGCTTTAAAAATTCTCTTCAGCAACCTTGTTTGGACCATAGACCCCTACCTAGGGTCCGAGTTTGAAAATTATACCTTGATATTAAAGAGAGCTAGGGGGTCTTGAAATTTGAACCATTCTCGAGCCATTTTATTTTTTTATTCTTTTTTTTTATTATCCCATTACGCTTTCTTTGCTGAACTTCACACACAGAAAGGACCCCATGCATGCTAGAATATCCAAACTGTTACAATGGAAGTTGAAAAAGAGCAAATAAATTGATTTTCCTGGATTTTTCCAGTTTTTCCCATTTTCCAATTAAAAAAATTTTTCCCAATATGCAGGAACTTCCAGAATATCGAAAAGCAGATAAAAAATAATGTAATTTAAAATAAGCTTAAAAAAAAAGAAATTTTTTGAAAATTTGACTATCCCTGGGATTTGAACCCAGGACCTCTAACTCCAGCAGCGAACTTGCATGTCTGGTGGACTACCATCCAGTCCACGGTGATACGTGAAGCCTACCACAGTTTCGCTTCAAAAGCTCTCTCCTCTCATCTTCGCAATTTTCCTGAATGTTTTCCTTTTTCTTTTGTTTATTTTAAATTATATTATTTCTTTAATGTGTTTTTCGATATTCTGAAGGGTCCGCAATGTAGGAAAAAAAATTTTTATTGGGAAAATGGGAAAAAACTGGAAAAATCCAGGAAAATCAGTTTATTTGCTCTTTTTTGTCTTCTCTTATAACATTTTGGATATTCTAGCATGCATGGGGTGTTTTCTGTGTGTGAAATCCAGCAAAGAAAGCGTAGTGGATTAATAAAAAAAAAAAATAATAAATAAAATGATTTGAGAAAGGTTCAAATTTCAAGATACCCTAGCTCCCTTTAATATCAAGGTATAATTTTCTAACTCCCACCCTAAGTAGGGGTCCGTGGTGCAAACATGGCTGCCAAAGAGAATTTTTATAGGCCAATTAGGGGGGTCACAGTTGGCCCTTAAAGGTGTATTGCGAAGATGAGAGAAGAGAGCTTTTGAATCGAAACTGTGGTAGGCTTCACATATCACCGTGGTCTGGAAGGTAGGCCACCAGACAAGCCTGCTCGCTGCTGGAGGGAGGGGTCCTGGGTACGAATCCCAGGGACTGACAAATTTTCAAAAATCTTTCTTTTTTTTTTTGTTTTTTCTTTCATTTTAAATAATATAATTTTTTTTCTTGTGTTCATCGATATTCTGGAGGGTCTTGCATGTAGGAAACAAAACTTTTTTATTTGGAAAATGGGAAAAAACTGGAAGAATCCTGGAAAATCAGTTTATTTGCTCTTTTTCGACTTCTTTTGTAACATTTTGGATATTCTAGCATGCATGGGGTGTTTCTGTGTGTGAAATCCAGTAAAGGATCGCGAATTCGAAGAGTCAAACGAATACTAGTTTATCCAGGGGAGATTTCCGTATCGTCATATGTGACAGAATAATCGCCAAGTCTTCGCAACTTCTGATCAGCGACCCTCGAGAAACTTAAAAACACTTCCGAGAAAGGAACCAACTCGAAAGGTTAAAATCGTAGCTTCCCCCGGGCGAACATTTTTTTTTTTTTTTTCCTTCCTTTTTTTTCTTTCAAATTTTCAAGTTTAAAACTTATTCTGTATCTTGGTGATTGTAGTTGACGCGACAGATCCTGATCCGTAAATATCCTCTTTATCCAGGGTATATGTATTTATTTAATCAGTTTCCCGCTATCTACTCCGATATCCCATGCATGAATTTATTGCATGCATGGTAATGCTCCCTAAGCGAAAATATTGTACAGTGAAAACGGTTTTTAAGTAGAACAGATATGATTTGATTTAATTGTTGGTTAGGTTAAAACGCACATTTTGATATCATCAAATTTTTATGAAGAGAAAAATGTTATTTAAAGTGAGGGAAAAAAATGCTCTTACTATACATTTTTACACTATCACTATTTGTTAACTTTTCTTAATTGTTGATTGAATTTTCTGAATTGGTGAATTGAATTTGGAAAAGTTAAATGCTTTTAGATTTTCCAAGTGATTCTTTGCTATTTTTTTATTTTTGGTAAGTAAACTTATGACAGTCAGTGACGAACTGCTCCCGTCTTAATGGCATGCAGGGTCAAGTGGGGCTGAAATATTTCAGGCCTCTTTACCATGTCATACTGTTTGAAATTGCGCTGCAGAAATGTCACGGGAAGATCCACGCATCATGATTTATAGCAGAATCATTGCAACTGGACGAAACACAATAGGAGACCCATTCAACCCGGAGAAATCCTTTCCGTGTTTATTTTAAAAATAAAGTTTACAAGTTTGAAATTTACCGTGCGTTTATCAATTGTTGTTGAGAATTTGCAAGAACTAATCGTTCTCCTTAATAAATGAAACAATTTCACGTCTATATTTACTTCCACAACTTTTTAGAAGAATTCTATTTATCTACAAAATGTATGCTTATCTACCTACAAATTCATAACTTTAAATAGGAATGGCATTTGAGGCCAGCTTCTAAACCTCTCACTTTATGATTGAAGATATCAATTAAATTGGTTAAAATAAATCTTTCAAAATGCATTTAAGTTGAAAATATTAAACCAAAATCATAAAATGAAGTTTCACAGTTCAGGCAAAAAATCCGGATGGAAGTTTATTCCGCATCCATAGGTCTTTAGGTAACTCAGAATTTTCCTTCATTTTTTCTGGAATGAATTTTAATGTCCCAATTGAATTATCTGACAGCAAGGTGGAATAGTTTTTTCAAGAGGGATACTGTATTGATAGGACAAATTAGTTCTTCTAACTTGATTGAGACTCGAACATTTCTGTCTTTCCCAAAATATGTTACGGTTACTCTAGCTAAAGGGCATTTTACTTTTTGCTTGTTGTCAAATTCGAGGTTAACTATACCTCCTACTTTAAATTGTCCTTATCTGACCTGTATAATATATATGAATGCTGTTTGTTGAAAAATTTTTCTCCCTCATGAAAAACTCTATGCTATTGCCAAAAAAAGAAAAGAAAAACGCCTTTTCAAAACAAATTTGTCCAGTAAATTGTCCACTTTTTTCTAGTATAGCAGCCAATTGTAAACATCTGTGTAACTTTAAAAAAATTATCCTTATAACGAAAGCATCATTTTTCAGTGTTGCAAAATGTTACGTTAGTCACTATGCTATTTTTGTTGAAAAATAATTTTTAGTTGAAAATTTGTTTTAAACTCTTATTTATGTATCTACCATATACATGATAAATCCACAAACATAAATACAAATTAATTTTTAATCTTTAAAAATTTTGAAAGTTATTTTAGTCACCCTGCAATGACCCTCCATGCCTCTGCAATGTATAGAATATCAATAACCTTTGCCTATGAAATAAATGACATTTTTATCTGTGCATTTTATTCCTGTATCTAGAAAATATTAACTTTATCTGAAGTGATATTTAATTTTTAACTGTCAATCCTCTTCTTTTTTTTTCATTTCAAAAAAGTTTTTATGTTTCTCTCTTATAAAATTGAACTTTGATGTGAGGCCAAATATTATGTAAGCATCTAAGGCAGTGTTTCCCAAACTTATGTCTTCTGTGTACCCCTTCTAAATTTTTCGTAACGCTATGTACCACTAAAAAGAATTAATGTAATTTTTACTATAAAAAAATGCTCAAAAGTTAAAAATGACAACTGGCTGTTGACACCCCTAATTATTAACTGTTAACTCTGCAAAAAATAGCCAATAGAAAAATACGTAATTGTAAATTTTCGTGGCTAGCTTTGCTTTTAAATAAAATTTTGTGAAATTTTCGTTTGTTGCAAGATATTTCGCATAAGAACGCGTACCCCCACTAAACTGTTCACATACCCCTGGGGGTATGCGTGCCACACTTTGGGAAACACTGATCTAAGGGAACATTTTTTGAATTTCTTATTTTTGTTGACTAGAGAGGAGTATGAAAAATTCTTAGATAGACTAAAATCCATTTTTTTTAATGCAAAACAAAAATTTTATAAAAAATTATTTTTGAAAAAATTTTAATTTTAGAATTAAAGAATTCAGGCAAATTAAAAGTTGGGAAAATTTAATTATAAGAATTTTGTATGTCATGAATAGCGACTACAGAAAAAAAAGCACAAAAGATTCCTAAATGTAATAAATTACAGTTTACAGATGTCTTACACGTAGGCATATATTGTCCTGCAGAGAACTGATCGTTAGGCAGTGTCCTGCAGTTGTGATCCCGGCAGATCACTGGCTGCGGTCAGTGTGCGGGTTGTTCACCACTCGGATCGGTTTACGTAGGGACCGAGGGTGTGCGGTATCGATCCTCGTCTAACTGTTCTACCGTAAAGTGCGCGACTTCTCGTGCAGGTCGTGGGGCTACCAAAGCAGGGGTGCCATCCCCTTGGCAGAGGATCAAAATTGTGAAGGCAATTCTTCGGATCATCTTCGGGGATTTCTCAGACCGTCACCAATAGCCCATTGTGCAGCTCTAGTGCGACGTAAATGAACTACGAGTAGGCATATATTTTTTTTTTTTCGTTGATAATTAAGTGTATTTTTGTTGCTGATACTTTAATAGCAGTATATACCTACCTGTATTACTGTTTTTTTCCCCTTTCATGAAAAAATAATTAAAATGTATTAAATTATTTCAGATTATTAAGAATGGAAGAAACTGCGAATTTCTCCTCTCAAGAACTGTGTCAAGTACCAGATTTACAATTTAGTAGTACTACAAAATTGATTTTGGATTACAATGATATTACAACTCTGCCGGCAGCTTTTTGCAAGAAGTTGCCAAGATTGGTATTTCTCTCTGTGAATGGTAATTTACTGAAGGAGCTTCCCTCAGACATCGGACACTATTTTACGAATTTAACTGAGTTGCATGCTAGGGAGAACCTCCTGCGTGATATTCCAAAAAGCTTATGCTACCTCTCCAAACTCACAAAGCTTCACCTGACCGGCAATCGCATTAGCGACACCCTCCCGAATGAGTTCTCCTTTCTATTCCATTTGACCGAACTCGTTTTGGATGAAAATGAGTTGACCCACCTCCCGAGTGATTTCGGCAAACTAGAATCTTTAACTCACCTCGACGTGAGCAATAATTTTTTGTGCCAGCTGCCAGAAAGCTTCGGCATGCTAAAAAGTTTGAAAGAATTGAACCTGTCCAACAATCGCTTAAAAGCACTTCCGGATAGTTTTGAAAATCTTCCCAGTTTGGAAATTGTGGACTTGACCGATAATGAAGTAAGATTTTTTCCAAATGACTCTAAGTCTGCTTTGTCTATGGTGAAACTATTTATGAATGAAAATTGCCTCACCGGTCTGCCGAACTGGATTTCGGAATCTCGGAATCTGAGAGAACTGTCTGTTTCTGCCAATGATTTGTTGGAAGTTCCTCCGTACTTGGGGACGAATAATCATTTGTTGGAACAGATCGATCTGAGTGGCAACAGCATCCATACTCTTCCTGAGAGTGTTGGACATTTAAAAGAATTACGTTTCTTGGACATGGGCAGTGCTTTAGATGAACTGGAGCGAAATCGTTTCATAGCCAATGGAAATAACTTGAAACACTTACCGGATTCTTTTACCTGCTTAGAAAATCTAATCAAGCTAGAATTAGATGAAAACCAACTGTGTGAGTTGCCTACAGATTTTGGAAGTCTTTTAGGCTTGACTTATTTGGATATTTGCCATAATGACTTGAAGAAGTTACCAGATAGTTTTAGCCTGCTAAAGAACCTAAAAATCTGTTTGCTTTCCATGAATTATTTGACAGAATTGCCGCAAAATTTCGGAATGCTCTGTTCTCTAGAAGATTTAAAGCTTGATCATAATATGGTTTGTATTGAATTATAAAGACTGCTGAATTCATTTTAGATGCTCCTGTAATTTCCCTATACAGCATGCTTCTGAGTTCCAGATTTTAGTATCAAAATTTTATTCTGAAAAGGAACATTAATTAGTATGAAAAAAACGTGGTATTTTAATTTCAGACAATAGTATGTCATAATTATAAGATATTAGAATAAAAATAAATACTACTGCATAACCCAATTTAAAAACAAAAAAGCAAATAAACTATATAAGTCAGACACAAATTATCTGTTGGGCAATTCCATGATAAGGTCAATCAGAGAACCAAAATTTTGAACTTGATATTTTTAAGCAAACATGGTTAAAAAAAGCTGGAGATTGATTTACTATTTAGAAATAATGGAGTAAAAAAAAAAAATTCAGAAAATTTTGCAGTTATTTATTTTTGTATTTTTCTTTTTAATTATTTATTATTGTTTTTTTTTATGTGGAGAAAAATAACTCAGGCCTGTATTCAGAAGCAAATGCTTGTTAGCACAAATGCTTACTAAAGGGTTGCCATATGCATTCAGATGTAATGTACCAAACCTTGCTAATACAAACAAATTACAGCACTGGGGAAGAACTCAGTTTTGTCACCTTATGACATATATAGATGATATAATTGCAGACTTAAGGGGACCTTTTTGGACTGTTATAAGCTCTGATTTTGTAAAACTAAATTCATTATTTAAATTTTATGTTTCATAACTTTAAATCAACGTAACTTGACAATTTAAAAACATTAATTCAATTTGGCTTAAAATCAAGCATATTATACGAATGTATGTAGTTTCTATAACAGATGTGAATTGTTTTTGATTTAAGAATAATGTGTATATTAACTAAATATGCTAAAAATAATTTTAGAAATAATTAATAAACCTACAAAAGCAAACTACAATAATAATACGCATCGTGTTTAATTTTTAGGTAAATTGCATTAAAAATTTGGAGTAGTTAAATAATTCTAATCAATGCATAAAATTTTATTGAGATTATGTTTAACTATAAAAAAATTTAAATAACGGGACATCTAAGGTAGCAGTTTTTTTTATTTAAATATGTATGCATATCTAATATATATGTGTATCCATTCTTACACAGGTGTACAATTCATCTTTTGCTTAACTTCTTTATAGTTTCAGTGTTATTCTTTGGTATTTATTTATTATTATTCTAATATTTATTTATTATTATTCTGATATTTATTTATTATTTATCTGCTTATTTTTCTGATAAAAACAAAATTAATTTTTTTTATTTTTGAAACAAATATTAATATTGATACATGCTCTACAATTTGGGGTCCTAGTTTGCCTGCTATGCAATAATAATTTATTTTTACCACTACATACTAATCAAATTTTAGTGAGTTACCCTAAAATGATAAAAGTATTTAAACTGAAACAACAAATTTTAGTTTTGTTATTTGTCTCTATTTAATTTAGTATTACAAAATTCCATATAAAAATAAACTATGTATCTGTTGTTTGACATATTGATAGTTCTCGACTTAGTTAACATTTAATATAAAAACATTTATTGATAATCAAAAAGGAAAATAAAATATATATAATAGACATCAATAGCCACACCTATTTTTTAAGAAAACACAGTCGTTAAAATTTAGTTTTAGTTAGTTAGTATTTACCTAAATAATAAATGTACAGTAATAAATGTAAATATAAAATATCCAAACAATTATTCCTATATGTGTTATAAAATAATTTTCTAAGTAGTACAAAAATTTATATTCTTTTGCTCATTTAATGACGAAATTTATTAAAATATTATTTTATTTTTTATCCAAAAATGTGTTCATAATAAAGTACAAATTAAAATATTTAACTAAATTCACTTTAATTGTTTAAGAAAATTAATTTCAAAGATTCAATAAAAATTACAGAATGAAAAAAGAAGTAATTTTCTTTTTACAAAATATTGGCCTGAAAAATCTAATGCTTGTGCTTCATTGAAAAAAGCAGTAAAAATATCCGAAATTTTGTATGAATAGGAAATTTAATTGTAATGAAAATACCTATCTATGTTAACTACATTATAATCTGTCAATTTAAATAAACATATAAAAAATAGTAGCTGTTTTACAAGTTAAAAACAAATTAAATTAATTTTATAACCTTTCTCGCTAGCATATAAATTGAAAATAAATGTCTAAAAAGGAATATCAAAGAGTAAAAATCTTATTTGTGAAATATAAAAGGTCCTTTTATGAATTTTTCTTCGTATCCATATGCATAGCAGTATGTGACAATTTTTAATTGAATTATATAGTTCAAAACAGAGCTCAGCAATCTACATCAATAGTAAAAGTCTGGGGTTTACTTGAGGAATCACATGACAACATTCTTTTCATCGAGGGAAGGGTTCTTTCTATGTAAATAACTGCTCATGAGTCTAATGTTACATTTGAGAATTGAATCTGTACTTATGACATTATTATTGCTGCCCAGTCACATCTAAATCTTGAATAGTTTTATGTATAAAAAATACAAAGGATTAAGCATTTAATGCTAATGTCGCATAACTACCACTATAAATATTAAATATGAATTCACTAGTATATAAGACATGATTCTATCTTGAGGTACCTTTTAATAGATGAAGGTTGACATAGTCGATAAATATAATTAGTGTCTTATAATTAAAACTATATGAACCAAAATTTTATAAAGCTATGGATTCAATGTTTGATGCATTCTTGCTTTATGAGATGAGAACCGAACATTAACTTAGAATTCTTTTTATTAAAGAACTTTAAAAGTAGTTCTTTGTAACTGTTTTATATCAGTTTATACTTATATATGTGTATACGTACAGTGAAACCTCGGTTAAGCAGACATTCTGAGGACCGAAAAAAATTTCCTTTATAAGAGTTGTCGTTAACGGAAAGGGTAACCTAATAACAAAGTTTAGCTTCGTAAATTGTTTTTAGAATATTTTCAAAGATATAGAAATAATTAAAGAACCTACAATAACTATCTGCAAAGATATTTATTTAAATTTAAAAAAATATTTTTTCGATGAAGAAGAATAAATAAAAGAGTTTGATATAAATACATAATTCTAGATGTAGCTACAGATGAAAGAATATAATTTTCTATTAGCACAGATATTCAAGTTAGACATATGATACCGAATAGGAGCTTTTAATCCTCAGTTGGTTTCGATTATTAGGTTTACATCCCCTATTCGCTTGATAGGAAACGTCCCGTGATTCACAGATAAAAAAGCAAAGCATAAATCATGAGGACCCATGGAGTTCACAATTGATCAGCTATCAAGTGTCTGATTAAATGTTTCATTTACATGAAAACCTCAAAGATTCTTTTCTCTATTTTTGCCTCAGTTTTGTTAAATACAGTCCTCAAATTGATTAGAAAATGAAAGAAATTTTCGGGGGGGGGGGGGAGAAGCACATTGAGAGCACTTACGACCTCATTTCAACTTGAGGGGTCTTATAACCTGTATCCTCTAGATAAAAAGATGCCGCTGTATGAATTATTTCAAGAGTGCATTTTCTCTCCTTTCTTTGCAAAGACAAGGCAAGGGGTGATTGATTCCTTAGCAGTGGAATAGCTTAACAATATTTTTTAGTTATAGATAAGGCAAAAAATTTACATGCCTTAAAAATGGTGAAAAGTTGCATTTTTTTCTTGCAATTTAAAGCAGAAATAGTTTTTTTTTTTTTTTTCAAATTTAGAAAAAGTAGTGTGTGGTTTGAAGAGATAGAAAATAACGTTTCAGGGCAAAAATGACTGTCCGGCTACGGGAGCGTCCGCTTTGCGGAGAATGTACATAATGGTTTATTCATAGAACATTCCCTGGGAATAAAAATTATGTCTGTTTTGCTTTAGTTTTTATAAAAAGAGGTTTCACTGTATACACACATGGATACCACTTTTTTTTCACTATCAGTTTCAGCAAGTGTCAACCTTCTTATTTCTTGATTCTAAATCGATGATTTTTCTTTTAAAGCTTACAGAGTTGCCTGAATCATTTTCTAATCTAGTTACACTGACTTCATTGGACTTGTACAACAACAATTTGAAAGAAATCCCAAAAGGTGTTACTTGTTTGAAACAGTTGAAGCAGTTGGATCTCAGAGAAGTGTCATTTCGTTTTTTAATCTTGTTTTCTTTTGTCTTTAAATTTTTGTTTTCAAGAGTTTGAATAATTTTAATTAAAACTTTTTTTGGTTTATGTTATTTTATAAAAATTGTTACACAAAATGATGTCATTACTTGTGCAATAATTAAAGTAAATATTGGGCATACTTGCTGCTTGAAAACAAAATTTACTGTATGAATATAGAATATAACAAAAGATAGCTCTACATTATTTTTTAGCTTAAATTTTGTATTTTCGTTTGAGGTAATGTGCAAAAAGATAGAAAAAAAAAACTGAAATACTGACTTAATCTTAGTTTTTGAACAGAATAAAAAAATACTGCAACTCTTCAAGGTGTGGCTGATCTAATATTTCTTGAAATTATTATGCAAATGCATACCCATTTATATATGTTTAAGTTTAACCTTTGCCTGCCATAATGTACAGTGTTCAATATTATGACATTTTAAAATTTTGTTGTTTAATGATGTTAAAATTTGTAAACCTCACTATTCATAATTTGCTTCTTTTTTTAAAAAAAAAATGAAATGTTGAAACTTATTGTTTACATGAAATCATATTTAGATAAATAAATTTAATGAAAAAGTGTTTTACACTTTCCAAAACTTCCCATATGAGAGTGAAATTAATATTAAAAGGTCCAAACTTTTGACATCTCTAATTTGGAAACTGTCATTACCAATAAGGGGGGTACGACTCCCCTCCTTACTTAGATGATTAAAAATCTGTTGGAAAAGGGTTTTATTCAGGTGTTTTTGTGTCTGTTTCCACAACTTAATGAATGGTTTGTGCTAATTAATTAGCATATTTGACACTTTGAACCATTAAGATTGGCACTTGGTTTGTAAAAATCTGATATTTGTAACAAAATGTGATGAAAACTTATATCTTTTTTTTATACTACACCTCTTTACTTGAATATAGAAGTTTTGGAAACAACTTTTAGAGGTTCTCATTTAGAATATTCTTCAATTTTTAGGTTTTTGACTTTGTCATCCTTAAACTTTGTTCCTTCCACGAATTTTCTTTGTTTGAGAGCTTATGGAGATGAATCATTTATGATTTGTCTACAGTAAGAACCTCCCCCCCCCTCCGCCACAAAGTCTGAGGCTGTCTACGGCTATGGAAACAAGAATGGCGCATTTCAGGAAGGGTAGCTTATCTTCACTCTAGGGCTAAACACCAAAAAAAAAGATTCCCTTTCTCTCACCGAAACCTGTCCCAAACAGTGACCCCACCCACACCTCTACTTGAAATAGTTATACCTCGTTACCATAGTTATCGCCACGGGTCCAGACGAATGGCTTGGGGAGTTCTTACTTTAGACAGCCTATAGTAAACATTCCGTACAGGTTTTTTGTTTCTGAAATCAGAACAAGATCTATTCCAAAAGAGAACATTAAAAGTTGTACACAATGGATAGTGGTTTTTTCTAAGCATAATAGATGAATTTCACATAATATTATCAGGAGTTATTCTATCAATCGTGAAAAATAACAGTTTTATCCAGAGAGGGTTTACAGTACAAATGTAGAGTTTTTGTGCCCCGCTTTGAAATATTATGTCTCACTTAATGGTGCTTTTTGCCATATTTTATTGCCATTTTAAGTTTTGTAAAATATAGATTTTGTACTAAATTCAGTACCTAAATTTTACATTGAATAAATTTTTTCAACTTAAATATTTTTCTATTTAAACAAATTAACATCATCCTTTCAATTTGATTTTAAATTGAACAATGTCTGTTAATCTATTTTCTATTACACTTATATGCTCTTGTTTACGTAAGCATTTGTTCTATAAGTCATTTTTTATCCAAAATATTGCAAATTTATTAAAAATAATTTTAAAAAAATAAATCTACAGACAAAGCGAACTATAATGATAATACTGTCATTGTAAGAGCTTCGCAATAAATTTCAAGATAAGTGGCAACTATTTTATTTCTATTGCTAATGATATGAACAATAAAAATGGAATCCAAAAAACTAAACTGTTTTTGAAATAAAACATTTTGCAATAAGTAGTTTATCTCACAAAAATGCTAAATACATAAAAATCAAAATTTTGAATTTTTAATCACTTGCATTGATTTATTTATTGCTCGGCAGAATCGACATATTTTAAAGTTTTTAGATTAATCAGTTAAAAAATTAGAAGTATTGGGGCTCATAATGAGCAAATAAAACTATAGAGATATTTGAAGGAGAAAAACATTTTCACAAAACCGTGGTTTCTGAGAATTTTCTTAACAGTCCGTTCAAAAAAAGTTTTTTTCCCCTTAACTACCCAGAGTTATGAAATTTCGTTCTTTGCAATTAATGTTCAATAATTTCTTCTACTCCTTAAATAATTTTAAACGCAGATATAGGGAAAAAATCAATTGTGGTAGGGGGGAGCAGAAAACAAAGGAATTTCATATTTGTAACAAGCTATTCTGAAACTTAATCTTCTTTCCTTATCAAAAATCGAAAGAACTGAAATCAGAAATGTTTGGAACAAAAAGTTTTAGTGGTTCAAATGCAAAATGATGAAAAGGCAATATGAGCTAGTTCTAATTACCAAAAACTAAAACACTGATTCCGAGTAGTCCATTTGATTTTAGAATAAAATATGAAGTTTCATTGTCGTATAATTTTTAATTTAATACCTTTATCTTCGTGTTACTTTTTATATTCAATAGTAAATTCAAACATAATTTTATTACTATTCCTCTATACCAAATCAATTAGTACATATATACACCTCAAAATTACGAACATCTATTAACACTATTTCTATTCTACTTCTGAATGCTTAAACTGTGATTGTTAATATAAAAATCTATTTATAGAATGATTTTGGATTGTCATTTGAAGAGATTCCTGAAATAATTTATGAACCAACATATTTGAAGAGGAAGCCAGAATTAAGTGAGAATTGGCGTGGAAGAAAGAGATCAGACATCAGTCAGGATTCATGGGTGAGATTCTTTTGGAACACAGATCATTTGCATTTTTTTTTTTAACTTTTGGGTCATTTTATTGCATTTAAGAATTTTTTAAAAAAAAAAACTTTTTAGGATATTTTGTTTTTGTAATTTTGTTGGTTTTGGGTATTCAGGGGTCTGTTTAGAAGAAATTTGGGTCTGTTAACAGACCTTTCACAAAATATATTTTCACCAAATATTTTAACTTAAAAACGGACCCTTCACCAAATATTTTAACTTAAAAACGGACCTTTCACCAAATATTTTAACTTAAAAACGGACCCTTCACCAAGTATTTTTACTTAAAAACAGACCCTTCACAAAATATTTTAACTTAAAAACAGACCCTTCACAAAATATTTTAACTTAAAAACGGACCCTTCACAAATTTGTTTATCTTCATTATTGTTTTGTTATCGAATAAGCCCTTCCCAGGGGGGGGGGAGACGATAAAACGAATTAAGTTTTGTCTTCGTCAGACGCTTCTTCAATTATTCGTCCGAAATGAATATTCTGAGTTCAGCATGTAGACTAAATACCAAATATCTGTATGTTGCATCTCTAATTTGGTAGCAGCAATTGCTGTTTATTTTTGAAAATTTAATTTGTTTGTACTATAATTTTACAGTGTTGAACATAATCTTGTATCTATTTACAATTTAAAAACACTTTGAAAAAGTTTTTTGCAATAGCAGGACCCTGTTTAAAAGAGTGTGACTTAACGTTTATTTTATATTCACAAATTACGCGTAATTTTTTCACAATTTTACAAAAGCAGGACCTTTCACGAAATGTCTGGACCGACCCCTGGTATTGTAGAAGGTAGGAAGTTTTCGATGTTTATTAAAGTTTATATGTAAAAATATTTTGAGGAGTCTTTTCCTTTCCAAGAGTATTTTAATATTGTAAAATACAACATTTATTTCACACTTTAGTGAACATTGAATATAGTTTTATATATCTTGATATGAATGGAAGAAATTTCTAAGAGGAAAATAGTGTTATAATTTAAAATGTTTAAATTAAATGATGGACATTTTCAAAGATATTTTTTACATTTGTAAGGACGTTTTTTGAAATTTTTATGTTTTTTCTTTTGTAATATTTAAAGTCATTTGTAAGGATTCTTTTGAAATCTAAATCCAGGATCTGGTTATAAACATTTCCATCATTAAATATGATTTCAATATGCAGGACTTTTCAGCCAAAGTTTAATGTTCGCTATTAAAAAAACCTTATTCATGTTATGGGCAATTCTATGGTGTAGCGCGTAAAAATTGAATTCAAATTTCTCAGAACGATTTCATTTATAAATTATGAGTTAAACTTGAAATTGTAAAATTTGTATTTAAAATACTTAGTCCACGCGCGTGATAAATGATTTTTTGATATTCTATCAAAAAGTAATTTATTTTATGAAATATGATAACAAAAAGTTCACGTTTAATAGATTAAACTGTTGGTATCAATTCTAAATCACGCAAATTAAAGTATGATTACTTGGTTACCTATTCTTTTAAATTCAGTAAATTGGTTTCAAACTTATTTTTAAACCCAATTAAATTTTAAAGCTTACATTTAAATTAAGCAATTTGATAATTTTTAGGAAATCTACAATATATAATTCATTTTAAATTATTTTAATTCATTGTCAGGTGTAAACTTTTTTGTGTCAGACATAAATTGCGCATTTTAAATATAAATCGATAAAGACAATTATAAAAACTGAAACTTATTCCAAATTTCTTGCTGATAATCAGTGGAATTTTTTCAGTTAAATGCTTTCTTAAATTTAACATGCCCTCCTTTTCTTAATGATTAGAACATATGGATCATTGTGTTTTACTACATTTTTCACTTTCTGGAATATTTTATCTCCTACAGGAAATTTTTATATTTTAAGACGTTTTTATTTATGTCTTTAAATCACCTTTTGAACTAAACATACCATACAAGATAAACTTTGCTATATCCTACTTGTTTACATATTGTAAATACACATACATTATTGTGGAAAGTCGCTTATCCGGAATCGGTAGAACATCCCAAAGTCCGGATATTAGATTTTTCCGTATAATAGACCCCCAAGGTAAACAAAGCTTAAAATGATCTGAATCTAAGAAGCAAAAAATAAATTACCATTATTTTTTGGGAAATAATGTTTTATTATTAGAATGATATCTAATCAATCAAAAACAAAATATTAAAAAAAAATAATAATAATTATTGCTATTATAAAAATAAATATAGAAAAGGAACAAAATTGACAGTTATGAAAATATTAATTGCTCTCTCCCCCATTTTGAACTAGAATGATTCAATCAAGAAGGGGAAATTCCTGTCATTCATTAAGGTGGGTAGGTGGTGAAGAAAATTCATTTCCTCCTTATTTGTCATTCAAGTTGAGGGCGGAGCAGTGACAAATTCCTATTTTCTCTCCCATCATTGGCTATCAATCAAGCATAAAGGCGTGGCATGCTCTTTATTTTTTCTTGTGTGACTAAAGGGGATTTCCCCTCCACTTTAACATTTGCTGTGTTTACCCTTTTCCACAGTATTTCTTCTGTCCCTAACACTCTAATAAAAAGGTTACAGGAAATGTCTCTTTTACTAACCAGCTGCATGAGACAGAAGGGGGTAGGGGACTCAGTATTTCACTTCATCTTATGAGTAAAAAAAAAGTATGTGTGAAAAATAGGTAAAAATGAATTAAAATTAAAAAGATAACAATAATGTCAGCTGTCAAACGTATTAATTATTCATTTACGAACGAAATATTTCATGTTTACAAAATTTAAAAAGAGAATACCAATGAGCTATGGGCTTTCAACAGAAAAACTCATTTTCCCAGCTCTAATTTTATTTACTTAGAACAAATAATTACGCATTTTGGTGTAGGGTATGAAATATCTGAAACACCTTATGAGAATTCTTGTAGAAATGTGCCACAATTCTACTTATGCAACCTGTCTTTATATAATATACTAATCTGGAAAAATATAGAAAATCTGGATTTCTTTCTCTTTCTTAATATGACTAAACATTTCAGATGATATTTCACTTCATTCAGCAGCCTGTAATTAATTAAAAAATAAATTAATCAAAGTTAAAAACTAATACAGTAAAAGTCCGCTATAGTGAACACGGTTCACAGTGAACTCCTGGATATAATGAACTAAATGTTCGTCCCCGTGCCCTGCTACAAACGCATAGTGTTATTTTTTGTGAATAGAGTGAACCAAAAGAAGAGAGGAAATTATGAACTTTTTTCTCTCTTCCACTGATTTATTTTCTTCATTTTTTTATGTAATAATTTTGAAATTTCTGCTTCAAAATAAATACATATACCGATTTTTAAAACCATCTATAGCATGAAATGTAGCCATAAGCATTTTTCTTGTTTGCTTCTTTATTAATCAGCATTCAAAGAAGCTGCAATCATCCACTGCCTGGACAAATGCTTCAAGTCAAAGCCGATGAATTTGCTGAGCGATTTGGTGAAACAACTTTTAAGTGTAGACAGGTTTTAAAAGTGGAATAGTATAAGTTCAGGAAAAGTTATCGGAGAGTCGGGAAATGTTTCCATGTCTGATGTGGAGGATTGCTCCTCAGCTAAAGATAACTTTTTTTTTGTGCATAAGACGAAGAGTTATTAAAAATAAAAGTTAACACATTTTTGTTGCTACATAATATTTTTCAGTCATTTTTTGTATTTTATTTTATGGGTCATTTACTTTAATATGTAATATAAAGGAGGAGTTTGAAACCATTAGATAAAAATTGTTTGCGGAACGGATATAGTGAAGTCCCGGTTACAGTAAACCGAAATTTTGGTCCCTTGAAGGCATTTCTAAATCTTCAGCTTTTTACCTTTAAAATGACACATTATTTACTATAAAATATTAATTTTCAATTTTGCCTCATTTGGTTGACCTTGCCGTGGCCCTTATGTAAATAGCCTCCTTCATTCGCTGTATGGGAAATGAAATATATTGTATGTGAAAAAAAGATCCTATAAGAGACAAACATACATTGGGCAGTACCCGAGTAGCTTTTTGAAGTGGAAGATTATTAAGTCAATCATTTATAATCTCTTTTTTATCTTTAAAAGAGACCTTTCATCTTTGACCAATGCATCAACAAAAAATGATGATAAATAAATAAAACAAACTAAATGAAAAAAAAAATTTAAAATCATAAAAAGAATTGAATTGAGAAAAAAAATGTAAATTAGAACAAGCATTATAATGCTTTTTTAATTTTTATCTCTTTTTTAATATTTTTTTTAAACTCTGAATTTTAACATTCCTAAAAAGGGACCTGCCATTGCCGAAAATTGGGGGTCGGCAGTCATGTGATTAGTTGGAAAATACAGTTTAATGGAAATTTTTAGCTTAATATGAGTTTTGTTTAATTCGACTGCTTCCTTCAAACCAATACTTTTCATTTGCAGGTTGAATCTAAAGCGGATACTGAAGACGAAAGCAAACTAAATGACAATGTTGTTTATTCTGCATTGACATCATCATCATCATTGTGGAGGAAACATGGTCAGTCTGATGTGAGGTCATCCGCTAAATTAGAGAAAGGTTTGGATGCTTTTCTTCTCTCAAATCATTTGTTAATTTTAATGAACAGAGATGCCAATCAATCCATAATTGATAAGATTTCAAGATTACACTCTCACACATGAATATTAAATTTAATGGTTTTTGAGAAATAATGTAATGATCTTTTTGAGATAATTTTTTTCCTATAACTATAAGGAGTTATGAAATTTTGTTGTTTACAACTAATCTACGATCATTTTTTTTCTACTCCTTTAACAACTCTAAAAGCAATAAATAAAGAATAAGAACAATTTTATTGAAAGAAAAAAAAAGCTCATCTTTCCAATAAAATATGCTGAAACTTTATCTTCCCTCAAAAAAGAAATAAATAACTGATTATTTCTATAGTAAGTACAGTAAATGACATTCAGTTATGCACAAGTTAGTGTTAAAATTAATTCTGAAATGAGAACATTCATACTACAATGTGCTGTTTTTTCACATTTAATTCTTACATAATTAGAAATGCATTGTCAATGATTCACCAATGAATTTAACAATAAATAAATTGTTAGGCAAAAGCTGGATTTGACAGAACAAAGTTAAGGATTTACATTATAATGAATTAGCGATTCACCCCCCCCCCCCAAAAAAAAAGGACAGAAAAAAGAACAGGGAACAACGATGAAACATGTACTTATCTTAATACATACTGCATCGAGCTTTGTGATCTTTCACCCCCCCCCCCCCAAAAAAAAATTTCTTCACCCCTAATAAAGAAACCAAGACTGACCCAACTTTGATTTGAAACAATAAGCGAGCTGCTCTCTGATCGAGGCACGATTTTGTCGACTAGCAAGTACCAAATTGCTAATAAAAAATCTAATTGCTAGATTACAGAAAAATGCAGTAGCAGAATCAGCTAGAAACATTAAACTTTTAGAATCTACTATGAACGTTGGTTTTGCTGTTTGAACTTCGGATAATTTATTTCATGTTATGGGCAGTTACTGCTTAGCATTTTCTTAAGGTTTTTTAAATTCTTTTTATTTGTTATTTGGGTCATTCTCACTGAAAAGGCATAAATAGACTAAAAAAATTTCTTAAATTATAGTAATTAAAAATGTGATAAAAATTACATGAATGCTTTTATTTATTTTTGTTAAATGTCCTTATAATAATGGTCAAGTTTTCTATTTTATTTTTTACAAGATTTAAAATATTTTAATTTCTGCCTTGTCCACGGAGGAGATGTAATAGTCAACGGAGGAGACATTTTATGTTATAAAATGTCAATGAAGACTAATTCATTAATTATTGGGTACAACTGATATGAGTTTAACATTAATAAGTAAATAATAAAATATTTCATTGTTAGAGATAGAGCTACTTCCAATTAATCATGCTGCTATGAAAGGAAACATCCATTTTTAACCAAGGTGTGCAATTTTTTAAGTAACTCTTACTGAATATTAATAAATTAAAATGTAAAGACTATTGAAATAAAAATTCAGACTCCACATGAAAGTTGAGTGTTGAGGGTACTCTTTTATGAAAATTTATGCAAGTTAAACATACTGTCATCCAAATAACGTTTTTGTTTTTTCTTGTTATTGTTTCTTTTTTCCCTGGGCACAAACGGCTTGCTCGATCAATTTCTAGAAATTTAAGTACATTTAATCACGATTTTTCTGTTAAATCTTTTTCTGATACAGAGTTTAAAGTTTCTTGCTCTTTTTTTTTCTACTTTCTTCAAATAATATAGGGTTTTCTTTTAATTTCTGTCTAGCTTGTCTCATACTGAGTTTTTTCTGTTCCCTTCTCTTTTGCATATAAACATTTGATTGCTTTCTTTTTTTACATTTTGGTTTTGCCATTTTCTTCCTGAATTTTGAAGAGAAAAAAAAATGTTTAACATCACAGAAATTATTTAGAAAAATTGCCAATATTTACTTCTCCGATAAAAAAAAGTTAAACATAATTGATTTTCTTTAAAAATGCAAACAAATTAACACATTTGTTCCATTTTAAAAAATATCAATTAAAAGGAAATAGTCTTTTAATTATTAAAATTGTATTATGGTTATCTAACACATTGTCTCTTTCATTGACTGTTTCTTCTCCTCTGTGGACATAACAAGTCCACGGAGGAGACAAAAACTAGTTCTTGAATTTTACTGATTTTTAATTTTAAAGTTACAAAAATGGGGCAGTTCTTTTTATTAAATATACTGTTTTTGCAATCTAAAATTCATCTATCAAAAATAAAATGATTTTCTCTTACCTTCTTTATGATGTCCACGGAGTATACGGTGAGAACTTTGCCAAACCCCAGTTGAACACAACAATCCAAAACTGACACCAAAGAGAACAAAAACAACTCATAGTTAACATTAGAAAATGGAATGGTTACCTTTCCCAGCAGCTGACTTATAGGGATTTCGCACATGCTGCCCTTTATTGCATATTTACCGAACTAAATTAATTGTCCACGGAGGGAGATTTCATTTTTGATGGACAAAGTTTACTAGTCATTTATTTTACAAAAATAAATTTTTTTAAAAAAAATATTAAATAAAAAGTTACTATAAACATTTAACTAGGTAAAACTATAAAAATCATTAAAATAACATTTAAATTGTTTAACAGCCATTAAAAATTATTTTGTGTCCCAGACGTAGGGACGTCTACAGAGGGGATTTTGAAGTTATGTTTATTAAAAAAATAGGAATGAAATATTAAATACATTTAGCAGAAATGCATATCATTTGTTAGTTAGAACTTTACGAAAAATGATGAAGAAAAATATTAAGAAATCTGCTGTATTTCCTAATATTTATTACTACGGGACTTAAAAAATCACCTTTTTGTGAGAATGACCCATTTGATATTATTACAACACATGCGTGATATTCATATCTAACCTTGTGTAATTAATTTTTGAAGTGCTTGATTTCAGCAGTTATTACTATTGACTTTCTCATGCTTTTTTAAAAAAGATCTTCGTATATTCTATCTGTATTATTACGATACGTGAAAATCAAATAATTCATTTGAGTATTCACTCAATTATTCTATCGTTTCTTATAACGATTTTTTGTTTGTTATTGCTGCTGATTTTGGCATGGTTTTTAAAACTTCTATATTTTTAATGTGATATTATTTATTAACTAGAAAATCTCGAAAAACTAGATTACTTATTTATTAACTAGAAATTACTAGAAAATTAACTAGGATCTGAGTAACCTCATTTTGCTGCATCTGATTTGCATGACTTGGTCTTAAATCCACATGGTCATCAATTTTTTTCTTCTTCTTTTGTGTTATTGATACGGATTTCCTAGTTTTTAAAATCTTTATTTATTCAATTTTTAATGGGATAATAACTAGTGAAATGCAAGGAAGGAAAACAAACAAGTTATTTTTTTCAAAATGCAAGAGTATTGCCCTTAATACTAGAATATACATTCTTTTTTGTGTTGATTGAAAAAAAATTTATTGGATGGAAATATTTTCTCTCTGCCTGCCCTTTAAATTTTATAAGTGTTACTTGTGTGCTTAAAAATGACATTCTATTACTTAATTAAATTGAGCAAAAAAAATATTCTTTGTACAAGAAAGACTAAGTTAAAAATGCATTGAGGGAAAAGTTTGAAGTAAACTATTTAATTAAAAGTTTTCAAAAAATCAGATAATTTCTTCCAGTAATCATGTTTCTATAATGTGCTTTTTTAATGTTATCAGTTTTGTCGCATTAAACCAATAAACATTGATTTGTTAGATAAAATTTTCAATGCAGTATTTCTTGGATAAATGTTTTAATTTCAGTAGTAAAACTTGATAAATTTTCTATTATTGTTATTTTGTTATCTTGACTGATAAGCTCATTATTTACTTACAAAATTTATTGAAAAATGCAAATTTAACTTAAGAGAAATGTTGGGTTTTTTTCTGGGAAGATGAAAATTAAATAATTGTATTTTTGATTGTTTTCTCCTTTAAAAAAATTGTGTTCAGTGACATCAAAAGAAAACTTTTGTTTACTGTTCTATTTGTGTCTAATTACTGAAAAAAAGTGTTTTTTTTCTTTCTTTTTTCTTCTTCTTTTATTTTTAGCTACAGTATTTTTTTTATGGTTGATAAAAATTAAGTTTTTTCTGATACAAAACTTAGATTTTCCTGATACAAATTTTTATGTAATTTTTTCGAAGTCAGGTGAAACTCTGGGTTCTATCCATGTAAAAGCTTAAATCCCACCCACCTTCAGTATGATTTGCGCCTGCTTGTCTGGGAAGTAAAGGCAGTTGGTGCACAATACTGACACAATTGCCACCATAAGGCCATTGGTCACTATATTGTGTAAGCTCTGTCCTCCATGGCCCACCTCTGTAAATTTTTGACAAAATTTATTGAGATAATTTTTCTATTTATTCAATGTAGATGATTCCATGATGAATGCGTCGATCAATTCTACTGCAAATGAAGATTTCTGGGATAAATCTGATGAATGTAGGTATATCTTATTTATTCCTCATCTCTTTTGATTAAATTTTTTAAAGAAATCCTTGTTTTGAAATTGTAAAGAATGGATAAGGTATTTAAAATTTTTAAAGGATTTTGCGAGTTTTAAAATGTATTGCTAAATATTTGAGTTTCAGCTAGTGAAATCAGATAATTTATATTTGGTGTGCAATGAGCACTTTAGTTGTGACATTTAAAAAACCATGCTGTAAAAAAGTGATTTTTAAGTATTGAATTTCCTAGTTTTAAAACACATTTTTTAAACCACAATTTATTCTGATAGTGCAAATATGCATATAGATCTAAATGTAATTTTTTATTAGTAAATAATTTTTTTTATTAGTATTAGTTTTTTATAAGTAATTTTTTTTATTATTTATTTTATTATCAAATGATGCTTAACATTTTTGCTAACAGCCACCAAATAAAAGGTAGAGGGCAATAATATTCATTTTGTTATGTCAAATATTAGAAAATAAATTTTTTAATTTGTTTGTCTGTTGTTCTGTATTTAATACATTCCTATTCCATTTTTAATTCATTTGAGTCATGCATGCATTGTGTAATATTATTGTTTTATATTGGTTATTTATGTATATAATAATAGAGTAATATAGTTTATTAATGTACTATTTTTAATGTAGTAATATTGATTGACAATCATAACATCGCTTATTTAGAAGATAAATAATGCATATGTTACCTCTTAACCTTGAAAGCCTTTGGTATCCACTTTACCTAGCTAATCTACAAATTAAATTAAATGATTCGCCAGAGAGCGGAATGAGGAGTTTTCGCCAGTATACCGAGGTAATGTGCACATAAAGATCTGTCTATAGATTGAATGTAAGAATCTTCAATAAATAAAATTATTTAACATTAAACCAGTGTCATCTTACTAGTTAAAAGCAAAGAAAAATCCCCTTAAAAAAAAGAATTATTAATCAGTTCTTTATAGATCTGGGGCTCTCATATCCTCTGGTCATGTGATATACACAAATGTAGCCGAAAAAGACTACCGTAAACCGGGGCGAGTCTACCCATTTTTTCAGTTTGTCAACTTTCAAGTGGTCAAACTTTTGTAAATATTAAAGAAAAAAGGCTTTTAATAGGTGTTTCGGAATCGCTATTTATCCCTCTTTAAAGCTGCGAAATCGATTTTAGAAAATATTAACAGTTACGCTGTTACTGTATATTTTTATAGAACTGCTGACAAATCTCTCGTATGGGGCGAGTCTACCCATTCTACTAAAATGAATGTTAACATTGTAAATAATCAAATTTTACTATTAAATTGTTATTTTAGTTACTACATAGGATTTTTATGAAGTAAAATTCATAACTTTAGTATATATTCCATTTTTTTATTCATAAAATAACACAAATTGAGTATTTGATCGATTATCACATTTTGATCACATTTTTGTTTTTATAATCATTAACATTATAAAATAACTCTTCTGGTTCCCGATGACAATATTTTGAAAGAGTTTTTCTCCTTATTTTCAATTCGGCTGCGGCATCGTGAATTGTTATTTGTTTGGCTTTTATCCTTTGGATAGCTTTTTCCATCTCAGGTGGCATTTTTTTTGTAACATATAAATCCATTTGTTTTGCGAATATAATTTCGAACCATCTGTAATAATAAATAATAATTTATTTAACTTGCAGTAAATAAAAAAAGTTAATTTTGTAATATAAAAATTGAAAAAATAGGTAAAATAAACATATTTTATATTTACATTTATATTTAACCTATAAATTTTCTTATTAATAATAAATTTATCAATGCAGAATTAAAATAATATACTCAAATTCATTTAAAATGACTTAATTTTAATATAAACAAAGTTCTAAATTATATTATTATGCTTTATTAAAACTAAATACGACTTGCCCCACGAATTCTGGCTTTTTGTTTACAACAGCAAAATTTACATTCTTTTTGTTTGTTTTTTTTTCATATAAAATTAATGTAATCTTAGTCTTAGATAAGTTTATCACTTAACCAAAGTGAAAATAGTAATAATAATAACATACTTACGGAACACCAACTAAAAGTTTGCTGATTTTCAATACAAATCTCTCAAAAGACGTTTGAACAGGTCGGTTAAAAAGACACCAAATAAATAAAAACGGATCAAACTACTACAGCTCCATCTTCCTTAGAGTCTGGACTAAGTCCTCCGTCAGTAAAAAAAATTTTATTTGCAATTTAAAATAGTGAAAATTAAATAAAACTAAAATGGGTAGACTCGCCCCGGTTTACGGTACGTTTAGATGGCTCAAGATCTTGAATTTACTCTGAAAAGTGAAAAACATAGATTTACTTAATATGACAAGAGGCTTTTAAATAAGCAATTATTATTTTCTTTTTTATATTTTTGAAATTTAGACATTTAACTGAAAATGTTTTTAAAAAATTTCTTGATTAGAGAAAAAATTACAAAGTTACGGCCATTTCTGATTTGATGACGCCCTGCAATAAAAAAGTAGTTAAACTCATTTTTCTCAAAATGTCTTTTTTGACAAATTTACAAATTTCAAACTTTTCCAGCAAAATGAATTTTCATTCTGTTGACCTGAGAATTTGATGCTATATATTTATGAATATCATTAACATTTTGCTAGAAAAGTTTTTTTAAATTAAGTAAATAGTATTATTTTTATACATGGTATTTTATAGCGATATGATGATTTTTTTTCCAAAAATGCTGGTTGTTTACTTTTTATTTACTGTTATTTGTTTCAATAATAAAAAAAAGTATTACCAACAATTATTTTTATATTACGTAATAAGTAATATTTTAAAGGAATTTTTTTCGTTCTAACAATATTTCAGATGCGAGGAATAATATTAAAACAAACATTAAAAATTTGAAATTTTAATTTATATAAATTTCTTGAATTTTAAAAGATTTTTTTGAAATTTCGTATGTAAGTTGTCTTTAACACTATAAATGTGTACTGAGAATTTCGAACAAATCCCTTGAGAATTTCTAAAAAAAAAATTTGAAAGTCCTTTGTCGCCTTAATATGCTAATGTAAAGACTCAGCGAAAAGACAGAAAAAACAAAAGTGATGTTACCTCCAATACCTGCCTATTACATGACAGTTACTTAGACTCCTGCCAGGATTGAACACACAATCCCCGGTTCTTAACCAGAGATGCAAGCAACTGTTTCTCTGAAACACTACTATAGACCCATATTACATCAAAATCTTGAGGATGAGTTTCTTAAACGCTTATACAAATAAATTTTCGATGCAACACAATTTTAATTTAGTAAAAAAGCACATATGAGAGCATTACTGCAGCTATCCTTTGTGAGATACTAACAGTGTTGCAAAAAACCCACCTACACAGTAAAACCCACCCTAAAGTGTGTTTTGCTGGGTTTTTCTAAAATTGATTTCTTTTTTATTCTCTGTAATATTAAAGAGCTATTCTATTGCAATATATATGTAGTCTAGCCTAAAAAATGAACTTATGGTGAAAAGACTGTGTTTGAAGACTGGAGAGTCACCTTGCTGACTAGATTTGACTGTATGGCCATTGATTAGTCAGTGCCTCTGATTCGCTTTCTATGCAAAAAAATATATAATTTCCTCAAATATTTTTGCAGATTGAAATTTAAATAAAAAGTAATCCTGTGATAAGATAAGTTTCAAATGTGTGATGTATGTGAGTACATATAAAATTTTTGTATCGTGATGTCAGAAGAAACTATTTTCAGACTTTTGCACCCATTTATTTGTATTAACTATTAATTACACTTTAATTACCTGCATGTTAAGTCAATTCATAAAATTAAACTTAGCTATTTATATTAAAATAAGCTTTTTTAAAGTAAGATACTTATCTCTGCCCTTTCTTTAAAAAAAAAACCTAATAAAACATGAAAATCCTAGTAAAACCCATCCGGGTTGGGTTTTTTTTTTTTGTTGAAAAAACCTGGGTTTTTTGCAACCCTGGATTCTAAAGTTCCACAATTTTGTGACCAACAACATAAGAATGTTGTTGAATCACTGATTTTACTTACCAGAAAAGTGGGTACCCCTTAGTCTGGGTGTCTTCTCTGGGAATAGAACTTCAACTTGCAGCTGATTAACACTTACACTGTTTTTAATTGTTCCAAAATTTCCTCTCACCGGCTCACCACTGGTGACAAGTAAATTCTGACTTGTGAAGTATCGTGTTTCAAATCAAAGTGCCTTAACTTTTGCAGAGTTAGCATTTAGCAGCAGAATCTGGGGTAAATATTAAGGCTTCACTTTGGTAAACTTTCGAGGGACTCAAATTTTACTATTCTGAATTTCTATAAATGGACACTCTTTAAGCGACCCCCCCGACACATTTTTTTAGGGCAAAAAGAAATCCTTACACAAACATGACGTGTTAAAAGTAGGGAGGATATCTCTCATCTTAATTATTTTTAATGGTATGCAGATGATATTGGAATCATTGAAACCTAATGGCAACCTTATTTTATTTAAATAGTATCATTATTATTATTTTTTTTTTTGCAAGAAATGTGTTTTAGTTTTTCTACATCCTTTTATTGTTCAGCTCACCTACATGGCACAGCTGTTAACATTCTAAAAATTGTTCATATTTTTTGTGAAAATAGTGCCTGAAGAACTCCAATTTTTCTACCTGATTATTTTTTACATGTATTTCTTTTCAGCTGTTACGGGATCAAGCTGTTCTGATAACAGTGGAAAATTCTTAGAACTAAGTGACTGGGAAAGTGATGATTCAGCCAACTATATGCCAAGCAGCAGTAAGTTAATTTATTTTGGAAAAAAAATTCAGGGCCTTGTTAGTGCATTTGCTTTGGTTTAAATATTATGTAAGCATATTTTTTGGAAATTTTACCCGCTTTCTGCAAAAATAAGTAAATCACAACCCTACCCCCCTTGTAAATAAAGTCTCTCAAGATGCACCCCTTTTGTTTTTTGCTTCTACTTTGACTTACTGCAGTGTTTCCCAAACAGTGTTGTTATGACTTTTGTGTACCCTTTCTAAATTTTTCGCAACCCTGTGTACCACTAATAAAATAAATGAATGTATTTTTTGCTATAAAAAATTGCACAAAAGTTATAAGTCACAACTGGCTGTTGATACCACTAATTATTAACTATAAACTCTGCAAAAAATAGCCAATTGAAAAATACGTAATTGTAAACTTTCATGGCTAGCTTTGTTTTAAATAAAATGTTCTGAAATTTTTGTTTGTTGCAAGATATTTCGCATAAGAATGCGTACCCCCGCTGAACTGTTCCCGAACTCCTGTGGGTACATATACCACACTTTGCGAAACATTGACTTGCTGTATAGTGCGGCTTTCAGGAGAACTCCTCCAGACATCTGTACCGTGGTAATGTCGAAAATTCAAATGGGGGTATGGGGGTGATAGTTTTGTCTTGATCTTTGCATAGGTCTGCATGAGTAAACCAATCAACACCTTCATTGCACCCCCATTAGAAATGTGCTCCAGCTTGTAACCATAGCAGCAGACAGCCCTAGACTTTTAGTCTGTAGGAGTTCTCCTCAAAGCTGATCTATAGTTACCCAGTATTAGGATTGAATTCAAATAAAAGATCCAACCTCTCACACACGCACAAAAAAATTTACATTAGAATCCATTTTGTAAAATTTTGAGTAAAATATTTTTCAGGAATATTTGTTTTCATTCTGTGGACTAAATTAATTGACCCCTGAAACTCCTTACAAAAAATTAATTTCAAATGTGATACTTTAAAGTTTTTTTTAATACTTTTTTTGCTACAAAAAAAAATTTTAAGTAAGGGAGTAATCAGTTTGCGTAATCATTTCATATACTTCCCCCACCCTTGCCAGCAAAAATAAACAATTCACAAATCCCTCTTTAGATGCTTAGGTAATGTACTTGTATGAACCCTTTCAGTATTTTCAATTTTAGTAAAATGAAAAACAAAAATAATAAGTTAATATTTTTATTGCAGATAACTTTTATCTGGCTGATGTATTTTATTTAATGTGATTTTAAAATTGAGTTCTGCAGTAATATTTTCATTCTAATATCTAATAGTTATGATCATGATATTATCTAAAATTCATTTTGACAATTAAAATACTGCTTTACTTTTAAAAATAATTAATGTTCCTATCTGTTTCAAATTAATATCTGAAACACATTTTTGTTTATTATCTGGGAACAAAGCATTGAAAATCTTTGCTAAAAATAAGGAAATCTAGGAATCTCTATACCATAAGAATTTTAATATTTTTCTTAAAAATTGAAGAAGTGTTGAGTTAATAATGATTTCAAGACATTAATAAATATGATTAGCATTTTATTGACTTTATAACCGCTTAAAGACTTGACAATTTATATGTGCACTACGCAGATGTAAAATTAAATTTAAATATTATGAAAAATTTTAAAATAATAAAGCTGAAGTTTGATATAAGTGTCATATTATGAAAACAAGTGCAATAGTTACTAAAAATTTTTACAGAAAAATATTTTTCAATCAAAATATTTTTCATTTCATTTAAAGTGATGTTTAATCACATCATCAAAACTTCTCACTTTATAGGTAATAATGTAAAATTATTACACCTTTCTCATAATTGATCACTTTTTTTGTTTGTTTTTTGCTTATTTAAGTTTAAAAAAAGTCCTTTCAGATTTACAGTTTGTTATGGGCTTAAAAATGTATACATGGTATACAAGATATATCTTCAAAATATATGCATTAGATAGTAAAAATTGAGTTATTCTTAAACATGTATTTGCCAATTTCCAGATAAATTTCTGCAGGAATATGCTTAACGAAATTATTAAAATGTATAATTTTGTATTTTAAATTTGAATGAAGATATTCCTGATAAAATGCAACTCAGTTTTTTAAAAGAACTTTCTGGTATGTTTTTTATAGTTTTTAACTCTAAAAACATTGTATATTTTAAAGAACCAGTTTGAAATGCTCAGTAGAGTTTACCAATAATTACAATGAAGGTTTCAACTTTAAACTTCTGTATGATATGGGATAATTGGAGATGTTGTGGCAATGCAGACATAGAGCAAGGATTCTCTTTGAAAAAAAAATGAATCCTGGATGCTAAATGTTGATTTTAAGGGAGTGTTTTTCCTTAAAAATAATTTTTTGATATTTTTTTTTATTGGAAAAAGTATATGCTATGACCAACTTTATTCTAAGAAATTTGACACTAATTATAAAAAAGCTTTCTAAGTTACATCAAAATTACTGAAACCCGCGCACTGAAAATAAGAAATACTTATTTTCTAAACTGGAACTGTCTAAAAATTCATGTATTTTCTTAAAAGTTATTTATTCAAAGTTTTATCTTTAAATCTGTTTTTCTCAATTCAAATTTCTTCACCTATCATGCAAGATTACTGGACTTCTAATTACTCTTAAGTTAAAACTTGATGAATTGATTTGAGTATAGCATGTTACTTGAACTTATCGCACATATGGGTAAACATACGTAATGATACACACTCAAATATTGGTAAATACTTTATATTTCTTCTGGTCAAAATAAATTTTTGTTTCTATAAAAAATCAAGTTTTATAATGTGCTAATTTTGTTGTTTATTGCAGATTTTAAAAAAAATTACCGCCACCATTTGAGAGAAGAAGGAAAAATTGATGATAAAGAGTTGAATGTTTTAATTCCATCTGATATGCACGTCAATCGTATTACAGTACGAGAAGTCTGGGAACCCTCTGAAGATGGGCAATTTGAAGATGCTTGAATGTGTTTATGTGATTCATATTTATTAAATATCTTATTTTTGTCTCTTATTTATTAAGAAAAATTTTTTTTGTTTCTAAATGGTGTACGAAATTAACTTATTTATCGTAACTCGTTTTTTTTTAATTTTAAAATTTTTTGTTGTTGAATGAAACAAGTTGAAGGGAAATTTTTTAATTTATGATATCTTTACCACTTTTCCTTTCTTTTAATTCGACTCAATTGTTGGAATTGAAGTACAGTGGAGCATCGTTTATACGACGCCGAAGGGACCACCGGAAAACGTCGTATAAACGATAACGTCGTATAATCGATTTTTACTTCTAAAACTGAAACTAACTCTGTTTTCAGTTAATTTTAATGTTAAGCGTGTTGATTTGCATAAATTTCTAAATTAGACAAAGCAAAGCAAACAAATAACCAAAGAAGAAAAATTGCAGTGAGCAATTTGAATGTATGTTACTTTAAATGATATTTTCTTGCTATTAGTCTCTACAATGCAATGCTTTGAATAGCGAGTTGAACTTACTGCTTTCTATGATGAAATTTTAGATTCTAATCACGGCCAAATCTAATGGCTGAAGCGTACCTGTGCAATTTGCAGGAAAAAAGAGAGCTTTTACATTTTCCAAAATAATTAGTATCGATGGGTGCGCTGGACATAGGTCGATGACTAGCAAAATTTTTATTTTTTCCCTCTTCGTAACATTGTCAAGTTTTTTCAGTCATCTAGTAAAAATTACGGTCGTCATCCAAGCATTCTTGTTGGCACCCTTTTCTGTATCATTCATGTTGGCAAATTCCGCCCTTTTTTAAAATACACAAGAAAAAATAAAAAAATTAAGTAAACGTGAACAAAATCTAAAAACCGACGTATAACCGATTCCGTGCGTCGTATAAACGATATATTTTTACATTAAAATGAATAGGAATGATTTGGGACCACACTAAAACGTCGTATAAATGTAAACGTCGTATAAGTGATCGTCGTATAAACGATGCTCCACTGTACATACATGTATAGCTCCATTATGAACTCCTTTTTCTTTTTAAAACTTTTTTCAAGAATAAAACGAAAGTAAAATGAAAAATTTAAGCTTTTGCATCAGGAGATCTTTAGAATACAAACCATGAAACGAGACAATTTGCATTAAATAAAATCTTTTGTTATATATGTGTAGCATCAGGGAAGGATTTTAAAATAGGGAGCGTCAAAATAAGGAAAAAATTCATTATATCCCTGGAGTTATGTAATAATTGAAAGAAAATATCAATAAATTTTCTATTCTGTGTTCAAGAGACTTTATCTCACCTAATCTTTTGTAAGCAGAAAACTTTTTTGTTCAACTGGAGTTTTATACATTTAATCTCTCTTCAGATACATTTGCATTTTCCCCTGTTCCTTTATAGAATTATATAACCTTTATAGTTTAAAAAGGAAATATAGAATTTATAAATTACTACAGTAGAGCGCCGATTATCCAAACTGCTCGGGACCGAACGTGGTTCGGATAATGAAAAGTTCGGATAATTGGAAAGTTGTTTAAAATCTAGTTTAAATGATTATTATTTATGCACTAACTTCCCTTATCACTTTTTCTAGGCTTAGGACTGGTAGTACTATCTAAAATAGCTCTGGCATGTATAAAAAATTTTTTTCAATTTTTAATTATTTTTTTATTTATTTTTTAAACTTTTTTTTCATTTTGAATTCTATTCATTATATTTCAGCTTTTTATAATTTTTTTTTTATAAATTACTGATTTTACCACATTTTTCTTAATGTTCCATTGCAAAAGAAATCCAGCAAAGACTTTTGTTTCAAAGAAGATGCTCTTTTTTTGAGCAGCCATTCCCTATATTCTTTTTAAATAAATCAACTGAACTGGATCAACATCATTTTGACGTTTTAACGTATTCATTGTAATATCTAATGAATTGCATGCTTCTAAATGAGAAGGTGCACTATCTTGAATTTGATCACCTACTTCTTCCTCTTTGTTTGTTGAGTTCCGATTTTCATTCGAAATTTCAAATCATCATTAAAAATTTGAAATCCTGGGTCATTTTCAGTGTATCGGCACCAGTGTTCTATTTCTTCTGCTGTATAACCTGGCATCTTTTCATCGGGAAGATCTACTAGTTCTAAAACTTCAGTTTCGTTTATTTTTTTGTTAAGACTTTTTTTCCAAGATTTCAGATTCCAAGCACTGTAATCACTAACCATAAGTGACAAGTACCCATCCCCCAATAGTAGAACTTCAGCACATATCTATTCATAAACTCCTTCCTAATTTCAACCATTGTAGACTGTCAAATTGAAGCTCGCATTCTTGGAAGATAATTTTCAGTTGAAGAGGGCTAAAGGGGTTTGTAGGTTTAACTGTATAACAATACATGTATGTATTGGCTACTATAAGAAAACTGCTAAAAAGGGTTGTAAATTAAATATGGTCTTCAGATACAGTGGATATTCTTTATTCTTCTAAATTTAGAAAAATTGTCGATAAGTAAAAAAGTATTGTAAACTATAAAAAAAAAAAAACGAATTCGGACATGGTTCGGATAATAAGGGTTCGGATAATCGGCGCTCTACTGTATTTTTATTTTTTTAGAGTATTTAAAATAAGTGAAATTCCAAAATTGATGTTTGTGGAAATATGCTGGGTGAAACAACATAATAACTATGAATATTAATCAGATTTATTGTGTAACAATTTATTTACAGATTAGATTATAGAAATATTCATTCAAATATATTTAAAAAAATCAATGTTTTTCTTTTTAAAATAGGAAAAAGCAAAATTTACATTTTCTTTCTTAAATTATTATGTTTCTTTAGTTATTGATTTTTATTAAAAATAATTAACTCCAAACTAGATATGAATAAATTATACCATTGTTTCAGTGAGGTTTTTTAATGCATTCAGGTATATCACGTTGCATTAATAATTGTTCTTCAAAATCATTAATATATTTATTAAAAAATATATACGTATTTATATAAGTTCCTCTAAATATTTTTTTTGTTTTAACGCTAGAAAGACGGAAATACCTATATTGCCTAAAAGCAGTCAAAATGACTGCATTGTTAAAAAATAGCTAATGTATAAAGAAATTTGTTTAAAACTAATTTTTGATATTATTTTCATTTATTTAACTAGTTATTAATAAATATTAACGATAAAAAAATTTATGTTGTACAAAAAGTCCCAAAATTCTAGAAATTGTGTCATCGTTGTTTTTCTAATTCAGTCAAAAAGCAGTCAAAATGACTTCCTTGGGCAATCTAATGTTTAAAAATATCAAAAATACATTACTACAAAATAAAATTTGAAAAAAAAAACTGTTACAAATTGTAATTGAAAAACTATGAAATACAAAAAACCAGTAGTGAAAAATCTTATTTATTAATATAGTTTAGATCAGCGGCGGCCAATTTTTTTTCGTTTATGGAAGCATTATAAACAGTGTTGTGCCGATGGAATTGGTCTACAAGTGAATGAAACCGAGGTCGTCAGAGCCTGACTAAGCCAAGAGCATTTGGCCCAGGCCCGAAATTAGAGGGGGGGGGAGGGTAAATCAAATAAAAAGTTTATTTTGCGTTTCCTTTAATAAACTTTTTTTTATACAAAATATCAATATAGTGTAAAATTATTTCTGAATATTGTAAAATTATTTCTGAATTCCTTTTATTTTCAAAGGCACACAGATGAACCCATGAAGTTGAACTTTTCTGAATTTCTTGTTGGAGATTGGGTCCTTGTTAGGTCTTATTTTTAATTTCCTCGAAACGCGAGTTAATTTCATTAAAAAAAAAATTAGCTAGTGAGAACATTTTTATGTGCGAGTAATTAAGGTTCTTGAGGTTGGGGAACGAAGCGAGCTGAGGTCGAAACCTCTTAGTAGAAAAATAATTTCTCATAAAATGTCCCATTATTCTTATGCAGCTCTAAGACCGCACCAACATTAAAATATCGAAGACAGTTCCGACTGATTTTTACAAATAAAAAAGCTTGAAAAAACGAGCTATCCAATGTTATTATTATTATAATGTTTTCTGGCAAACGGCGCTGTTTTACAGAAATATAGCCAAAAAAATTAGTAAATTAGAACACTCAAAACATGGCAAACTTTACACTTTATTTATGCTGTGATATTAATTTTGTTAATATATATATATGTAGTATCTAAAATACTAGCTTAATAAAATTAAAAGGATCTTTTGAGACTAAACTCAAAAAGAATTATATCTATCTGCAGATAAGCTTATCTGGTTTCTGAGAACATTAAATTTCTCTTTCACGTACTTAACTTAGCCCTTCGCGTATATGTACGTGAAAGAGAAATTTAATGTTCTCAGAAACCAGATAAGCTTATCTGCAGATAGATATAATTCTTTTTGAGTTTAGTATCAAAAGATCCTTTTAATTTTATTAAGCTAGTATTTTAGATACTACATATATATGATTTATTTTTGGGCTACAAAATGTTCGAATCCGCTACTTTTGGAGCTCCCATTCGCTACTTTTTAATCTTAAGTTCTGGCAACGCTGTTCCCCAGTAGCGCGTGGAGAGTCATAGAGGAAGGAAGTACGTTAGTTTCTCTCTTGATTTTCATATAGATTAAAATCTTTTAAGTTGTAAAACTATATGGAACTGAATACTACATCAAACATAGTTCTAAAGAAAAGCATCACGGAAATTTTAAAAAATACTTTTATTAAATAAAAAGGGAAAATATCGTAGTACATTCCTATACAACTGAAAAGAGGAGAAGAGCCAAATGCATGAAACCGGTCTCTCCCCAGATGGTGTATTCGAGCGTTGCGATCGCCAATTGTTTGCATTCAGTCAACCATCCCGAAATCAAATTCCTTTAACAGTAAACATTTTCCATGGGCAGAAAATTACAAGTGCGTTACTCGGATGCGTTGACAACGCACTTGTTACAAATCGAATATGAAAATGCAAATGGAAATTCCTTTCCATTTATTCAATTTTTAAACTGTGGTGATCTAAAAGTAATATTCTGACCATCCAGAATAAGCCGTTTCACGTTTTCAGGAAAATTTTTATGGGGTCACGATACTTACTCTCTCATGCTTCCAAATATGGATGGAACATTTTGCATCTTCTTCCTCTGCTCACTTGTATTAGAATGTATTACAATATTTCTCCCTTCTATAAAAAAATTTTCACATTTAATTCTCAAAAATATTCTCTAAAATTTCCACTATGCTTCTTTTTGAACCCTCTATGTTTAATGTAGTTTTGAGTTCCACATAGCCTTCGTATCAAAATTTTTTAAAATCTATTTGAAAAACAAGACAAAACTTACATGCTGCCTACATCTATGATTATCTTTACCAAGGTGGGAACGAGACTCAGATTTATGTTTTATTAATTATTTCTTTTTTAAGAATATATTTATAGTTATTTTTAATGATATATTTTTAGAGTAAATTTCTTTGTTGTTGAGTTCTTTACATATAAGTTTTACTAAGGCTGGAAAGAAAAGTGTGTAACAGAAAAGTCATTTTTTGACACTTTAATTAGTTTCCCATTTTCCAGTTCCGCATTTCTTCTCCTCTAAACCATTCAACAAACAAGGGGGGAACGGAATTGCTTTAAGTTTCCTGTTTAAGATTAACCTTGTTTTAAGATTAGAGAATAAGCAAATTAATAACGAGTGAGTTTATTTATGGGAGAGTTAAAGAGTTTATAAATTCATAAAATTTCTTTGAAACAACAATTTTTCATTTTTTAAAGGTTTATTTAAACAGAATGAAGGCCAAATAACTTCAAAATATCATTTAAATGTGCGCAATTAAAATAATCACCATCCTCAATAACTTTTGATCTAACTCACTCTCTTTTGTTCAGAACTTGAACTCACTATATTATCGAGACTAAAAAAGCGGCTATCATTTGATCAGTATTCTAACTTGCGGCCTTTTTTTATCGGTACTTGAACCCAATGTCATTTGATCAGTTTTAGAACCCAGAAATCTTTTTGAGAAATTCTTAAGCCTACAATGATTTTATTGGCATACGAGTATGCCAATATACCAACTATCCTCGTTTACCAACTATCATTTGGTATAATCTCAAATTCACTGTCCTTTTATCAGTACACGAACCCACTTTATTTCCATCTTTACTCAAACCTTCTATCATTTGATAAGTACTGGAACCCAATATAGTGGGTTCCAGTACTTATCAACGATAGGATATATCCTTTAATCGGATCTTTAATCCACTATTATTTGACCAATTTTTAAAATCCACACTTTTGTTTAAAATTTGAACCCACTATCTTATATTTTAACCGGTTCATGAGCATACTATCATTTGTATTATTTTTGAACCCCCCTTTTTTATTCACTTGAACCTACTACCTTTTTATCACTACTCGAACGCCATCTCTTTTTATCGGTACTCATATTAATTATTTTGTATCGATATTCGTTCGCACTATCATTCTATCAATTTCTGTTTCGTTTAAAAATCTAGCCCACTATCTTTTGGTCCATCGGTATATAAACCTACTATCATTCGATAAGTTCTCGAATCTACTCATATAATTGATCATTACTCAATTGAACTCTCTTTTGACCAATACTTGAGTCAACTATTATTTTAAATTTTCGAATCCCTTCTCTATTGTTCAATACTCGATGTTGTTGTTGT
The DNA here is from genome assembly GCF_982258835.1 of Parasteatoda tepidariorum. Lineage (NCBI taxonomy): Eukaryota > Metazoa > Arthropoda > Arachnida > Araneae > Theridiidae > Parasteatoda > Parasteatoda tepidariorum. Next base: position 6,869,423 of record NC_141761.1, read on the forward strand.
TAATTTACGTCACACTAGAGCTGCACAATGGGCTATTGGTGACGGCCTGGGAAACATCTCGGAGGATGATCCGAAGACATGCCATCACAATTTTGATCCTCTGCGGAGGGGATGGCACCCCCGCTTCCCGCCCGACGACCTGCGAGTGAAGTCGAGCACTTTACGGTAGCACAGTTTAACGAGGACCAATACCGCACACCCTCGGTCCCTACGCAGACTGATCCAAGTGGTCACCCACCAGCACACTGACCGCAGCCAGTGATGCTTGACTTCGGTGATCTGCTGGGAACCGTGTCTTAACGATCAGTTCACTGCGGGAAGCTCAATACTCGAACTCACTCTGTGATTGAACACTTTTCGATCAGACTCTCTTTTCCTCAAGACACAAAAGTCCCGCAGTGGACTGATCGTTAAGACACGGTTATAATTTATATTATAATTTGATCAGTTTTGAAAACCACATACTTTGTTGATTGATGTTCGAACGTAAGATGTTTTTATGGGTATACTCGAACCACTATTATTGGGTCTGTTGTCAAACCCAGTATCTTTTTATCGGTTCTCGAACCCACTATTTTTGATCAGAACTCAATCATTTGGTCAGAACTCCAACCTACTATCATAACTCGAATCCCCTATCTTTTAATCGGCACTCAAATGAACACTATTATTTGAACACTAAATATCGTAGAACAAAAAAGGGGAAACTATCGTAGTACATTCCTATTTAACTGAGAAGAGGAGGAGAGGGAAGGGCTCCACTAAAGGCATATTCGAGCTTTGCGATTGCGTATTGAAGAAATAGAACATTTAGGAAACAGTGCAGTCTGAATACGCCATCTGGGGAGAAGACCAGTTCCATGTCTTTTTCTTGCCCCCCTTCTCTTCTCAGTGGTATCGATTTTTTCCCCTTCCTTAGTATTTTTTGTGTTTAATTGTAAAAATTATTTTTTAAAATTTCCACGAAGCTTTCTTTTAGAACTATGTTTATAGTTTTTAATTCCATATAGTTTCCCAGTTAAGAAGTTTTTCATTTCGATCGCAAAACGCCGATAGTAACTTTAACTTTCATTGCGTTATTTTATTCTTCTTACTGATTACTGGCTGTACTTCATGTAATTACACGAGTGTCGGAATTGATTCTACAAGTTTATTTAATTAATTTGTTGGTGATATACGCATTCGGTAAAAATTTTACTTTGTTGAAGCTTAGTGTTATACAGGGTAATATATTAAATCAATCCTTGTGGTTCTTATCATATAACTTAAAATTCAATTGTACGTACACGTGTATACTTACTACTTTAAGCCTTTTCCTTATTTCTTAGTATTGAAACATATTTTGTTGCAGATGCCTTCTACTAGCGTGAAAGACGTAAATCAGCATGACTTTGTGAAAGCCCTTTCTGCTCATTTTAAAAAGTTAGTATTTTTTTTGAAATATTTTCATTGATGTTGGTAAAGACAGTCTTGCGCATTAAAGTGTGTATTCATATTAAAATGAAACTTCTTTTTTGCTTTGCTTCCATATTTTCAAATATTCCGCTTTCTCTTCTCTTTGAAATATGCAATGTATTGAATTAATAATGTGTTTTGTATATAACTATTGAATCCTTCAGTTAGAAGGCCTGTTAGCTATTGTTTCATAATATAGGAATAGAACAAAAATCCTACATCTTTCTCTAAAATTTATAATTTTCGAACAGTTAACAACCTGGTCACATATTCGCTGGAAAATTTTTCTGAATTTGTTAGTATCTGCAAACACCTTGTTTCTTTGTCAAGATTATAAGGTTTGTTTTGTTTTTACAATTGCATGTAATAGTTTTATTCTTTTCATTGTGCAAAATAGATATTAAAATTTAGTTATTCTTATGGGGAGATTTCCGTATCATGATTTTTGGCAGAATAATCTCCAAGTCTTGGAAACTTCTGGGCAGTGGCCCCTGAGAAACCAAAAAAAATCAGAGAAAAGGAACAACTCAAAAGATATAACTTGATCCACCATCAAGCAATCATTTACCTGTTTTTTTTTAAATTTGCAAGTTTAAAATCTATTTGGCGGTTGTGTTGCTGTAAAATATAAGAGTAACTATAACAAACAAATTGAAAGCAAGTTTTTGTATTATTAAAAAAGTTTATTATTATTTTTAATATTGCATTATTTATACTTATGGAAAAACATAATTTATCAGTATTAAGACTATATAAAATACAATGTGTTTACTTTTGTTTAATGAATCGTGGAGCTTTGAAAGTTATAAATCTTTTCTTATTATTATTTTCCTTTAATTAATTAAATCTAATTGTATGAAAAGTATCAAATGTTCATTAACATATGTACAATGGTTACACACAGGGTTGGCAAGTTTTTGCACATGACGGTTTTACTGTCATGTCAAAAACCCATGGTTTTGGTTAAACTATTTTTATTTTAGTTAAACTGCGTATAATTTAAAGTTAATTCATTTTTGGGCAATAAAATAAAAAAAAAGTTGTTAAAAGATATTTAAGGATAGATTCTTGCATTTTCCCTACATGATTATATCAAAACATACTACTTGAAGTAAAATATTAGGATACTAAACAAAATTTTCAACATTTCCAAGCATAATTTTGTTCAGCATATTACATTACTGAAGAATGTCAAGATTGATTACTTTCATTCATAAAATCTTGCTTTGAGAAACACATGTGCACATAAAAAGAAACTTTTCTTATCAATTTTGCTTTCAATATTTTACACAGAAATGAGACACGAAAAAGCCTGGGAAATCCTTTTAGAGTTTCTTTACAACATTGCAATAGCCTTTTGAATTTCAGACTCATTCATATTGAACTCAGAAATCGACTGGGTAATGAAAAATGCGCAAAATTAGTCACTTGCTATCCTATGCTTCGGTACAGTGACCCAGACTACTGAACATGTAATTCTGTTTGTAATTAAGTTTAGTTTCATGTGCTTTTTCAACTGAATTAAAGTTTATAACTTGACAAATAGCAGTAATTCATGACTTAGAGTTTGTTAGTAGTTACAAGTTTTGAAAGTTTTGTTTAGCTTATTTCTAATATTTAAGGAATGCCAAATTTTGAAATCTTCTTTTTAGTTCTTGAATTTATTAATAGTTCCAAGCTTTTTTGTTTGTTTGTTTATTTCTAACAATTAAGAAGTGCAAAATTTTGCATCCTTTGCAAATCAAGCTATAATGATGTATCACTATTTTCAATAAGTATATTATAATATTTTTGTATGAATGTATATCCTTCTATAAGAATACATGTATATAGTTGCAAAATCAATAGCAATCATTATTCATTGATAAAGGCAATTACCGTATATTCTGGCGCATAATGCGCCCCGGCATATAATGCTCACCCGTAATTTCTAATACTTTTTTTAAATATTAAGATATACTCTTCCCAAATGCAATTTTCCAAAAGGTGTTTTTTTTCATGTCCACGAAAAAGGCTGGATGGACAAAAATGGTGTTAAATTGTGGGTTTGACGGTTTTTACTCCTGTCATGTCATAAACCAGTTTTTGACGGCAAAAATAAAACCCTGGTTATTTAATATAGAATTTTTAACTTTTTCCAATGTTCAAGGTTTTGGACAGTTTTAGTCAGTGTAGGACAGTTTAAGACAGTAAAACCCATGTGTCTTGTCCAAAACCAGTTTAGGGCGTCCCGAACCCTGTTGAGAAAATAAACATTTAGAGGTACATTTTGAATAAAAAGCTATTTATTAAAAAAATTCGTTTTAAAACTTAAGACACTAAAAAGTTCATTAATATAATATTAATAAAAGATATGAATATTCTCTCGAATGTCTTGTGAATTTTAGTTACATAATTAAACAACGTAAGAAAAATCTTACTAAAATGAGAAAGTAAAATTAAAGTTAAATAATTATGAACAACAATAAGTTAGAAATGGATTTCTCATTAAAAACAGGTGGTTAAGATTCATTCCTAAAATAAAAAGGCATGGTTTTTAAGGGGTGGTGGCCTATTTTTATAAAATGGGCAAGGAAGGTGCATTTAGGCAGAACCACCCTTCTAAATATACTTTGAAGGAACACTAATAGGATTAAGGGCTGTTGATATTCAATCATTTAAAAGCTCATAATTTTTTATATCCTTAATTTGTTGATATTCGTGTTAGGTTGCAGAATTTAACATTAAAAAATTTATAAAACTAACAATTAATAAACAATTTAACTAAAATTAATAAACAATTAATAAAAATGTGGAACATTTTTTATGAATAACAAAGTGGATTGAATGCCATTAAAACTATCAATTTTTTTTCCTTGCCAAATTCAAATAAAATCAACTCTCAAATTATAAGAGTGAATAACATTTTTTCCCACGCTCAAACCCATTTTATTTTCCATTTTATGATTAAAGGAATCTGTTAGAATTAAAAAAAAGAAGTATTTATAGGTATTTGTGTGGCTTTATGAATTCATAAAGAGTGTGGGGAGAGTAGGTATCGATAATGTTGACCTTCATCTATGAAAAGGTATCCTTCCATATAATCTAGTTAACATGTCTTATATATACTAGCAGAGTTGGCAGGTTTTTGACATGTGACAGTTTTTGACAGTTTAAACCATGGTTTAAACTGTCACGTCAAAAACCTCACTGTCAAAAATGTGAAAAACCTATATTCATATGTGAAATTTAATTAATACATAAAATTTATATATTTTTTTAAAGGATAGTGTTTCTAAATATGTTCTAGAAAAAATAAATTTAAAATTTTGAAGAAACACTTATATTTTGAATAGTAACCAAAATCTTGTACTTTTGAAAACTCACATCTTTTGTAATATTATGTATTCATTTTCATGTGTTATTGAAAATCTGCAGTGATATTATTAAGAAATTTATTTATAACCAAATTTAGCGTATAGTATAGATTATACTAAAAATTAGACATTTTTAAAGATAAACATTAGCAGTTTTGTACATTAGACATCTTCTTTTAAAGAAAAATCATTTTAATATTCTTTTAAATCTTCTTAATAATCTTTTTAACATAAGACAATACAAATTTAAGTGCTTTCTGTTAAATACACAGAGTAGTTAGTAGTTAGATTTACAGTATATTCAGCCTATTCATTTACTATGCTGAAAATTTAGTTTATCCAAATACTTGTGAATTTCATTTTCCTGAATACGATATAGTTTTGTTGAATATCTAAATATTCAGCTGTTGAATAATTACTTCTTGCTTTCAAGATATGCATTATTTGTATTTTTAATACAAGTGGAGAAAAAAAAATTAAGAGAAAAAATTGTTTTAAAATGATAAGTGTAATAATTATAAATAAATATAATAAACAATATGAATTATATTTATCATTATTCATAAATATAACTACTTTTAAATTCAAATTAACATACTGGATAATAAAGATATTCGGTATAACATTAAAATTTTTTTTTTATACACTTGTATCTTATATCAAGTTTGTATTTATACAATAACTTGTAAGTTTCTTATAAATATTAGTTATATGTTCCTTATATATCAAAAATGCATAGTAATAAACTTTTAATTTTCTTAAGTATCAAAAAGAAAAAGAAAAAATTTTTTTAATATAAATATTAAAACAATTTTTGTGCAAAATTTTTCTGCACATGCATTTGAATATAAATTTCTTAATAGATTTTAAATCTGTTATTTTACCTAAATTTTAATTAAATAATATTTTAAAACCTGCTGATTACCTATAGTAAAATTAAATTTCAATATAATGCATGGCAACTGTTGGTAGTTTTGAAGTTAATATATTTTCTTGGCAAACTTCAGTTTTTGACATTTTTGACGGTTTAAACCAGTATTATACCCTTGTCATGTCAAAAACCACTTTTTGACGTCAAAAACCCAACCCTGTATACTAGTGATTTGGGATTGTATTTTTGTAGTGGTAGAGACAAGAGATTAGTAAGTCACAAAATAAATCATGCAGTAACTGTATTCATTTGGTCATCTTACTATGTATGATTAGTTTACTACTTATTATTTGAACCACCAAAAGCTTAAAACAACATACAAATTTCCATTATTTTTATTTTACATAATTTGCATTTAATGACAAATGTTGACATTGTCATTTAATTAAAATGACCCATTTTTAAATAATTATAATTTTGTTAAAGACAAGCTATGCTTAAGTGTTCCTCCACTGGCTCATTTTTTTTTCCTTCAAACTTTTAATATCAGTACTCATATATGCTTAAAGATAAGTGGAAAGTTTTTCTACCAAAGGTGGGGTTTCTACCAAAAAATAATAGATGGGGGCTGTGAATAATTGAATTGCCGCGTAACTTATTAGCAAGAAAATGGGTCATCAAGTATTGGTTATATAGATATAAGTGTTATCAGATCGTATTATTATCTTTTCAGCAATGAAATTTGTCCAGAAAACTGACAATTTAGGTAAATTTTCTATATGGAATATTTTAAGCAAAGCATGTATGGGTAGGCAGTGCTCCAATTTATGCAAAATGTATCAGTTTTTAACTTTGTATTTCGGGTCACTCGACTGTCGTACTGAATCGCAGCTGTTGAGAGAAAAAATTTTTTTTTCTGCATTTAAACCTTTTAAAAATGTGTTTTTAATGTAAGAATGTTGTTTTTAGGTCAGGTAAGCTAAAAGTGCCAGAGTGGGTTGATGTTGTTAAAACTGGAATGCATAAAGAGCTTGCACCCTATGACGAGGATTGGTTTTATACCAGATGTGGTGAGTATTCGTCTCTCTCCTCTCAATTCAGATTAAGTATGTAGTAATATGCTAGGAAGAAAGAATAGTACTTCAAATCAAATAGTATTTGTATTATGAAATGTTTTTATTCATTAAATATTTGGGTTAAGCAAGAGATGTATTTTATCCTGAAATGAGAGGTTAATATTTTAATTTAACATTTCCTAAATATTGAAATCAAGCTGTTGAGTTGCTCGGTACACTTTACAGGGGTCTGTCTAGGTTTTTCTGAAAGGTACCTATTTTGTGAAAATTTAGACATAATTTGTGAAAAATTAAAAATTATATTAAAAAATCAATACAAAAACATGGTAAAATATAGATTTATTGTTTCTTAAGTGATACCAAAATAAAATTTTAAGAAAAAGCATTTTGTGAAACTACCGTTTTTCCTAAAGTTGAATTTGTGAAACTACTGTTTTACCTAAAGTTGAATTTGTGAAGCTGCTTTATTTATTTTGCAATAAAATTTGACTTTATTGTACGTAAGTAGAGCAGATGATAGTTTGTTTGCCATTTTTAAAGGTATGAAACATGTATACTGAACCAAGAAATGTTCATTTTTTAGCCCTCTTAGGAAATCTGCAATTTGCCTATCAACTTAATGAACTGCATTGAAATCATTGCAAATAAACTTTTGTTAAAACCAGTTTTTGACCACGAAAAATGCATTTTGAACCTGTTACAAACATGTATAATCATGATGCAAATTAGTTTACAAATCCTGTGAGATATAAAACAAGTAAATAAATACGCAGTGCCAAGAAATTGAAGCGGAAATAACACATATCAAGTTAAAGACACAAAATATAAAAGCAAAAAATACAACATAAACTTATCTTGCAAAAATAATTTAGGAATAATTTCATGACTAGCTTGCCAGTTGCTGCAGGTGGTGTAGAGAACTCTCTTACTATGGCAACACTTTGCAAGTTTGTTAATCAATAATTTGTCGTGATTTTCAAATTGATAAAAAACTTTTCAGTAGGAAACTCTTAACTGAAAACTACATTAAACATTTATCTGAAATTAAACGTTTAATAAATATTTTTGACCAGTAAATATGAAAAGTATTCTAATACAAAGAGGAGGAAAATATGTAATACATTTCTATATAACTGAGATGGAAGGTTGGAGACATGGAACAGGTGTTTTTCCCAAATGGCAAGTTTTGAGACTGTAAATAGAAGATAGTGGAATATATTTTATGGTATGCAGGGGTCTGTTTAGAAGAAATTTGGGTCCGTTAACGGACCTTTCACAAAATATCTTTTCATAAAAACGGACCCTTCACAAAATGATTTTTCTTTTAATCGGACCCTTCACAAATTTGTTTATCTTCATTATTACTTTGTTAATCGAATAAACCCTTTCCAGGGCATAAAACAAGAAAGATGGATGTAAACGAATTAAGTTTTGTCTTTGGCAGACGATTCTTCCATTATTCGTCCAAAATTAATATTCTGCGTTCAGCAGTATAGGCTAAATACCAAATATTTGTATGTTGCATCGCTAATTTAGTAGTTGCAATTGCTGTTTATTTTTTAAAATTTAATTTTTTTAATTATAATTTTACAGTGTTGAGCGTAATCTTGTATATCTTTACAATTTAAAAACTCCTTGAAAAAGTTTTTTTTTGCAATAACGGACCCTATTTGCACAAATTTATAAAAGCAGACCCTGTTTGAAAGAATGTGAGTAATTTTTTCACAATTTCACGAAAAACGGACCTTGCACAAAATGTCTGGACAGACCCCTGGTATGTTTTTACTGAAGTACAAAACCACATTTGATTTGTCAGTTACATTGGGTTGACCTAAAACTAGATATGTGCAAGATAATTATATTATACTAGATAGTTCAAGATTTATATCTACAGAGATGATTGTGCTGCGGAAAAAAAAAATCTGTGTTCCCGGGTTTTTAACTAATTACATTCTGGAAGTTTTCCGGAAACCCGAGGTCATGAAGTTTCAAGAAATTATCCTTCTCATTTATGTATAAAATTTCTTGTATATTTTATTTAGAAATATTAGAACTAGAATTTATACTGACATTAATTTTTTGAAATGAGTCATTAATGATTTCACTCAAGAAATTTTCAAGATTTTGAGTTAAGCTCACAATCATCCCTGTATCTATTGAAGGTTCAAATTTTAATTAACATTTTAATTTTCACAATTTTTCTCAAGATTATTTATATTATACAGTTAACACAATGATTTGATATAGAGTTTAATTATAAATTAACCTATCTTTTGGTCAAAATAACATTTTTGTATTTATAAATTGTCAGTGTTCTGGTCTTCTGACTTAATAATTTATTTTATCTTAATTTCTAATGTATACGTCATTGATATTCATTTTTGTTCTTTTGATTTTTAAAAACTTATTTTTACACGAAAAACTTATTTTTTCACAAAAAATTTATTTTTACTTTTTATTCATTTTGATCTACATATAAAGTGAAAAAAAAATTTTTTTTTCCTTATCTAATTTTATAAAAATAAATGACAAGAGATTAGTAAAACAAATCCTTTTTACCATGTATCACTGCTGTATATTTTTTAATGTTCCAATTATTGTGAGAAATAAAGAAAATTATTAAAATTATTTTTTTTATAAAAATTCCAAAATTCTACTTATTTGAGCTTTCTGGTCATTGTATTTTCATTTATATAAATATAGCTCTATTAAAGTTATGCTATACAATGATATAATACAATTAAATAATTTGTAAGTATGATTTTATTTTTAGTTAATGGTTATTGACTCATAGTGAAAATCTAATAGATATCAGATTTTTAAGTTTTTATTATATGAGAAGATTCACCTTAACTGAGTAATAAGTTTTACAATAACAATTTAGATGATAGCTTACATCATATCAGTTGTCCACTACATGGCATTTTACTTACATACTTTGTTACTTGCTGATATACATATGCGTTACCTTACGATAATGGAAGAGATACATTTGGGTTTCTCAAAATACGTTAGAGATGTTTAGTTCATGCAATTTTTAATACTTTGCAATAAGATTTAAAGCTTTCACAGGTTTGAGAGACAGAAAACAAGTATTTTTGAACATCCTATGCCAGAAAATTAAGTAATAAGCTTGTGCTTTGGTTGTTATTTTTAATAGTTGTATAAAATTTTGTGCACCTAGAAAAGATATGGACTATAAAAGAAAAAAAAAATTTACCTCACATTTTTTGCTGTAACTTTATAAATATTCAATCGGAATCACAATACTTTTGTTTTATAAAACAAAATTTGTGGAAAACCTCTGTTTGTTTTGAGCTTTCTTTTAAGAAAGTACAATAACTACTTAGAAAATTGCTTAAAGCTATGCAAAATATTATTCACTACATAATTGAGAAAAACTTTTTTTCTGCACGTGCTCTATATGAAAGGACTACATTATACTTTTATCTTGTACAGTTTCTAATGAATTTTTTTTAAAAATTTTATTTAATTTTCTAATATTAAATTTCTCTGTTTGATTCCATTGAATATTTGTAAAGTTCTGGCAAAATAAAAACAGAAGGCAAAAAAAAAAAGTTTCTATAAAAACATCCATATCTTCATAAATATTTACTTTAGATTTTTTTGAAATTTTGTGCAGTTATTTCAATGAACAACTAAAGTAATTGATACAAGCTTATTTATTGCTTGATTTTTCTTGCTTAGAGTATTCAAAAATACTTGTAATTTATTGAAACCTCTAAGATTTAAATCTTATTGCTAAGAAAGAAAAATTGCACTAAAGTTATAAATGAATCCTTTAAATATTACTTGACAGTGTTTTCATCATAGAAAAAAAAATGGGTGAGAATTTCTCACCCTTTCTCAAAAACAGGGTGAGATTTCAGAAGTTAAGTAAGATTTCTAAAAACTGAAAAAATACAAATAGACTTGAAAAAAAAATTTCTTTCATTATAATACATTTTTAACGTCTTCTATTTTTTAAAGCATTGAATATTCTTGCTGCATCATCATAGAAGATTTTGCCTTTACTAGGTATTTGTCCATCTTACATTAGATGGACAAGAGTTTTCCTAGCTCCTAATTCCTAAGAGTTTTTCCTAGCTCCTAAAATTGCACTTGATAAATTGATCATAAGAAAATTATACTCTTTAATTTTAGATCAGGACTAGTTCTTCCAATTGACATATTTCTCGAGACATTTTCGCCTTGATAAAAATAGATATTATTGGCCCATCTGTCTATGAACATTCATGAGTTATTTACTAGGCTTTAATGTCATTTCATCTCATGATGCAGTCATAAATTAATAATATTTGATCAGAAAGAGCTTCAAAGCTAGTTTGCGATATTTCATGCTTGGATGATATTACATAGCTGCCAACCGTCCAGAATTTTTCGGATTTGTTCCTACTTTTTAAATCAAATTTGAAAAACTGATATTTTTATTAAAGATCCGAATTTTCGTAAAATTGCATTATTTTGCTTTTAAACCAATCCCTTGTTCTGGTCGCCGCAATCGTGCTTCCTGTGATTATTGTGCAGAAGTAATTTTTAGTAGCTTTTTATTGGAAAATACTATTCCAATAGCTGTTGCTGATCATTTCACTAAGTTAAATTTTAAACAACTTTTTTTTTAAAAAATGTATAGTAAATGTATTGCATCAGAAATATTTGTTTATGATTTAGTTTAATATTTACCTGTGTTTTATAATTTGGGGGATAACAATTTTACATTAAAAGTTAAACTATTATACCGGTATTCCTAATTATAAAATTATAATTTTTAGTGTTTATTATATTTTTACTAATTTACATAAGGTATTTAAATATATGTCTATTAATGTTATTATTTAATTAACAGGGGTCGCATTCCCCCTAAAATTCATAAAATTCCTAAAAGTATGTGCAAGCCCTAAAATTCCTAAAAATCTGATAAAATTTTGTTGGTGTTCCTAAAAAATTAGAGTTATAGGCTAAATATAAATAAAAAAGCAATAATCTAAAATATAAGAATTTAACTACGTTAGTTAAAACTGTTTTAATTTTGCCACATGGGAATTCTGATCCTGAGAGAGGTTTTTCGATAAATAAAGCAATGCTCAATGTGAGTCACCATGAGTATACTATTATGTCGCTTAGACTAATCAAAGATACCATTCGAAATTATGGAGGAGTATTGAAGATCACCACAACACTATTGAGGGCAGTAAAAGAATCTCACAAATCATATCAAGAATATTTTAGAAAAATGATTATGATTAATTTGTTTTTCTCTAACTTCTAATATAAATTGCTGATTTGAAATCTAATAATATCACACTATAGTTTTTCTTAATAAAGTAAGGTAATAATAAAGTTTTGATTAAGAAAGTAAAAATTAAATAAAAATCCAAGTTGGTGTTAATTTATTTTTTCTCTTGATTTATTCTCACTTTTGCCTGTTCCTGAATTATGCACTTAATTTCTGATAGGTAATATGTAAAGTTGAAATTTCATTTTTACACTTTAGAGATTTCATTCTTGACTTAATAAATTTCAGAGTTTTATTTTATGGCTTGCAACTATTTATAATATGTGTGGATGAATTGTAATAATCTTCTGTTATGTAATAAACTACCGTGTGATCTGTTTTTTTCCTAGCAAAATCATATATTACCCCTAAAATTTACCTAAAATTTTTTGAAAAAAGTTCCTAAAATTACCCTAAAATTTTAAAACTTTGCTGCTACCCCTGAATTAAATTTTAGTCTTACTCTCTTAATTGGTGCCTATAATTTTGTCTCGTGTAGTGTTCCTAATTTTTTGATTCCTAATGTTGGCAGCTATGATATTGGCCCATCTGTCTATGAACATTCATGGGTTATTTACTAGTCTTTAATGTCATTTCATCTCGTGATGCAATCATAAATTTGTTTATATTTGATCTGAAAAAACTTGAAAGCTAATTGTGATTATTAATGCTTGGATGATATTACATGTTTTCTATAGCATCTGTAGCAAGGCACCTGTACATAAGATCCCCTGCAGGTGTTGGGGCTTTGACCAAAATCTATGGTGGAAGGTATAGAAGGGGTACACGCCCATCCAGATATTGCAGGGGTTCATCAAGTGTTGCACGCAAAGCATTACAAGCTCTGGAGAATCTGAAACTTGTTGAGCAAGATCCCAGCGGGTAAGTCTGCTTTCTATATTATGGAGTTTGTTTTCCTTCTCTAAATCGGTTGGTTAAAACTAAATGGATTGTTTTTCTTTTAAAAAAAATTTGTAAAAAGCCCTGGTAATATTAAAAGTTGTTGATATTACAGTGATAAGATTGAATGCTTAAAGCATAGCTGCCAACTCTACTGGTTTTTCCAGTGGACTATTGGATTTTTCCAGTTTCTACTGGTTTCATATTTTAGAAATTTTCCTAAAATTGTGGAAGTTTCCTTAAATAATCCCTGTGGAAATAGAAAATTTTGTGCAGATTATTGCTTGCTTGAATATTTTTAATTTAAATAAGTGTTACTAATACATAAGGAAGCGAGCCTCATTAATAAATATTAAAGTTTTTCTGTTTTAAAATATAAAGTTTATTTTGATTCAAAACTTTCTTTTTAAATTAATTAATAATTTTTTTTAACTATCTTTGAATTAAATACCATTAACAATTCAAAATTATGAGTAAACATAATACATAACATTTCAAGTTCATTTCATGTCCATCATAACCTCAAAATATTGCAGTTTTTCTATTTTGATGACTATAAAAATCCCTAAACTTCTCTATGTGTAAAATATTTGAGACAATTATAGTGAAATTTAATTTCCCAAAATCTACTGGTTTTTTTCCTATCTATGTCGAAGTGATAGAGAGTTCAGCAATTTTGTTTTCAGCTCACAAAACCTGATGATTTTTATTCCACTTTATACATTAGCTGATGGAAGTTTTTCTTTAAATAAATGTATAATATGACACTTTTTTATGTGGTGAAGATGTGAGTGCAATGAAAGTTTTTATCATTTTAAGTAAGAAATTAATATTGCTTATGTTTGAAAAATTAATATTACAGGGTCATAAAAACAGTGTTTTTATTTTGGAAATGAAGGTTCCTTAAAAGTAGGGTGACCTGGGGTAATTCACTGCTTTCTGTATTTTCCATTTCAAAGATGGGTTTCAAAATGTGTACATTTCTGCAAAGATCCCCCTCCTTCTCTTAATCATAAATAATTTGAGTCACTTTCTTTTTCTTTGATATAAAAGTAGTGTAAGCTTTTGTTTAATTGTTTCACATCTACTGTTAACATTATAATTGATTATAGGAAACAATATCAAATGTTGCCCCCTACAGATGGGGTAATTATTGATCACTGGGGTAATTCCTGATCATTGTCATTTCTTCTTATAAATAGTATATAAAATAGCTTATAAATACCTAATTGTCTTTTCTTAAATAACAGTTCATATTTATTAAGTGGAGCAACTATAAAATATATTTTAACTGTCATAACAAAATTTGTTTTTAACTGTATACAAGACTGTATTCTGATTTGCACCATTTCTGATTTGTCTTACCTTGCTTCTATCTTAATTTTATGTGTGTACATCGTTAGAATAATTTTTAAGCTTTTAAAATAGCCTAGCATAATTGTTAGAATAATTTTTAAGTTTATAAATTAGCCTAGTATAAATATGGTGAGAAATTATAAGCTTAAAAAGGATACTAAGCTTCTAGAAAACAAAATTAGTGAATTTCTTTTAATGATTGAAAATGAAAATTTCAGTGTGAGAGCTGCTGCCAGAGCTGTTGACATACCTTACTTAACTTTACACTTTCCCTTAATGAAGTTAAAAAATCCAGCAAAAGTAACCCATGTGGGAACTCGCTTATATTTCAGAAGAACATGAGAATGAGTTGGCTGATTGTCTAAAATGTATGGCATGATGCAAAGATTTTTGAAAATTTAAAGTGTTAATTGTTCTTCTTGCTTTTAAATAAATCATTTTATTAGCTGCTTAAACATATCTTTTTGGTTTATTTGTTTGATCTTGGTGTCTTATTTGTTAATTACCATTATATAATTATTTTTAAACAGCCCCTTTACAATAAAAACTGGTGATCAGTAATTACCCCATAAGTGATCAGGAATTACCCCAGAAATGATCAAGACCAGGGGTAATTCCTGATCACTAAAAACTTAAAATCTTTTAAATTCTAATTAGATTTTCAAACAAAAGAAGGTGGCATTGGACTCATCCCATATAGCCTCAAACTTCCAGTAAATATTAAAATTCTATTTTGAATAGTTTTTTCACAAAATAGATGTTTGCGTTTTTTGATCACCCTACTTCATTTTGATTCTCATTTTTTGGAAGTCCTTAATTTCCAACCTCTTTATTTCCATTGGTTTTATTGTTGATGAATCGCTGAAAAGTAAAGAGGCATTGAGGTGTCTGATTTGCGTTATTTTGTAATCTTACCTTTTTTTTAATGACAGATTTCATGATTTTTTTATTATGATTATTACAAAATGCGATGAAGGAAACAATTTGCGTAACCCCCCCCCCCCTCCTCACCCCTGCTCCACAAAATGTAAGAGTATTACTATAAAAAATAATATTAGAATTAAAAAAAAATTAAAACAATTAGTTTTTTTTAACATTGCATTTTAATTAATTATTTATAAAACTATATTAGTAATTATTAATATTTAATTATTAATTAATTAGTAACATATTTGTTACTATTACACTGTGTGTAGCGTTTTTAAAAAGGACTTACAGGTGTTATTTTATTCAGGATTTGTAAAAAGTGCTTAATTTTCTGTCTTTTAAGTAGATTTTTTTCTTTGCTGTGTCGATTGTCGTTCTAAATTACAAAAAATTCATGATTTTTCACAATTATCTCTGCACTATTTATCAGAAACTAGTTATTTTATCATGATTATGTAAATTGTTTGAAAATGTTTTTGAATTTTATTGATTTTATGTTTATAAATTAAGAACTTTAAACGATAGAAATTTTTTTTTTTTGGAAAGTGATTAAAAATATTTTTGAGTGGTTAAAATGTACTAAAAAGGTGCTTATTTTTTGCTGAAAATCTGGCTACGCGCCCTGTATTAAAAGTATCTTGCAGGAAGATATTAGAGCTAGAGAGGTTTGTCGCAGATAGCTCGAAAAAATTCTGCCAGAGTGAAACCAAGCGATTCAAAGAATATTAGTAGCTCCTCCTGCACCTGTTCAGTGTGCTCGCTTGGTATTTTAAGTTCTTATAAGTTGTTAAGAATATTCAACTTGTTGAGAATACTGCTCTAGATTATTAAGACTGAGAGATTAGAAAGACTGAGAGAAACTAAGTTTCCCTAAGTTTAAATTCCAAATGTAGTATTCTAAGAAAATATTTCTACTTTTACAAACATCGTTTGCACATTCTTATTAATATTAAATCATATTTTTTTTTGTAAATAAAATAATTGATCAATTTATTTTTATTCATAAAATGTATCAATAGAATATTATGTAAATAAAAATAAATTTCTGATACTTTTTTAAATAAAATATTATTATAAATTGAAGAATTGTTTAAGTTTACTTAATGCGTCACACATTAAAAGTGATACATTACTAAGTTGTGTTATTTAAAATATGTCAATTGAAATTAGAAATTATTGAAAATGAATTTGTTTACTCTGAAATGAATATTCTGTGTTGAGCAGTATAGGCTAAATGCCAAATATTTGTATGTTGCATCTCTAATTTAGTAGCAGCAATTGCTGAGCAGAATCTTGTATCTATTTACAATTTAAAAACTTCTTGAAAAGGTTTTCAGCAATATTTGCAATAACAGGACACTATTTGCATAAATTCAAAAAAAAAGGACCCTGGTTAAAAGAATATGACTTACCACTTATTTTATATTCACAAATTAGACATAGTTTTTTTCCGCAATTTCACAAAAACAGGACCTTTTTACAAATTGTCTGGACAGACCCCTAATTAAAGAAATAAAAAAAAATTTTTTTTTTGCGTTCTTTTTTCTTCAAAAAAATTGGTAAGGTAAATGGTTAATCAAATATCCGTATTTACATGTAAAGCTCCATTTCAAAGAGTTCCCATGAATAAGAAAGTATCAGTGCTGGATTACCTAGTAGGCCATAGCCTGGTGCCCCCAATAATTAGAGACCCCCTTAAATTTTTGAAAATAAATTTTTAAAAAATTAAGAAAACAATGATTAAAAAAAATAAATTTTAATTATATATTATTAAAGTACGATAATTTCTTTACATAATGTTAGTATTGTTATTGTTTATGTATTATAAGATTTAGCAATGTTTTTTAAATTCAAATTTGTCATTTTGGTTTGCGCGCGAAAAGATTGAAGACAGTACTATAGCAAACTGAGACTTGTTTAAACAAGAAGCAAAGAATTAAATGTTGACATTATTGAGAAGACGTTTTAAATGAAAAAGAAGTTATTTAGTGCCTCAACTGAAATGTCTCATAATTTTTTTTAGTGTCCATAATTCTATTAGATCAAGAGCAGAAAACAAGATTTTTGATTACCAATTTTATAGTAGCTTTGATATTGTAAAGTGTTAATAAGTTTCAAATTTTTTCAAAGTGTTATGATTATTTTTTAGTTCTAATTTAACAAAGTAAAATTTAATTGAATCATTTTTATTTTAAATATGCTTTCTTAAATGAAAATAAATATAAATACTTGTACTGATACGGCACTGGATGGTGTCTATGTTCAGAACAAATTCTGTGTCAGCACTCCAACATTCTATTTTACTGGTCAAGTTGGGGATTTCTAGAATAGTGTATATTGAATTGACTGTGTTAATGCAAATATCTTTTTGTGTTGTTGCAGGGGAAGAAAGCTGTCAAACCAAGGAAGAAGAGATTTAGACAGAATTGCAAGTCAAATAAGAAAGTCTTAATGTATTCTATTGGCAAATAAATAAATCTCATCCTGTATTTCTATTCTTTTGTAATTTTTGTATTGAAATTTGAATGTACCCTCCTGCTCAAGTTTCTGTTGGGTTGTGTCAGTGATAGGTAATTTTTTTTATTTATGAAGACATTTCTTGTAAGTCGAATTAATCCTTAATCTGCGCACCTGGAAAGTCATGAATCCCTCCCCCATTTCATGGTGTTCCAAATATCTGAATTTCTAACGAAATCTCCCCTTAGTCGTATTTTATTGAACTATAAAATGTTTATCATGTTCTTTAAAAATTATGGTGTTCTTTTAAAAAAGAAAGAAAAACCATTTCTAGAGCGAATTATCTTTTAAACTGATTTCAAAATATTGATTATTTTTATTTTATCAATTTAAAATTGTAGCCGAAGCAAGCCAGTCATTGGCAAATTTTTTTTTCCTTTCCGAAATGAGAACCGATCAGTAGTATTTCTTCCTTTCTGATCAACAAGAAAAGCATCTTTCGAGTATAATTATGCAGAAAAAAAAATTTTTTTTGTATTTTTTTCCAACTGTTTTATTGCTTTATTTCTTTCTTCAATTTCGTTTTTAAATCTTTAAATATGAAGATGCAGAGTATAACAGTGTCATTTCAATGAATGTTATTATAATGCTTTTTTAAATGTATTCTGTTTTTCACATGAAAAATTCTTGGAATGAGTGATGAATTTGAAAGTCTTAAAATGTAGCCTAGTACTCGGGTTCATTAAATAAAAAATGTCTATAATAAGATAACATTTCTGGATAGAAACCTAGATCTTATCAGTCTTATTTACCTGGTGAGTCAGTTTTTTTATTATCATTAGTAATAATTGATCCTATGTAAGTAACTGTTTCAAATCTATTTAGGGACCTGTATTTTGTTTTCGCTACAGTTATGCCACCTCAAGAGAAAGAGAAACTCCTCCATCTGTGGCACGAGCCATTATATATTCTAGTTCTAATGACAACAGAAAAATCGATAGAATTTCTACGAAATAAATTCGTCAAAAAGTGATATAGCTCCGATTTGAAATTCACAAGTTATAGTAATAGGGTGCATAGCGTTTTTAAAAAGTGCTTAAAGGTGCTTATTTTTGTTTTTTTACAAGCCCTAAAGGTGCTTAATTTTCGCTTAAAGGTGAGATTTTTCCTTTACCATGTTGATTTTCGCTACGAATTACAATCAATCTACTACGTATTGTCAGTCCGTAACGTATGGAAACGCCATTTGTTTTACCCGATTCAAAATTTCATGATTTTTGACAATTGTCAAAAACAATGCCTAAAGTTTTTTCTCTATCGACATGACTTTATGCAAGATAAAGCTGTCAATTGTCAAACACATTCCAACCTTGCCTAATTATGATATTTTTTAAAGTGCTTAAAAATATTCTTTGAGTGCTTAAAGGGTGCTTATTTTTTGTAGAATAATTTGGCAACGCACTCTGGATAAGGTGAAAGAATGCCATTTATGGCTGAACATTCTCGACCATGACACTTTTAAAAATATTTAGCACTTTATCTCGCATCATTCTTAAAAATCTGATTTTATCTTTAAAATATATTCCAGGAGTGAGACAAGTAAGTTTTATTTCGCAATGAGTGGTGTCTTCTTAAACTATTTCGTCTTATTTTTTTTAAAAAGAGGTTATGTTAAGTATCGCATTAAACAGTAAGAAGAAACACAAATAATTCGAAAAGAGTAGATATTTAAATCTAATTTAGGTAATGAAGATCGGAAAGTGTCTGCCCTACCCTTAGCAACAATTTTACTTTGGGAAATCCCTACACGAAAAGTTCTATATGGGGGCCCCTTAGGGCATTTATTGAATAGTGGTCCATTGGGGACCCAAGTTGCACTGCTCGACAACAGAGATAATTGTTCTCTGGAAAGAAAAAAATTCGGATTTTTCGTTAACCTGGATCCGGAAATCCAACTGAATTTTCAAGGTTCTGAATTTTATGCATGAAAAGAAATCTTGTATATTTTATTTAGAAATATTAGAACTAGAATTTATATTTCGCATCTCTTTCATGTGTCAATATTTTTTTCTGGTTGTATATTGAATGCGATGAGAGATAAAATTAAACTTACACATAATTATTGATTTAAATTATGCTGTATGCAATTTAATTAGAATTTCATGTTTTGAAAATATCAATGATTTAAATTTATAAAGACATAAATTTTTTGAAATGGGTCATTAATGATTTTACTCGAGAAATTTTCAGGATTTTTGAGTTGGGGGCTCAAAATCAGGGCTGATTGTGCTCTGGAAAAAATCCGGATTTTTCGCCAAGAATTTTCGAAAGTTTCCGGAGATCGAATGTCTAGACGTTTCAAAAAATCATGGATCACAGAAGTTACCGGAAATCAAATTTTCAAAGGTGGAACTTAAAAACTCAGTTTATTAAATTTGTTAGTAACAAGTGAGAGCCGGAGAGATACTTTAAGCTTATATTCATGATTAATATTCATTTTTTATCAGTAAATAGTTGTTATAATCATAAACTCAAGAAAGAAATACATATTTGTAAATTTTAATTACTTCTCCAAGTCATCTAGGTATGTGTTAAATTTTAAATATATTTTAAGTAAACTAAGAAATATTGAGAAAAAGGAAGAAAAAAACATTGTTTAAATTTTTTTTAATTTAACTTGTTTTTTCTTTTCTTTTCTCTATTTTTTTAACTTTAGAAATTTTCCGGAATTTTGACATAAGCTCACAATCACCCCTGCAAAATGTAAGATAACGCCGCTTATAATTTTTGAATATCAGGACAGAGTGCTTAGAGGTTTTAAAAGCGGAGTTTGTAAAAAGTGTAATTTTCTACCTGTTAAAAAGATATTTTTTCTTGGCCGTATCGATTATTCTAAATTATAAAAAATGCTCGATTTTCACAATTTTCTCTGCAATATTTATCAGACACTAGTTATTTTATCATGATTATGTAACGTTTTTGAAATTGTTTTCTAATTTTATTGATACGTTTTTGAAATTGTTTTCTAATTTTATTGATTTAATGTTTATAAAATAAGAACTTACATAGAATTTTTTTTTTACTACTGCACAGATCCTAATTATGATTTTTTATTTTTGAAAAGTGATTAAAAATATTTTTTGAGTGCTTGAAAGATGCTTAGGTTTTGTTGAAAAATCTGGCTACGCACTCTGCTGGTGAAAATATATTCTAAAACAAATAAGGGAATAGTATGAGGCGGGTAAAAAAATAATTGAAAAGGTATGAAGGATGATGCGCACATCATTGAAATAAATCTCAATAAACTGTTTAAATTCATAAATGGGGGGGGGAGATGAGTAAATACAGAAAAGTTTAAATCAATATTTTGATTCCAAGAATAATTTGGGAATCCGTTATTTTGGATCCAGACGCGGATTTTCACATAGCGTCTCAAATGATATCTATTTTTGTTAAATAGGGTTAAGTATTTTCTTCCATTTCCGGGGACTTAAAAAAATGTATTTCATTTTTGTGTCATCGTTCTTATGGATCGTCTGTCAGATACAAAAGGTGAGAACCCATTCTTATGTTTTTATAATTTGCTACAACGAATGTCCGTTATAACGCCAATTCTTAATAGCGAATAAAAATGAACGCCATGGTGAGCTTCTGGCTATCACCAAATACACGTATTTCATGTTAAAATAGGAAAATAAAAAGGAAATAAGACATATTTATTACGTTTTTTATTTTTACTTAAAATAAATGTTAAGAGTAGAATGGTGGAAAATGTGTTGTCAGCACGCCTGTGGTAATTTATGGCAGGATACCTTAAGCTTATGGTAACCGTAAAAATTCGTATGGTATGTATAGAGATTTGTATGGCACATCACAATTATGGAACTAAACTAATGGAAACGCCATTCGTATGGGGGTTTACTCCGACAATTTAGATCCAATCTATCAAAATCAATAGTACTTTCCAATAAAGTTCGCCCACATTATAGAAATTTAAAACGAAAAAACAGAATTTCGTTTTTAGACGTTTCCAGGCATGCGCTTCACGACGGAGAATTATTAGGCTAATTTTTTTTTAAACTTCTTGAAATGAATCGATAACCTAAGTTTTTGAACTTAGTCCGTTTTATTAACAAAATTAGTCCTACTATAATGAATGCTTGAATTTCGCTAATTGATATCTTGTTCGTAACTCATATTATTCTTTTCTGATTGTTTGGTTCTTACTGTCTTTTCATAATTATTTAATAACTCCCCATTATTTCTCTTGTATCCTAATCGTTTCTTGTAGAAAAGGTCACTCTAATTGAATGACCTAGTTTGTCTATGTATCGATAAACTTCCATTGGGATGTGAAGAAACATTGCCCATGGAAAACTTGAATCAAGGGCACCCCATAATTTTATAGCAAAAATTTGCTATATGAGAAAATACCATAGGATGTCCAGTGTGGTTCTACCTATGTTAAAATTTTGCCATACATTTTACCCGTATATCTGTCAAAAATATGGCAACACCTAGAAGGGGAGTCTAACCGTCTACCACTGAGTATATTTTACGTCAGCACTGAGATCGGTGCGAGCCATCGTTGGGATTCGAACCCGGTTCACTTCATGAGATGGAAATCTGTAACATAATAACAAGCACAGTGTTAATAGTGTAATAAATAGTATAGTGTGTTCTTAAGGCGGTTGATGACAACGCAACGCCCTCTAATGCATCCACTATTCCGAACAACGCATATTCAATCAGAAATCTCAATAGAAGATTTTAATTTATTCCTCCAAAAAGTATACCATTTATTTTTAAATGACCACCTGTGTATTGATCACTTCAGAAAATTTAAAAATAAACCTTTGTTTACATATATGTGGGTAACAGTAAAGGTTTTCCGTGGGAAGATAAACTTTTTCTTTCTTTATTTCATCTACTCTCCCCACGTTCAGAATTTATAAATATGGTTATTTATAAGTACAGAAGTGCATGGCCGACACTAGGTAAAATCTCCCTAAACAAAGCGGTCTTAAAAAAAGCTAAAATGTTTTTGAGTTTCTTTTTATAAATGAATTCCAAAAATGCTTTCATCTGAAGTGAGCATAAAAAGAGAAGTCCTGTAAAAGGGGTTATTACACAATCTATTTTTCTTTAATGATTTCCTGGTAACTCTGTTAACAGTTCTGAAAGTCGAAGAAAACAAGTAGGTGCATTAAACTTCTTCTTTTATTGGTTTATTCCTGCGTGTACAGAAAAGTATGAAACAGTCACGAAATATACATTATTCTTGAGATCGGATCAAAATTATTTTATAACCGTCGTTGAACAACCGGTTTACGACAACGAATGTTCAACTCTCCCAAGCATTGTCATTTTGAACCCAATCCAGAAGACAAGGGAACTCCTGGATCAAGTATTGGGGGAAATTTGCCTTCGACTTTTTGATGGGACTAACTTGCATTTGCGTTACATGGAGAGGCAGACCACGAGAACCTCCCACGGTTAGCCTAACGGCAAGGGGACTCTGACCCGTGATCCGTCTACCACTAAAGATATTTCACGTCAGCACTGTGGTCGGTACAAGTCGGATGCGGAATTCGTATCGTCCAGCCATCGCCGGAATCGAACCCACATTGGAAGGCGAACGCGCTTTCCCCTGAGCCATCGGGGCTCCGGATCAAAAATTGCCCCAACCTAAAACATGATCTATTCAATGATGCTAAACTCGATCTCCTATAGTTTGTCTACAGTAAGAACTCCGACCGAGGAAAAAGGATTCCCTTTCGTTATCTGACCCGAGCAAAAGACTGTCCTAAACATAGACCCCACTCGCTTACTTGAAATAGTATACCACGTTACCATAGTCACCACCACGGGTCCAGACAAATGGATATACTCAGGGTTAGGATTGAGGTCAGCTTCAAAATCTTGAAAAGGAACCGCCTAATTTTTATTGCTGTTTTGGATTCTCCACAAGAAAGTTCTCCTAACTGCATTTTGGTTTACAAATGGCGCGGTTATAGTAAAACGAAAGTCTGGTATAAAGATTGCCTTCAATCCATGACTGTGGTAGCTAAGTCTGTACTATTTTACTTAGAAATGAAACGTATTCCAATTGGTTGACGGAAATTTCAGTCAAGGGAAATCTTTATAAAATTGTTGTTTGAAATAAAACATTTTTGACTCAAGGTGTTTTCATTTTATTTTTAGAATGCCCTTTCGAAACCTCTGACGAAGAAGGATAGGAACTATTATTTTTCAAGTGAGCTTTGTTAGTCTTTTAAAAAAAAATGAGATAAAATATTTCATTTTCATACGATTATCATGCAAAGTACACTTAAAAAAAAAAGAAAACAAAAAACGAAATCTAATTTTATTCACGTTTGTTTGTTTATTTACTGACAACACATATTTTTTGGGGCATTCGAATCAATTTAAGGCTTAATCGCAAAAACATTCCAGTTAAAAAACAAGCACATTTTTAGTTATGTATTCTTTGATACAATTGTTAATTTTATATCATTTTCTTGTGCGATCACTATAGTTCTGTACCACAAAAATGGTGGCAAAGTTTTTTCCGTGTAGCAAAGAAAGACGAATTAGGCTAAATGGAACAGAAGCGGATGTAAATTAAATACAAAACTATTTAATGCTTTTTATTCTTACTTTTTAAAATTAAAATTGAGTCATCCTTAATATATAACTAAACACGTACTTACATTTTGTAACGACGAACTTTTATTTCTGTTGATAATAACAAATTTGCGCCATCTCCTAATTGAAGGTAAAAAGAGTTCTAACGATATCCAAATTATGCTTGTTTGTGAGTAAGAATTTTTCCTTATCGGTATTAAGATATTTAGTAGAAGAGTGTTGTTTGGTATTTTTCAACACTGAATTCAAAGAGATATTAGAGAAATTTAGGATAGGGTCATGGTTGAGCTGTAATTTTTCCATAAATCATCCAAATGAGAAGAAAATAAAGCTAGCGCTATACAAAAGCTCTCTATTACTCTACAGTTTGTAATTTTTTTTCTTCACTAGACGACAATTTTTATAATCGATGCGTTACGATTTCTTTTTGTTAAAAAATCATTACTCATTTAGTTGACAAAAATACCCTCTTTTTCCTACTGATTTGTGTTCTCCTATAAAGTTTGTTTAGTCTGCTTTTTGGTTCTCATTTTGTGAAAATTTCGCACACCATTATAAAACTTTTTTTTTTTAAACATGAATTTATTTTCATAACATATCGATTTCATTTACAATAAATGAGGGATCGGGAATGGAAATGGTGATATATGTAATGAAAAGTTATGTCTGCGTTCATTAAACTCGTTGCTTTTTTTTATTAGACTCATACGTACTATTTTGAGAATTGATAATAGAAAGCTGCAAAAAATAAAATTTTGTAAATGCCCAAAGTGTTTCAAGAAAGAGCTAAATAATTTCGAAAAAACTGGACGAATCAGGCGGGTTTAATTATTTGATATTTTTGGTTTTGTAGAAATTTTCAGCGCAGAAGTTTACGTTTAACTATTAGATAAGTGTTATTTTTCAAGAAATTTTTTCTTAAAGCTTCCTGAGATTTTTTTCAAGTTAAACTGGACGAAAATATTTCTTCTTCAAGTTTACTGCTGTAAGCAAATTTCAAAAAATTTAAACGGAAATCATATAGTTCACTAACAATTACGTATTGTGCCACCGAGAAAAAAAATAAATATTAAAATTTGTAGCAATAAGGCATAAGAAATGAAGTGAGGATTTAAAGGGACATTTATTTATAAATTCTGCAGTCCAACAAGGGATTGATTGTAAAACACCGAAGACAAGCATTACTGGCAGTGAGCGGGTGGGTGAACACTTTGAAGAGATCTACCGTAAGGAGCTCATGTGATTGGGTTACCAAAGAGTGGGAGACTGTCGAAAACTAAAATTGTAACGATTGAATCAATTACAGGAGTATATCTGAGACGTGTCGCCAGTTACATTGCAGCAGAACTAAAAATAGGTAAATAAGAACAACTTAAAATTGTAGCGGAGTTCAAAAGACAGGCTGTTTAACGAAAAATAATTATAAAATAGTACAGTCAAACCCCGCTACAGTGAACTTTCAAGGGACCGACATTTCGGTTCACTATATCCGTATTGCAAACAATTTTAACTCATTTTTCCAAACTTCTCCCTTTTATGACACATTATTTAAATTAATGACTCATAAAAATAAATACAAAAATGATTAAAAAACAATATGTTGCAACAAAAAATGTGTTCACTTTTATTTCATTTCCTTCACTCTATCCGGGAGTTCACTATAAACCATGTTCACTATTACGGGGGTTGACTGTATTATAATTAGAAGTAGACTTATTTTCAAGAAATAAATGTTTGTTAATAATGATTGTTTATCGATTGTGAATCTCACTGAAATAAGACATATTTAATATTTCAGCAAAACATCCCTCCCTGGAATCAGAAATAACGCAAAACGATAAAATCCTTCAAATGTCCAGAAAATCAGAATTATTTCACCAGACGAAAAATGTACCCTTGAAAGCTGCGTCACCTTTCCATTTGAAAATAATGCCTTTTTCAAACATAGAAAATAAAAATAATTTTATGGATGAAACTATTCTACGTGAACTTGATAAACATAGACATGCATCTAGTTTTTCAAAGAGATATATTCCTGAACAATTACTTGAAAAAAACAAAGTATATCATTACAAGAGAAAAGAACCTAAAAAAGGAAAAACAGAAAATAGATTAGACACTAATATTATCAATCATTTAATAACTGATGAACCATTTAGAGAGAAAGCAGTTGAATTCTTTGTAAGAAATTTTACAAATTCATCAGCATTTATTGAAAAACAATCATCAGGAATGAATCATTTCGAAAGAGCAGTCAAAATACAAACAATTGAAGATTATGAAGACTCCTATGAAGATTCCAATGAAAATGAAGAGAATATTCGAGACTATATGGGTCACCAAAAGGATGTCGAAGCGAATAAGGAAAACAGCGAAAATTTACGAGTGGTATATCGTAATTCAAATTCTGCGGTACCAAGAAGTAATGCATCAGTTTTAACAACAATTAAACAAAAAGTCAAGGAACATGTAGAAATTTTCACTGAAATTCCTTCCTTATATTTAGATCTAAGTAAAACAAAATCTTTTGAATCCAGGAAGTCTTCAGAAGGGCTAATAGCAAGGAAGAAAATAATGAAATCATCAAAAGAACAGCTAAAACAGGACAGAACGAAACACCAGACAACTGCATCTAATACATTCCCAGCAAATCCAGACTCAAATGAGAAAGAAAATGAAACAGATTACCCCGTTTCTTCTAACCAGAGTGCTATAATAAATGATTTAAATAATATATATACTGATGAGTACTCTGATTTAATTTATGACGTGGAGACAAAGATGAAAATAATGGAGGGATCAAATGAACAGCTAAACACGGACAGAGGGAAACACCAGAAAACTACATCGAATGTAGTCGTAACAACTCTAGACACAAATGAGAAAGAAAACTATACAGATTACTCTGTTTCTTCTAACCAGAGTGCTATAATAAATGATTTAAATAATATATATACTGATGAGTACTCTGATTTAATTTATGATGTGGAGACAAAGATGAAAATAATGGAGGGATCAAATGAACAGCTAAACACGGACAGAGGGAAACACCAGAAAACTACATCGAATGTAGTCGTAACAACTCTAGACACAAATGAGAAAGAAAACTATACAGATTACTCTGTTTCTACTAGCCAGAGTGCAATAATAAATAATATATATACTGATGAGTACTCTGATTTAATTTATGATGTGGAGACAAGGATGAAAATAATGGAAGGATCAAATGAACAGCTAAACACGGACAGAGGGAAACACCAGAAAACTACATCGAATGTAGTCGTATTAACTCTAGACACAAATGAGAAAGAAAACTATACAGATTACTCTGTTTCTACTAGCCAGAGTGCAATAATAAATAATTTAAATAATATATATACTGATGATTACTCTGATTTAATTTATGATGAGGAAACAAGGATGAAAATAATGGAGGGATCAAATGAACAGTTAAACACGGACAGAGGGAAACACCAGAAAACTACATCGAATGTAGTCGTAACAACTCTAGACACAAATGAGAAAGAAAACTATACAGATTGCTCTGTTTCTACCAGCCAGAGTGCAATAATAGATAATTTAAATAATATATATAATATATATACTGATGAGTACTCTGATTTAATTTATGATGTGGAGACAAGGATGAAAATAATGGAGGGATCAAATGAACAGCTAAACACGGACAGAGGGAAACACCAGAAAACTACATCGAATGTAGTCGTATTAACTCTAGACACAAATGAGAAAGAAAACTATACAGATTACTCTGTTTCTACTAGCCAGACTGCAATAATAAATAATTTAAATAATATATATACTGATGATTACTCTGATTTAATTTATGATGTGGAAACAAGGATGAAAATAATGGAGGGATCAAATGAACAGTTAAACACGGACAGAGGGAAACACCAGAAAACTACATCGAATGTAGTCGTAACAACTCTAGACACAAATGAGAAAGAAAATAATACGGATTACTTCGTTTCTTCTATCCAGAGTACTGTTATAAATGATGCAGATACTAGGATAAAATTAATGGAAGGATCAAAGGAACAGCTAAATACGGACAGAGGGAAACACCAAACAACAGCATCTAATACATTCGTAACAACTCCCGACTCAAATGAGGAAGAAAATAAAGCGGATTACTCCGTTTCTTCAATCCAGAGTACTATTAAAAATGATTTATTAAATGATGTAGATACTAGGCTGAAATTAATAGAAGGATCAAAGGAACAGCTAAATAAGGATAGAGGGAAACAACATACAATTGCATCTAAAATTTACGCAACAACTCCAGCCTCAAATGAGGAAGAAAATGATACAGATTACTCCGTATCTTCTATCCAGAGTACTATTATAAATTATTTATTAAATGATGTAGATACAAGTATGAAAATAATGGAGGGATCAAATGAACAGCTAAACACGGACAGAGGGAAACACCAGAAAACTACATCGAATGAAGTCGTAACAACTCTAGACACAAATGAGAAAGAAAATGATACGGATTACTTCGTTTCTTCTATCCAGAGTACTGTTATAAATGATGCAGATACTAGGATAAAATTAATGGAAGGATCAAAGGAACAGCTAAATACGGACAGAGGGAAACACCAAACAACAGCATCTAATACATTCGTAACAACTCCCGACTCAAATGAGGAAGAAACTGAGGCGGATTACTCCGTTTCTTCTATCCAGAGTACTATTATAAATGATTTATTAAATGATGTAGATACTAGGATGAAATTAATGGAAGGATCAAAGGAACAGCTAAATACGGATAGAGGGAAACAACATACAACTGCATCTAATATTTACGCAACAACTCCAGTCTCAAATGAGGAAGAAAATGATACAAATTACTCCATATCTTCTATCCAGAGTACTATTATTAATGATTTAAGAAATGATGTAGATACTAGGATGAAATTAATGGAAGGATCAAATGAACAGCTAAACACGGATAGAGGGAAACACCAGACAACTACCTCTAATACATTCGCAACAACTCCAGTCTCAAATGAGGGAGAAAATTATACAAATTTTTTCGTTTCTTCTATCCAGAGTACTATTATAAACGATTTAATAAATGATGTAGATACTAAGATGAAATTAATGGAAGGATCAAAGGAACAGCTAAATACGGACAGAAGCAAACTCCAGACAACTGCATCTAATTCATACATAACAACTCCAGACTCAAATGAGGAAGAAAATGATACAGATTACTCCGTGTTTTCTATACAGAGTACTATTATAAATGATTTATTAAATGATGTAGATACTAAGATGAAATTAATGGAAGGATCAAAGGAACAGCTAAATACGGAGAGAGGGAAACACCAGACAACTACATCTAATACATTCGTAACAACTCCCGACTCAAATGAGGAAGAAAATGAAACGGATTACTCCGTTTCTTCTATCCAGAGTACTATTATAAACGATTTAATAAATGATGTAGATACTAAGATGAAATTAATGGAAGGATCTAATGAACAGCTAAATACGGACAGAAGCAAACTCCAGACAACTGCATCTAATTCATACATAACAACTCCAGACTCAAATGAGGAAGAAAATGATACAGATTACTCCGTGTTTTCTATACAGAGTACTATTATAAATGATTTATTAAATGATGTAGATACTAAGATGAAATTAATGGAAGGATCAAAGGAACAGCTAAATACGGAGAGAGGGAAACACCAGACAACTACATCTAATACATTCGTAACAACTCCCGACTCAAATGAGGAAGAAAATGAAACGGATTACTCCGTTTCTTCTATCCAGAGTACTATTATAAACGATTTAATAAATGATGTAGATACTAAGATGAAATTAATGGAAGGATCTAATGAACAGCTAAATACGGACAGAAGCAAACTCCAGACAACTGCATCTAATTCATACATAACAACTCCAGACTCAAATGAGGAAGAAAATGATACAGATTACTCCGTGTTTTCTATACAGAGTACTATTATAAATGATTTAAGAAATGATGTAGATACTAGGATGAAATTAATGGAAGGATCAAAGGAACAGCTAAATACGGAGAGAGGGAAACACCAGACAACTACATCTAATACATTCGTAACAACTCCCGACTCAAATGAGGAAGAAAATGAAACGGATTACTCCGTTTCTTCTATCCAGAGTACTATTATAAACGATTTAATAAATGATGTAGATACTAAGATGAAATTAATGGAAGGATCTAATGAACAGCTAAATACGGACAGAAGCAAATTCCAGACAACTGCATCTAATTCATACATAACAACGCCAGACTCAAATGAGGAAGAAAATGATACAGATTACTCCGTGTTTTCTATACAGAGTACTATTATAAATGATTTATTAAATGATGTAGATACTAAGATGAAATTAATGGAAGGATCAAAGGAACAGCTAAATACGGAGAGAGGGAAACACCAGACAACTACATCTAATACATTCGTAACAACTCCCGACTCAAATGAGGAAGAAAATGAAACGGATTACTCCGTTTCTTCTATCCAGAGTACTATTATAAACGATTTAATAAATGATGTAGATACTAAGATGAAATTAATGGAAGGATCTAATGAACAGCTAAATACGGACAGAAGCAAACTCCAGACAACTGCATCTAATTCATACATAACAACTCCAGACTCAAATGAGGAAGAAAATGATACAGATTACTCCGTGTTTTCTATACAGAGTACTATTATAAATGATTTATTAAATGATGTAGATACTAAGATGAAATTAATGGAAGGATCAAAGGAACAGCTAAATACGGAGAGAGGGAAACACCAGACAACTACATCTAATACATTCGCAACAACTCCAGTCTCAAATGAGGAAGAAAATGAAACGGATTACTCCGTTTCTTCTATCCAGAGTACTATTATAAACGATTTAATAAATGATGTAGATACTAAGATGAAATTAATGGAAGGATCTAATGAACAGCTAAATACGGACAGAAGCAAATTCCAGACAACTGCATCTGATTCATACATAACAACGCCAGACTCAAATGAGGAAGAAAATGATACAGATTACTCCGTGTTTTCTATACAGAGTACTATTATAAATGATTTATTAAATGATGTAGATACTAAGATGAAATTAATGGAAGGATCAAAGGAACAGCTAAATACGGAGAGAGGGAAACACCAGACAACTACATCTAATACATTCGCAACAACTCCAGTCTCAAATGAGGAAGAAAATGAAACGGATTACTCCGTTTCTTCTATCCAGAGTACTATTATAAACGATTTAATAAATGATGTAGATACTAAGATGAAATTAATGGAAGGATCTAATGAACAGCTAAATACGGACAGAAGCAAATTCCAGACAACTGCATCTGATTCATACATAACAACGCCAGACTCAAATGAGGAAGAAAATGATACAGATTACTCCGTGTTTTCTATACAGAGTACTATTATAAATGATTTATTAAATGATGTAGATACTAAGATGAAATTAATGGAAGGATCAAAGGAACAGCTAAATACGGAGAGAGGGAAACACCAGACAACTACATCTAATACATTCGTAACAACTCCCGACTCAAATGAGGAAGAAAATGAAACGGATTACTCCGTTTCTTCTATCCAGAGTACTATTATAAACGATTTAATAAATGATGTAGATACTAAGATGAAATTAATGGAAGGATCTAATGAACAGCTAAATACGGACAGAAGCAAACTCCAGACAACTGCATCTAATTCATACATAACAACTCCAGACTCAAATGAGGAAGAAAATGATACAGATTACTCCGTGTTTTCTATACAGAGTACTATTATAAATGATTTATTAAATGATGTAGATACTAAGATGAAATTAATGGAAGGATCAAAGGAACAGCTAAATACGGAGAGAGGGAAACACCAGACAACTACATCTAATACATTCGTAACAACTCCCGACTCAAATGAGGAAGAAAATGAAACGGATTACTCCGTTTCTTCTATCCAGAGTACTATTATAAACGATTTAATAAATGATGTAGATACTAAGATGAAATTAATGGAAGGATCTAATGAACAGCTAAATACGGACAGAAGCAAACTCCAGACAACTGCATCTAATTCATACATAACAACTCCAGACTCAAATGAGGAAGAAAATGATACAGATTACTCCGTGTTTTCTATACAGAGTACTATTATAAATGATTTATTAAATGATGTAGATACTAAGATGAAATTAATGGAAGGATCAAAGGAACAGCTAAATACGGAGAGAGGGAAACACCAGACAACTACATCTAATACATTCGTAACAACTCCCGACTCAAATGAGGAAGAAAATGAAACGGATTACTCCGTTCCTTCTAACCAGAGTACTATTATAAATGACTTATTAAATGATGTAGATACTAGGATGAAATTAATGGAAGGATCAAAGGAACACCTAAATACGGATAGAGGGAAACAACATGCAACTACATCTAATATTTACGCAACAACTCCAGTCTCAAATGAGGAAGAAAATTATACGAATTTTTCCGTTTCTTCTATCCAGAATACTATCATAAACGATTTAATAAATGATGCAGATACTAGGATGAAATTCATGGAAGGATCTTATGAACAGCTAAAAACGGATAGAGGGAAACACCAAACAACAGCATCTAATACATTCGTCACAACTCTCGACTCAAATGAGGAAGAAAATAAAGTGGATTACTCCGTTTCTTCTATCCAGAGTACTGTTAAAAATGATTTATTAAATGATGTAGATACTAGGCTGAAATTAATAGAAGGATCAAAGGAACAGCTAAATACGGAAAGAGGGAAACAACATACAATTGCATCTAATATTTACGCAAAAGCTCCAGTCTCAAATGAGGAAGAAAATGATACAGATTACTCCATATCTTCTATCCAGAGTACTATTATTAATGATTTAAGAAATGATGTAGATACTAGGATGAAATTAATGGAAGGATCAAATGAACAGCTAAATACGGATAGAGGGAAACGCCAGACAACTACATCTAATACATTCGCAACAACTCCAGTCTCAAATGAGGAAGAAAATGATACAGATTACTCCGTATTTTCTATACAGAGTACTATTATAAACGATTTAATAAATGATGTAGATACTAAGATGAAATTAATGGAAGGATCAAAGGAACAGCTAAATACAGACAGAAGCAAACACCGGACAACTGCATCTAATACATACGTAACAACTCTAGACTCAAATGAGGAAGAAAATGATACAGATTACTCCGTGTTTTTTATACAGAGTACTATTATAAATGATTTATTAAATGATGCAGATACTAGGATGAAATTAATGAAAGGATCTAATGAACAGCTAAAAACGGATAAAGGGAAACACCAAACAACAGCACCTAATACATTCGTAACAACTCCCGACTCAAATGAGGAAGAAAATGAAGCGGATTACTCCGTTTCTTCTATCCAGAGTACTATTATAAATGATTTATTAAAAGATGTAGATACTAGGATGAAATTAATGGAAGGATCAAAGGAACAGCTAAATACGGATAGAGGGAAACACCAAACAACAGCATCTAATACATTCGTAACAACTCCCGACTCAAATGAGGAAGAAAGTGAAGCGGATTACTCCGTTTCTTCTATCCAGAGTACTATTATAAACGATTTAATAAATGATGCAGATACTAGGATGAAATTAATGGAAGGATCAAAGGAACAGCTAAATACGGATAGAGGGAAACACCAAACAACAGCACCTAATACATTCGTAACAACTCCCGACTCAAATGAGGAAGAAAGTGAAGCGGATTACTCCGTTTCTTCTATCCAGAGTACTATTATAAACGATTTAATAAATGATGCAGATACTAGGATGAAATTAATGGAAGGATCTAATGAACAGCTAAAAACGGATAGAGAGAAACAACATACAACTGCATCTAATATTTACGCAACAACTCCCGACTCAAATGAGGAAGAAAATGAAACGGATTACTCCGTTTCTTCTATCCAGAGTACTATTATAAACGATTTAATAAATGATGTAGATACTAGGATGAAATTAATGGAAGGATCAAATGAACAGCTAAATACGGATAGAGGGAAACGCCAGACAACTACATCTAATACATTCGCAACAACTCCAGTCTCAAATGAGGAAGAAAATGAAACGGATTACTCCGTTCCTTCTAACCAGAGTACTATTATAAATGACTTATTAAATGATGTAGATACTAGGATGAAATTAATGGAAGGATCAAAGGAACAGCTAAATACGGGTAGAGGGAAACAACATGCAACTGCATCTAATATTTACGCAACAACTCCCGACTCAAATGAGGAAGAAAATGAAACGGATTACTCCGTTCCTTCTAACCAGAGTACTATTATAAATGACTTATTAAATGATGTAGATACTAGGATGAAATTAATGGAAGGATCAAAGGAACAGCTAAATACGGGTAGAGGGAAACAACATGCAACTGCATCTAATATTTACGCAACAACTCCAGTCTCAAATGAGGAAGAAAATTATACAAATTTTTTCGTTTCTTCTATCCAGAGTACTATTATAAACGATTTAATAAATGATGTAGATACTAGGATGAAATTAATGGAAGGATCAAATGAACAGCTAAATACGGATAGAGGGAAACGCCAGACAACTACATCTAATACATTCGCAACAACTCCAGTCTCAAATGAGGAAGAAAATGATACAGATTACTCCGTATTTTCTATACAGAGTACTATTATAAACGATTTAATAAATGATGTAGATACTAAGATGAAATTAATGGAAGGATCAAAGGAACAGCTAAATACAGACAGAAGCAAACACCGGACAACTGCATCTAATACATACGTAACAACTCTAGACTCAAATGAGGAAGAAAATGATACAGATTACTCCGTGTTTTTTATACAGAGTACTATTATAAATGATTTATTAAATGATGCAGATACTAGGATGAAATTAATGAAAGGATCTAATGAACAGCTAAAAACGGATAAAGGGAAACACCAAACAACAGCACCTAATACATTCGTAACAACTCCCGACTCAAATGAGGAAGAAAATGAAGCGGATTACTCCGTTTCTTCTATCCAGAGTACTATTATAAATGATTTATTAAAAGATGTAGATACTAGGATGAAATTAATGGAAGGATCAAAGGAACAGCTAAATACGGATAGAGGGAAACACCAAACAACAGCATCTAATACATTCGTAACAACTCCCGACTCAAATGAGGAAGAAAGTGAAGCGGATTACTCCGTTTCTTCTATCCAGAGTACTATTATAAACGATTTAATAAATGATGCAGATACTAGGATGAAATTAATGGAAGGATCAAAGGAACAGCTAAATACGGATAGAGGGAAACACCAAACAACAGCACCTAATACATTCGTAACAACTCCCGACTCAAATGAGGAAGAAAGTGAAGCGGATTACTCCGTTTCTTCTATCCAGAGTACTATTATAAACGATTTAATAAATGATGCAGATACTAGGATGAAATTAATGGAAGGATCTAATGAACAGCTAAAAACGGATAGAGAGAAACAACATACAACTGCATCTAATATTTACGCAACAACTCCCGACTCAAATGAGGAAGAAAATGAAACGGATTACTCCGTTTCTTCTATCCAGAGTACTATTATAAACGATTTAATAAATGATGTAGATACTAGGATGAAATTAATGGAAGGATCAAATGAACAGCTAAATACGGATAGAGGGAAACGCCAGACAACTGCATCTAATTCATACATAACAACTCCAGACTCAAATGAGGAAGAAAATGATACAGATTCCTCCGTGTTTCCTATACAGAGCACTATTATAAATGATTTAATAAATGATGCAGATACTAGGATGAAATTAATGGAAGGATCTAATGATCAGCTAAAAACGGATAGAGGGAAACACCAAACAACAGCATCTAATACATTCGTAACAACTCCCGACTCAAATGAGGAAGAAAGTGAAGCGGATTACTCCGTTTCTTCTATCCAGAGTACTATTATAAACGATTTAATAAATGATGCAGATACTAGGATGAAATTAATGGAAGGATCTAATGAACAGCTAAAAACGGATAGAGGGAAACAACATTCAACTGCATCTAATATTTACGCAACAACTCCTGACTCAAATGAGGAAGAAAATGAAACGGATTACTCCGTTTCTTCTATCCAGAGTACTATTATAACCGATTTAATAAATGATGCAGATACTAGGATGAAATTAATGGAAGGATCTAATGAACAGCTAAAAACGGATAGAGGGAAACAACATACAACTGCATCTAATATTTACGCAACAACTCCTGACTCAAATGAGGAAGAAAATGAAACGGATTACTCCGTTTCTTCTATCCAGAGTACTATTATAAACGATTTAATAAATGATGCAGATACTAGGATGAAATTAATGGAAGGATCTAATGAACAGCTAAAAACGGATAGAGAGAAACAACATACAACTGCATCTAATATTTATGCAACAATTCCCGACTCAAATGAGGAAGAAAATTATACAAATTTTTTCGTTTCTTCTATCCAGAGTACTATTATAAACGATTTAATAAATGATGTAGATACTAAGATGAAATTAATGGAAGGATCAAAGGAACAGCTAAATACGGACAGAAGCAAACACCAAACAACTACATCTAATACATTCGTAACAACTCCCGACTCAAATGAGGAAGAAAATGAAACGGATTACTCCGTTCCTTCTAACCAGAGTACTATTATAAATGACTTATTAAATGATGTAGATACTAGGATGAAATTAATGGAAGGATCAAAGGAACAGCTAAATACGGGTAGAGGGAAACAACATGCAACTGCATCTAATATTTACGCAACAACTCCAGTCTCAAATGAGGAAGAAAATTATACAAATTTTTTCGTTTCTTCTATCCAGAGTACT
Organism: Parasteatoda tepidariorum; assembly: GCF_982258835.1. Taxonomy (NCBI): domain Eukaryota; kingdom Metazoa; phylum Arthropoda; class Arachnida; order Araneae; family Theridiidae; genus Parasteatoda; species Parasteatoda tepidariorum. The sequence continues at coordinate 6,906,716 of NC_141761.1, forward strand.
ATTATAAACGATTTAATAAATGATGTAGATACTAGGATGAAATTAATGGAAGGATCAAATGAACAGCTAAATACGGATAGAGGGAAACGCCAGACAACTACATCTAATACATTCGCAACAACTCCAGTCTCAAATGAGGAAGAAAATGATACAGATTACTCCGTATTTTCTATACAGAGTACTATTATAAACGATTTAATAAATGATGTAGATACTAAGATGAAATTAATGGAAGGATCAAAGGAACAGCTAAATACAGACAGAAGCAAACACCGGACAACTGCATCTAATACATACGTAACAACTCTAGACTCAAATGAGGAAGAAAATGATACAGATTACTCCGTGTTTTTTATACAGAGTACTATTATAAATGATTTATTAAATGATGCAGATACTAGGATGAAATTAATGAAAGGATCTAATGAACAGCTAAAAACGGATAAAGGGAAACACCAAACAACAGCACCTAATACATTCGTAACAACTCCCGACTCAAATGAGGAAGAAAATGAAGCGGATTACTCCGTTTCTTCTATCCAGAGTACTATTATAAATGATTTATTAAAAGATGTAGATACTAGGATGAAATTAATGGAAGGATCAAAGGAACAGCTAAATACGGATAGAGGGAAACACCAAACAACAGCATCTAATACATTCGTAACAACTCCCGACTCAAATGAGGAAGAAAGTGAAGCGGATTACTCCGTTTCTTCTATCCAGAGTACTATTATAAACGATTTTATAAATGATGCAGATACTAGGATGAAATTAATGGAAGGATCAAAGGAACAGCTAAATACGGATAGAGGGAAACACCAAACAACAGCACCTAATACATTCGTAACAACTCCCGACTCAAATGAGGAAGAAAGTGAAGCGGATTACTCCGTTTCTTCTATCCAGAGTACTATTATAAACGATTTAATAAATGATGCAGATACTAGGATGAAATTAATGGAAGGATCTAATGAACAGCTAAAAACGGATAGAGAGAAACAACATACAACTGCATCTAATATTTACGCAACAACTCCCGACTCAAATGAGGAAGAAAATGAAACGGATTACTCCGTTTCTTCTATCCAGAGTACTATTATAAACGATTTAATAAATGATGTAGATACTAGGATGAAATTAATGGAAGGATCAAATGAACAGCTAAATACGGATAGAGGGAAACGCCAGACAACTACATCTAATACATTCGCAACAACTCCAGTCTCAAATGAGGAAGAAAATGATACAGATTACTCCGTATTTTCTATACAGAGTACTATTATAAATGATTTATTAAATGATGTAGATACTAAGATGAAATTAATGGAAGGATCAAAGGAACAGCTAAATACAGACAGAAGCAAACACCGGACAACTGCATCTAATACATACGTAACAACTCTAGACTCAAATGAGGAAGAAAATGATACAGATTACTCCGTGTTTTTTATACAGAGTACTATTATAAATGATTTATTAAATGATGCAGATACTAGGATGAAATTAATGAAAGGATCTAATGAACAGCTAAAAACGGATAAAGGGAAACACCAAACAACAGCACCTAATACATTCGTAACAACTCCCGACTCAAATGAGGAAGAAAATGAAGCGGATTACTCCGTTTCTTCTATCCAGAGTACTATTATAAATGATTTATTAAAAGATGTAGATACTAGGATGAAATTAATGGAAGGATCAAAGGAACAGCTAAATACGGATAGAGGGAAACACCAAACAACAGCATCTAATACATTCGTAACAACTCCCGACTCAAATGAGGAAGAAAGTGAAGCGGATTACTCCGTTTCTTCTATCCAGAGTACTATTATAAACGATTTAATAAATGATGCAGATACTAGGATGAAATTAATGGAAGGATCAAAGGAACAGCTAAATACGGATAGAGGGAAACACCAAACAACAGCATCTAATACATTCGTAACAACTCCCGACTCAAATGAGGAAGAAAGTGAAGCGGATTACTCCGTTTCTTCTATCCAGAGTACTATTATAAACGATTTAATAAATGATGCAGATACTAGGATGAAATTAATGGAAGGATCTAATGAACAGCTAAAAACGGATAGAGAGAAACAACATACAACTGCATCTAATATTTACGCAACAACTCCTGACTCAAATGAGGAAGAAAATGAAACGGATTACTCCGTTTCTTCTATCCAGAGTACTATTATAAACGATTTAATAAATGATGTAGATACTAGGATGAAATTAATGGAAGGATCAAATGAACAGCTAAATACGGATAGAGGGAAACGCCAGACAACTGCATCTAATACATACGTAACAACTCTAGACTCAAATGAGGAAGAAAATGATACAGATTACTCCGTGTTTTTTATACAGAGTACTATTATAAATGATTTATTAAATGATGCAGATACTAGGATGAAATTAATGAAAGGATCTAATGAACAGCTAAAAACGGATAAAGGGAAACACCAAACAACAGCACCTAATACATTCGTAACAACTCCCGACTCAAATGAGGAAGAAAATGAAGCGGGTTACTCCGTTTCTTCTATCCAGAGTACTATTATAAATGATTTATTAAAAGATGTAGATACTAGGATGAAATTAATGGAAGGATCAAAGGAACAGCTAAATACGGATAGAGGGAAACACCAAACAACAGCATCTAATACATTCGTAACAACTCCCGACTCAAATGAGGAAGAAAGTGAAGCGGATTACTCCGTTTCTTCTATCCAGAGTACTATTATAAACGATTTAATAAATGATGCAGATACTAGGATGAAATTAATGGAAGGATCAAAGGAACAGCTAAATACGGATAAAGGGAAACACCAAACAACAGCACCTAATACATTCGTAACAACTCCCGACTCAAATGAGGAAGAAAATGAAGCGGATTACTCCGTTTCTTCTATCCAGAGTACTATTATAAATGATTTATTAAAAGATGTAGATACTAGGATGAAATTAATGGAAGGATCAAAGGAACAGCTAAATACGGATAGAGGGAAACACCAAACAACAGCATCTAATACATTCGTAACAACTCCCGACTCAAATGAGGAAGAAAGTGAAGCGGATTACTCCGTTTCTTCTATCCAGAGTACTATTATAAACGATTTAATAAATGATGCAGATACTAGGATGAAATTAATGGAAGGATCAAAGGAACAGCTAAATACGGATAAAGGGAAACACCAAACAACAGCACCTAATACATTCGTAACAACTCCCGACTCAAATGAGGAAGAAAATGAAGCGGATTACTCCGTTTCTTCTATCCAGAGTACTATTATAAATGATTTATTAAAAGATGTAGATACTAGGATGAAATTAATGGAAGGATCAAAGGAACAGCTAAATACGGATAGAGGGAAACACCAAACAACAGCATCTAATACATTCGTAACAACTCCCGACTCAAATGAGGAAGAAAGTGAAGCGGATTACTCCGTTTCTTCTATCCAGAGTACTATTATAAACGATTTAATAAATGATGCAGATACTAGGATGAAATTAATGGAAGGATCAAAGGAACAGCTAAATACGGATAAAGGGAAACACCAAACAACAGCACCTAATACATTCGTAACAACTCCCGACTCAAATGAGGAAGAAAATGAAGCGGATTACTCCGTTTCTTCTATCCAGAGTACTATTATAAATGATTTATTAAAAGATGTAGATACTGGGATGAAATTAATGGAAGGATCAAAGGAACAGCTAAATACGGATAGAGGGAAACACCAAACAACAGCATCTAATACATTCGTAACAACTCCCGACTCAAATGAGGAAGAAAGTGAAGCGGATTACTCCGTTTCTTCTATCCAGAGTACTATTATAAACGATTTAATAAATGATGCAGATACTAGGATGAAATTAATGGAAGGATCAAAGGAACAGATAAATACGGATAAAGGGAAACACCAAACAACAGCACCTAATACATTCGTAACAACTCCCGACTCAAATGAGGAAGAAAGTGAAGCGGATTACTCCGTTTCTTCTATCCAGAGTACTATTATAAACGATTTAATAAATGATGCAGATACTAGGATGAAATTAATGGAAGGATCAAAGGAACAGCTAAATACGGATAGAGAGAAACACCAAACAACAGCATCTAATACATTCGTAACAACTCCCGACTCAAATGAGGAAGAAAGTGAAGCGGATTACTCCGTTTCTTCTATCCAGAGTACTATTATAAACGATTTAATAAATGATGCAGATACTAGAATGAAATTAATGGAAGGATCTAATGAACAGCTAAAAACGGATAGAGAGAAACAACATACAACTGCATCTAATATTTACGCAACAACTCCTGACTCAAATGAGGAAGAAAATGAAACGGATTACTCCGTTTCTTCTATCCAGAGTACTATTATAAACGATTTAATAAATGATGCAGATACTAGGATGAAATTAATGGAAGGATCTAATGAACAGCTAAAAACGGATAGAGAGAAACAACATACAACTGCATCTAATATTTACGCAACAACTCCCGACTCAAATGAGGAAGAAAATTATACAAATTTTTTCGTTTCTTCTATCCAGAGTACTATTATAAACGATTTAATAAATGATGTAGATACTAAGATGAAATTAATGGAAGGATCAAAGGAACAGCTAAATACGGACAGAAGCAAACACCAGACAACTGCATCTAATTCATACATAACAACTCCAGACTCAAATGAGGAAGAAAATGATACAGATTCCTCCGTGTTTCCTATACAGAGCACTATTATAAATGATTTAATAAATGATGCAGATACTAGGATGAAATTAATGGAAGGATCTAATGATCAGCTAAAAACGGATAGAGGGAAACACCAAACAACAGCATCTAATACATTCGTAACAACTCCCGACTCAAATGAGGAAGAAAGTGAAGCGGATTACTCCGTTTCTTCTATCCAGAGTACTATTATAAACGATTTAATAAATGATGCAGATACTAGGATGAAATTAATGGAAGGATCTAATGAACAGCTAAAAACGGATAGAGGGAAACAACATTCAACTGCATCTAATATTTACGCAACAACTCCTGACTCAAATGAGGAAGAAAATGAAACGGATTACTCCGTTTCTTCTATCCAGAGTACTATTATAACCGATTTAATAAATGATGCAGATACTAGGATGAAATTAATGGAAGGATCTAATGAACAGCTAAAAACGGATAGAGGGAAACAACATACAACTGCATCTAATATTTACGCAACAACTCCTGACTCAAATGAGGAAGAAAATGAAACGGATTACTCCGTTTCTTCTATCCAGAGTACTATTATAAACGATTTAATAAATGATGCAGATACTAGGATGAAATTAATGGAAGGATCTAATGAACAGCTAAAAACGGATAGAGAGAAACAACATACAACTGCATCTAATATTTATGCAACAATTCCCGACTCAAATGAGGAAGAAAATTATACAAATTTTTTCGTTTCTTCTATCCAGAGTACTATTATAAACGATTTAATAAATGATGTAGATACTAAGATGAAATTAATGGAAGGATCAAAGGAACAGCTAAATACGGACAGAAGCAAACACCAAACAACTACATCTAATACATTCGTAACAACTCCCGACTCAAATGAGGAAGAAAATGAAACGGATTACTCCGTTCCTTCTAACCAGAGTACTATTATAAATGACTTATTAAATGATGTAGATACTAGGATGAAATTAATGGAAGGATCAAAGGAACAGCTAAATACGGGTAGAGGGAAACAACATGCAACTGCATCTAATATTTACGCAACAACTCCAGTCTCAAATGAGGAAGAAAATTATACAAATTTTTTCGTTTCTTCTATCCAGAGTACTATTATAAACGATTTAATAAATGATGTAGATACTAAGATGAAATTAATGGAAGGATCTTATGAACAGCTAAAAACGGATAGAGGGAAACACCAAACAACAGCATCTAATACATTCGTCACAACTCTCGACTCAAATGAGGAAGAAAATAAAGCGGATTACTCCGTTTCTTCTATCCAGAGTACTATTAAAAATGATTTATTAAATGATGTAGATACTAGGCTGAAATTAATAGAAGGATCAAAGGAACAGCTAAATACGGAAAGAGGGAAACAACATACAATTGCATCTAATATTTACGCAAAAACTCCAGTCTCAAATGAGGAAGAAAATGATACAGATTACTCCATATCTTCTATCCAGAGTACTATTATTAATGATTTAAGAAATGATGTAGATACTAGGATGAAATTAATGGAAGGATCAAATGAACAGCTAAATACGGATAGAGGGAAACACCAGACAACTACATCTAATACATTCGCAACAACTCCAGTCTCAAATGAGGAAGAAAATGATACAGATTACTCCGTATTTTCTATCCAGAGTACTATTATTAATGATTTAAGAAATGATGTAGATACTAAGATGAAATTAATGGAAGGATCTAATGAACAGCTAAATACGGATAGAGAGAAACAACATACAACTGCATCTAATATTTACGCAACAACTCCCGACTCAAATGAGGAAGAAAATTATACAAATTTTTTCGTTTCTTCTATCCAGAGTACTATTATAAACGATTTAATAAATGATGTAGATACTAAGATGAAATTAATGGAAGGATCTTATGAACAGCTAAAAACGGATAGAGGGAAACACCAAACAACAGCATCTAATACATTCGTCACAACTCTCGACTCAAATGAGGAAGAAAATAAAGCGGATTACTCCGTTTCTTCTATCCAGAGTACTATTAAAAATGATTTATTAAATGATGTAGATACTAGGCTGAAATTAATAGAAGGATCAAAGGAACAGCTAAATACGGAAAGAGGGAAACAACATACAATTGCATCTAATATTTACGCAAAAACTCCAGTCTCAAATGAGGAAGAAAATGATACAGATTACTCCATATCTTCTATCCAGAGTACTATTATTAATGATTTAAGAAATGATGTAGATACTAGGATGAAATTAATGGAAGGATCAAATGAACAGCTAAATACGGATAGAGGGAAACACCAGACAACTACATCTAATACATTCGCAACAACTCCAGTCTCAAATGAGGAAGAAAATGATACAGATTACTCCATATCTTCTATCCAGAGTACTATTATTAATGATTTAAGAAATGATGTAGATACTAGGATGAAATTAATGGAAGGATCAAATGAACAGCTAAATACGGATAGAGGGAAACACCAGACAACTACATCTAATACATTCGCAACAACTCCAGTCTCAAATGAGGAAGAAAATGATACAGATTACTCCATATCTTCTATCCAGAGTACTATTATTAATGATTTAAGAAATGATGTAGATACTAGGATGAAATTAATGGAAGGATCAAATGAACAGCTAAATACGGATAGAGGGAAACACCAGACAACTACATCTAATACATTCGCAACAACTCCAGTCTCAAATGAGGAAGAAAATGATACAGATTACTCCGTATTTTCTATACAGAGTACTATTATAAATGGTTTATTAAATGATGTAGATACTAAGATGAAATTAATGGAAGGATCTAATGAACAGCTAAAAACGGATAGAGAGAAACAACATACAACTGAATCTAATATTTACGCAACAACTCCCGACTCAAATGAGGAAGAAAATTATACAAATTTTTTCGTTTCTTCTATCCAGAGTACTATTATAAACGATTTAATAAATGATGTAGATACTAAGATGAAATTAATGGAAGGATCAAAGGAACAGCTAAATACGGACAGAAGCAAACACCAGACAACTGCATCTAATTCATACATAACAACTCCAGATTCAAATGAGGAAGAAAATGATACAGATTACTCCGTTTCTTCTATCCAGAGTACTATCATAAACGATTTAATAAATGATGCAGATACTAGGATGAAATTAATGGAAGGATCTAATGAACAGCTAAAAACGGATAGAGGGAAACACCAAACAACAGCATCTAATCCATTCGTAACAACTCCCGACTCAAATGAGGAAGAAAGTGAAGCGGATTACTCCGTTTCTTCTATCCAGAGTACTATTATAAACGATTTAATAAATGATGCAGATACTAGGATGAAATTAATGGAAGGATCTAATGAACAGCTAAAAACGGATAGAGGGAAACAACACACAACTGCATCTAATATTTACGAAACAACTCCCGACTCAAATGAGGAAGAAAATGAAACGGATTACTCCGTTCCTTCTAACCAGAGTACTATTATAAATGATTTATTAAATGATGTAGATACTAGGATGAAATTAATGGAAGGATCAAAGGAACAGCTAAAAACGGATAGAGGGAAGCAACATGCAACAGCATCTAATACATTCGTAACTACTCCAGTCTCAAATGAGGAAGAAAATGAAACGGATTACTCCGTTTCTTCTATCCAGAGTACTATTATAAACGATTTAATAAATGATGCAGATACTAGGATGAAATTAATGGAAGGATCTAATGAACAGCTAAAAACGGATAGAGGGAAACACCAAACAACAGCATCTAATCCATTCGTAACAACTCCCGACTCAAATGAGGAAGAAAATTATACGAATTTTTCCGTTTCTGCTATCCAGAGTACTATCATAAACGATTTAATAAATGATGCAGATACTAGGGTGAAATTCATGGAAGGATCTAATGAACAGCTAAAAACGGATAGAGGGAAACACCAAACAACAGCATCTAATACATTCGTAACAACTCCCGACTCAAATGAGGAAGGAAATGAAGCGGATTACTCCGCTTCTTCTATCCAGAGTGCTATTAAAAATGATTTATTAAATGATGTAGATACTAGGATGAAATTAATGGAAGGATCAATGGAGCAGCTAATCACGGACAAAGGGAAACACCAAACAACAGCATCTAATACATTCGTAACAACTCCCGACTCAAATGAGGAAGAAAGTGAAGCGGATTACTCCGTTTCTTCAATCCAGAGTACTATTATAAACGAATTAATAAATGATGCAGATACTAGGATGAAATTAATGGAAGGATCTAATGAACAGCTAAACACAGACAGAGGGAAACACCAGACAACTACATCTAATACATTCGCAACATCTCCAGTCTCAAATGAGGAAGAAAATTATACGAATTTTTCCGTTTCTTCTATCCAGAGTACTAGTATAAACGATTTAATAAATGATGCAGATACTAGGAAGAAATTAATGGAAGGATCTAATGAACAGCTAAAAACGGATAGAGGGAAACACGAAACCGCAGCATCTAATACATTCGTAACAACTCCCGACTCAAATGAGGACGAAAATGAAACGGATTACTCAGTTTCTTTTATCCAGAGTACTATTATAAATGATTTAATAAATGATGCAGATACTAGGATGAAATTAATGGAAGGATCTAATGAACAACTAAAAACGGATAGAGGGAAACACCAAACAACAGCATCTAATACATTCGTAACTACTCCTGACTCAAATGAGGAAGAAAATGAAACGGATTACTCAGTTTCTTCTATCCAGAGTACTATTATAAATGATTTAATAAATGATGTAGATACTAGGCTGAAATTAATGGAAGGATCAAAGGAGCAGCTAAATACGGACAGAGGGAAGCACCAGATAACAACATTTAATGCATTCGTAACAACTCCAGTGTATAATGAGGAAGAAAATGATACGGATTGCTCCGTTTCTTCTATCCAGCGTGCAAACATAAATGATTTAATAAATGAAGTGGATACAAGTATGAAAATAATCGAGGAATCAAATGAACTGCTAAATACGGACAGAGGGAAACACCAGACAACTGCATCTAATACATTCGTAACTATTCCTGACTCAAATGAAAGGAATCATGTTGAATCCACTGATTATGAACTAGACGATAAAGTAACAAGGAGTAAAGACGCTTCACATGGAGTCATTGTAATGTATGACAGAACAACTACAGAGGGAGACCATACATCAGCCTATTCGACAACTGTTTTATCTGCAGTCCCGAACGCTGCACAATCAAATAAAGAGAGTGATATTGAATCTACTGATTATTTTACGGTGTATTTAAGATCAACTACAAATGCCGACCAGACATCAGCACATTTTACCACTGTTTTAACTGCAGTATCCAATGAGGTAGAATCACTTAAAGAGAACGATGTCGCATCTACTGATTATTTTAAGGAGTATTTAAGATCAATTACAGATGCAGACCAGACAACAGCACATTCTACAATTGTTTTAACTGAAGTATCTAATGAGGTCGTATCGCATGAAAAGAATGATATTGAATCTACTGATTATTTTACGGAATATTTAAGATCATCTACAGATGCCGACCAGACATCAGCACATTTTGCAACTGTTTTAACGGTAGAATCCAATGAGGTCGAATCGCATGAAAAGAATGATATTGAATCTACTGATTATTTTACGGAATATGTAAGATCATCTACAGATGCCGACCAGACATCAGTACATTCTACAACTGTTTTAACTACAGTATCCAATGAGGTAGAATCACTTGAAAAGAATGGTGTTGAAGCTACTGATTATTTTACGGAGTATTTAAGATCAACAACAGATGCCGACCAGACATCAGCACATTTTGCAACTGTTTTAACGGTAGAATCCAATGAGGTCGTATCGCATGAAAAGAATGATATTGAATCTACTGATTATTTTACGGAATATGTAAGATCATCTACAGATGCCGACCAGACATCAGCACATTTTACAACTGTTTTAACTGCAGTATCCAATAAGATAGAATCACATAAAATGAATGATGTTGAATCTACTGATTATTTTACGGAGTATTTAAGATCAATTACAGATGCAGACCAGACAACAGCACATTCTACAACTGTTTTAACTGTAGTATCCAATGAAGCAGAATCACATGAAAAGAACGATGTAGAATCTACTGATTATTTTACGGAGTTTTTAAGATCATCTACAGATGCCGACCAGATATCAGCACATTCTACAATTTTTTTAACTGCAGTATCCCATGAAGCAGAATCACATGAAAAGAATGATGTTAAATCTACCGATTATTTTACGGAGTATTTAATATCATCTACCGATACTGACCAGACATCAGGACATTTTGCAACTGTTTTAACTGCAGTATCCAATGAGGTAGAATCGCATGAAAAGAATGATGTTAAATCTACCGATTATTTTACGGAATATTTAAGATCATCTGCAGATGCCGACCCGACATCAGTACATTCTACAAATGTTTTAACTACAGTTTCCAATGAGGTGGAATCACATGAAAAGAAGGATATTGAATCTATTGATTATTTTACTGAGTATTTAAAATCAACTACAGATGCAGACCAGACATCAGCACATTCTACAACTGTTTTAACTGCAGTATTCAATGAGGCAGAATCGCATGAAAAGCATGATATTGAATCGACCGATTATTTTACGGAATATTTAAGATCATCTACAGATGCCGACCAGATATCAGCACTTTCTACAAATGTTTTAACTACAGTTTCCAATGAGGTAGAATCACATGAAAAGAATGATATTGAATCTACCGATTATTTTACGGAATATTTAAGATCATCTACAGATGCCGACCACACATCAGTACATTCTACAACTGTTTCAACTTCAGTTTCCAATGAGGTAGAATCACATGAAAGGAATGGTGTTGAATCTACTGATTATTTTACGGAGTATTTAAGATCAACTACAGATGCCTACCAGACATCAACACATTTTACAACAGTTTTAAATGCAGTATCCAATGAGGTAGAATTACGTGAAAATAATGATGTTGAATCTATTGATTATTTTACGGAGTATTTAAGATCAACTACAGATGCAGACCAGACATCAGCACATTCTACAACTGTTTTAGCTGCAGTATCCCATGAAGCAGAATCACATGAAAAGAATGATGTTAAATCTACCGATTATTTTACGGAGTATTTAAGATCATCTGCAGATGATGACCAGACATCAGCACATTTTGCAACTGTTTTAACTGCAGTATCCAATAAGGTAGAATCACATGAAAAGAATTATGTTGAATCTACTGATTATTTTACGGAGTATTTAAGATCAATTGCAGATGCAGACCAAAGATCAGCTCATTCTACAACTGTCTTAACTGCAGTATCCAATGAGGCAGAATCGCATGAAAAGCATGATGTTGAATCTACCGATTATTTTACGGAATATTTAAAATCATCTACAGATCCCAACCAGATATCAGCACATTCTACAACTGTTTTAACTGCAGTATCCAATGAAGCAGAACCACATGAAAAGAACGATGTTGAATCTACTGATTATTTTACGGAGTATTTAAGATCATCTACAGATGCCGACCAGATATCAGCACATTTTACAACTGTTTTAACTGCAGTATCCAATGAGGTAGAATTGTATGAAAAGAATGATATTGAATCTACCGATTATTTTACGGAATATTTAAAATCATCTACAGATCCCTACCAGATATCAGCACATTCTACAACTCTTTTAACTGCATTGGATACCAATGAAGCAGAACGACATGAAAAGAACGATGTTGAATCTACTGATTATTTTACGGAGTATTTAAGTTCATCTACAGATGCCGACCAGATATCAGCACATTTTACATCTGTTTTAACTGCAGTATCCAATAAGGTAGAATCACATGAAAAGAATTATGTTGAATCTACTGATTATTTTACGGAGTATTTAAGATCAACAACAGATGCAGACCTGACATCAGCTCATTCTACAACTGTTTTAACTGCAGTATCCAATAATGTAGAATCACATGAAAAGAATGATGTTGAATCTACTGATTATTTTACGGAGTATTTAAGATCAATTACAGATACAGACCAAAGATCAGCGCATTCTACAACTGTCTTAACTGCAGTATCCTATGAGGCAGAACCAAATGAAAAGAATGATGTTGAATCAACTAATTATTTTACGGAGTATTTAAGATCAACTACAGATGTAGATCAGCCATCTGCACTTTCTGCAACTGTTTTGACTGCAGTATCCATTGAGGCAGAATCACATGAAAAGAAGGATATTGAATCTATTGATTATTTTACTGAGTATTTAAAATCAACTAGGGAGGCAGACCAGACATCAGCACATTCTACAACTGTTTTCTTAGCAGTATCCATTGAGGCAGATTCACATGAAAAGAATAATGCTGAATCTACTGATTATGGACATGACGATAAAATTACAAGGATTAAGGATGAATATCATAGCGACAGTTTAGAGTATTTGAGACTAACTACAGAGGCAGTTTATAATTCTACTATTTTGTTTCTCAAGGACGATTCTGCTTCTCTTTCTAGAAATTTGCATTTTCTTAATGATTTAAACAAAACGAAATCTGTCCAATCCTTTACTTCAACAGAACGTGTTTATGGAAGGTTGCAGAGTACAATGTATTCAGAGGTTGATGATGCTGGAAATTTAAAGTTAAACACTAGTTTTGATCATATACCTTTCTCTATAAATGCAACATTCAGTGAACAGAGACTTAATGATTATTCTATTTCTGATGCTGAAAGTTTTTTATTAATAAATGATCCTAAAAATTTAAAATCTGATGTGACCTTAGGTTCTACAAATAGTTTAGAAGCAAGGATGCATAAAGGCTCCCACGAGGAGTTTGAATTACATTCTCCGACAAATATGTCTGTAATATCCAATGATTTAAATGAAATGAAAGCTGGAGGTTCTGTGGAAGGAAGTTTAGAAGAGAATGTTTATGGCATTGAAAGTTTACATAGATATTCTCTAGAATCTTCAAGTTCAGAAAAATACGAGACTTTAGCGTTTGATGGCTCTGAAACAACAGCTAGTTCCATTCAAATGGAAGTAGAGGAAAATTCTTTTACTTCTATGGAAATTTCTTTGCTATCCAGTGATTTAAATGCAGTGATAGCTGGAAAATATATAAACGATATGGAAAGAGGACTAGTAAGATTCTCAGAACAATACCATAGTATGGATGGCATTGACAGCACACATGTAGATTTTCTAGAATTTTCAAGTTCCGCTGAAAACGAGACATTAACTTTTGATGCAATTGAAACAACTGCTAATTCCATTAAGGAGGAAGTTGAACAACATGTTTCTATTTCTTCGGAAATTTCTTTAATATCCAGTTATTTAAGTCAAATGAAAGCTGGAGGTTCTTTAGATAATGTTGAAGGAAGAACAGAGTTCTTCTCTAGGGACATTGAAAGCCCGCATGGAGATTCCTTGGAATTTTCAATTTCAGATAAAGGGAAGAGCGAGACAGTAAATGTTGATGCATCAGAAACGACAGCTACTTCGGAACATTCATTAAATGTTGATGCATCGGAAACAACAGCTACTTCTGAACATTCTTTAAATGTTGATGCATCGGAAACAAAAGCTACTTCGGAACATTCTTTAAATGTTGATGCATCAGAAACAACAACTACTTCGGAACATTCTTTTATCTCCACGGAAATATTTTTAACACCCAGTGTAGTGGAAGCTGATGATTCTCAAAATAATGTAGAAGACAGCATTTCAGGAAACAACCCTTCCATTGAAGGTATCAAAAGTTCACACAGAGATTCTCTAGAATTTTTAAATTCAGATAAAGGGGAAGGCGAGACATTAACATTTAATGCACCAGAAACGATTATAGTTAAGGAGGAAGTTATGGAAGATTCTTTTACTTATACAGACATATCTTTAATACTCAGCGATTTGACTGTAGTGAAAGCTAAAAATTCTCTAGAAGATATAGAAGGAAGAGTAGAAAGCTTCTCAAGGTTCACTCCTCGTATTAAAAGCACGAACGGAGACTCTCCAGAATTTTCAAGTTCAGATAAAGGGAAAGGCGAGATGTCAGAAAAAACTTCCTTTAAGGAGGAAGAGCATTATTATTCTTTTATCCAAACTTATTTAGTACCTAGTGATTCTGGTGAACCTATTTATCTTCCGGATGATAGAGAACAGAATGTTTCAGACATTTCTGATACCCAGGACGAAGACCTTCTCGAAAAATCTCTGAGTGCAGACACCTTTAAAGAAGTTACAACTGAGGAATTCTCAGCAAAAGTTCCTCCTTCATTTGACAACTCTTTGTCAGAAGAGAGCGAAATCAAGAATTTTTATTCGAATGAATCGACACCTAGTTCTGTTCAAAGAAGTGATGAAAAAGTATCAAACGATATAGATTCGAAGAATTCTGAGGATGAGGAAAAAATTGAGAAGGATAATAAAAGTAGTTTTAAGTCTGAGGTTAGTAAGCCTGCCGAATCTAGATTATACCACAAGAAACCAAAAGATGGTTTGAGAAACAAATATGTTTTCGGAGGAAATTGCTTCACCGAGGAAGAAAGTAAAAGGAATGAATTTGATAGCAAAGAATATGAACTACACTACCGGAATCTTTCATTTGGCAAATCATTGTTGAAGGAATATTTCAGGCATTTTCGTCGAAATATCGATGACCGAGAAAGCATTTCGACGCAATCCTCTCATCAAGTAAGATAATTATTTGCAAAATCCTTTCATTTATTTGACTGATCTTATAGAAATTATCATACTATTATTAGCATTTCTACGCAATCTAAAAGTCATTAAAAATTAGGATAACATGAGCAATAATTAAAAAGTAGTACAAGATCAAATTAAAACAACTTTTTAATTAAAAAAATTTTTGACACTTGACGTTTATTGGCTGGAAGTTAAAACCAATCCTTCCCATTGGATGGGAAGAATATCAATAGATGCACAAAGTTAATTAAAGAACAAAATTAAAGAACAATGAAAAAAGGGAAAAAGACCCCTTTGTAGCAACCTTCTAACACGTTTCTTTTTCTAACATTTACATGATCTCCGAAAATTATCCGGCGGACTACATTTTGATTGTTTTTTGTTTTCCACCAGATTCACAATCATTATTCTGGTAGGGCTGAGTAGTTGGCCACTTTTTTCAAGGGCATCCTATTTGCTCTCACAGTATGGGTAGCTCTGAATGTCTTCTCTGGGATTCGAACCTTTCTGCCCCACATTCCTCCTTTGAATATAGAAACCACAATTTATATATATATATATATATATATATATATATATATATATATATATATATATATATATATATATATATATATATATATATATATATATATATATATATATATTTCCGATGCCCATCTGTGCTAACATCCGTCAATTCAGGCATATACGGGGCGCTTTTGTTGGCCTCTCTTTCAGGGGCACCATATAAGGTGGGCCAACGTCGCTCCCACAGACAGATAGTACAGTAAAGGAAAGAACATCCATGCCTTGCCCGGGATTCGAACCCAGAACCTTTCTGATGCAAGGACAGTTCCCTGCCCCCTACATAGGCCGGTCAGCTTATATATGTTACCGGCAAAGTATGAAATCCGGCATTATATATAATGCCTAAAACTAGCCGGGTAAAGTATGAAATGATTTATATTTCACACATTCCCCAGGCATTCTATATAATGCCGGATGCTATTTCAACAAAGTATGAAATAAACGTCCTGATGTGGTTATTATGCAAATGATGCGCATGTTACTCTGAATGACTGAAATCGGTGGTTGTTGACTTTCACCGTTGAATGTTGACAATCACATAGTCGCTTTGGTGAATGTCCGAAATATTTATTACATCCGATTTGATATTAATTTTTTCGTGGATATAATTACATTTATTCGATATTTTAACACTTACTGACGATAGATTCGAAGAAACATCAGTGTTTGGAGTATCGGGCAAATATATACCGGGGAGTGGCCCTTGACCTTAAAAAACATCAGTGTAGGGTATACCGGGTAAATATATACCGAGCAGTGGCCCATGACCTTAAAAAAACATCAGTGTAGAGTATACCGGGCAGTGGCCCTTGACCTTAAAAAACCATTGCCCGGTATACCCTACACTGATGTTTTTTTAAGGTCAAGGGCCACTGCCCGGTATATATTTGACCGATACTCTAAACACTGATGTTTCTTCGAATCTATCGTCAGTAAGTATTAAAATATCGAATAAATGTAATTATATCCACGAATAAATTAATATCAAATCGGTTGTAATAAATATTTCGGACATTCACCAAAGCGACTATGTGATTGTATACATTAACCGGTGAAAGTCAACAACCACCGATTTCGGTCATTCAGAGTAACATGCACATCTTTGCATAATAACCTCATCAGGACGTTTATTTCATACTTTGCCTAAATAGCATCCGGCATTATATAGAATGCCTGGGCAAAGTATGTAATACTTCTCATATTTCAGACTTTGCCTGAAAACGTCAGGCATTATATATAATGCCGGCATTTCATGCATTACAAAAAATGAATAATGAAAACTTTCTTATATCTACATCCTACTTACCGTACAATAGTTCATTATTCACGTAATGTTTAATTTCGGAGGGGGTTTTGTCCCCCAAACCCACCCCAAAACTACGCCACTGAATCATATCATTTTAAACAATTCGTTAATTATAATTATCATTTTTTTTTTAGACTGTAAACCTGAATTTCGATTGGCTCTTAAGAAGGACTCCCCACCCTCAAACTGTTCGAGAGATTTCGCAAAGAAGTTGGCAAAAAATCAGCACCATTTAACTATCATTGAAAATTATCTTGAAAATGGATAATTACATAATTATCAATATTGAGAATACATGTTTCATTAAAAAAAAAATACAGTTGAGTTTATTGAGTTCAAAGTATGCGTTTTTTTTCTTCAAAAAATTCTGAATGCATATTTTTTAATATCGCAATGACATGTCACATTTGAAAAAAAAAGTATTGTTGATTCTTTTTTTTAATTTTAATATCGTGTTTCATTTTTTTTAAATAAAATATTGTTGATTTAATTTTTGAGTTGAAAGTACAAGTCTTTTTACATTTAAAATATTCTAAACATTTAAAAATGTTTGATATTATAATTTTAAAAGTTCAGTTTTGATAAGGAATACTTTTAGGCAGGAATGAATTAAAAAGAAATGATTGTATTGAATAATCTTAATTAAAAATAATAAGTTTCGCTCCTTTGACTTAATGCTTTGGTTTTTATGTTCTTATACTAAACTAAATTGCTGTATTTAGTGCTGCAATATCTCAAATTTTTTTCTTCGGCTATTTAACCCTAAATGATCGACGTTCTTTTGGTGGATTAGCAATACTGAATATATTAACCAAAGAAAGTCAACTATTTATTTTGATAAAGTTTAATATAAAGAATGACATTTTTTCACTGGTTTATTAAAATTAGTCTTAAATTAAGTTTTTATGTCAAGCAGTTGAATTCGAGCAAATTCTAAATTTATTTTTGAAGTACATGCATAAACTGAAATAGGAATAAAATTATGGTTTTTGTTTTAATAAAAGAGGAGAAGATAATAATAAGAAGCAAATTTCTTTTTATTGAATTTAATTGTAAAAAAATGCATATTTTCTTCTAATTTTTTTCTCCGCCTAGTATTTTGTTTATTTCATATAAATAACCAAAAATATTCAATAAATAATAGGTTATTGATTGGATATAGATATAATTACAGATTTCAAAATTCTTTACTGGTTAAAAAACTCGAGGGAAACCCTTTCATCTTTCCCCGGAACACTTTTTGTGGACCACTGAGTGAGTGCAAACGATAGTTTGGAACGATAATTTAAAGTACAAAATCAGACGCATAAAAAGTGTTTTTTTCTGAGTAAACGCAATATTTTTTTTTTTTGAGGATTCCTTACACACAAAACATTGAAATATGAACAAAAATTTCTGGTAGTTTAGGATCAAAAGTTTTTGGGTTTCAGAAATGACAAAAAAAAAGAGGGCATGTGTTTTTGAAAGAGGTAGTAAATATTTTTATTGCTGCTTGCATTTGCTAATAGCGCCAAGTTCGTTTGAGACAGATGCTATAATGAAATATTATTTGATCAACAAACCACAAAATGCGAGACAATTTCTAGAACATAAACAGCCAAATATGCAAGTATAATAGCTGGATAAAAAAAAAGAATCGACCCTGTTTAGAGCTCACTTTTTCTAGTATCGACCTTAGATGCCTCTAAATATAAAAATTAGAATCTTTTTTTTTCCTGAAAAACAGAAGTGAATAAATGAGAAAATTCTGGAAAGATAAATCAAAAGATTTGACTATTAATCAATTTCTAGACAAGTAATTAACTTAGTATCAAACGCTGAACATTCTTTTTGCAAAATATCATACATTGTAAAAACTGAGCAAATTTGGTGTAGAAAAATTCTAAACATTTCGTGTTATTTCAAGATAATACCGAATCGAGTGTCCGTACACACTTTAAAGGATGCAAACTCATAGAAATAAGAAACCTCACACCAAGATCAGATGCATTTACTTCATTCATGAATTATAGAACTAAATTTGGCGTGAATTTGGAAGTCGACAAGGGTTTGTTTACAGTCCATTACGATAAGGATTGTTTTCGATTCTGAACATTCTACAGAAATAGGAGTAAATTGTTATTAAAGGCCTGTATGGTTTTATTTGTACAATAAAGATAATTATACTCTCATAAGAAGATTGACACGAAACTCTCAATTTTATAATAATCAATGGTTATCAGCTACAGTTTTGTTAACCCTAGTTCGAATTCGTTATTAGTATTCTTTCTGTGCTGTGTGTGTGTTCGATTAACAAATAGGTTTTATTTTAAGAAATTATGTATGTATCTTCTAAATTAGGGATTCTTTCTTTTTTATTGTTCCGTACAAAATAATTTTATTGACTTACGTGTATCATATCTTACTGTAGTTATAAATGTTAGTGTTACTGAAAAATAAAAATGGCTACTTCATACCATGGTTAAAGAATATTTTTGGTAGTATTAAACACCAAGAGTTAAAGTATGACGTTTCGCTACACTACTTTTGTGTAAAATACTTTTTGGGGTGGAAATACACAACACAATTTTTAAGCTTCGTAGTTAGGTTCACCTGAAAACTTTAGAGAACCTGTAAGTGTATTTCAATGCTAAAAGTACTTTACGTCAAAGTGGTCCATTCTGCCAAGAATGCACAGCTTGACGTAACTCCGAATGACTAGATTTTACTTCAACAATTCTCACCGACAAAGGAGTGAAATTCTTTCATTTATTTTTCAACAAATAAAATACGTGGTTGGAATAACAACAGGGACAAACTATAGTTGATATTATTCTAGAATTTTAACGGTTATTTTTCTGACACAAAGACGCCATTCAGTGCTTTTCGAAAGCATCTTCACTTCAACATCATTCATTTAAAGAACGATAAAAGTACATTTTTAAAAAAAATTACTTTTAGGCAAACGTATATGCACGTGTTTGCAAAAAATCCCGAGAATTATGAAAAGAAATTTTCCCTAATCTAATAAATCTTTTTTTCTAAATATGACGTCATCAGAAGTTAGTTAAAAACAAAAGGTGACTGGCACACACGAATATAGAACTGAATGACATCACTACGAATTCGGCTCCTGTGTAGTCGGGCTAACCGAGGGAGAGTTTCTTAACTTTCCACTTCATTTCGCTTATTATTTCATGTCTTCATTATTTCCATCAGAAAAATCCTCTTGGAAAACTAGTTTGCCCCAATACAGGAGTTCCCTTGCCTTTAAAGTCACCAGGTTACGAAGTTGAATATTAATGATCGTAAGCTCGAAAATCGGTCTGCTGTTCGGTAAAAAATAAAAACGAAATATAGTAAAGTAGAATTAAATAAACTAAAAATAAAATAAAAATAATACAATAAGTAAAAAAAAATATATCAAAATAAAATGAAATAAAATAAAACAATAAACAAAATTAAAGTTGTATAAAATAAATGAAAGATAGACTAAAAATGGAAATAAAAAACTGAAACAATTGAGAGAATACAACAGAAACCACGCAGTAAGACACATTTTCCGATCTTGACATTTAATACTTCTTAATTAACATATTTCTGAGTTACTTCTATATGCAATTCACTACTCGAAGAATTTATGAAAAGATATTTCTTTTCCAAATAATTTTTTTTTTTTCGTTTGAAGCTCGCTTTTTTTTTCATCTCTAAGGGATGGTTTTGACACAGGAAGCTCAATTTTTATAAGAATCATCGTGAAAAACATTCTCTAATATGAATGTTTGTCATCCAGAGCCGGATTATACCTTTCGTAGGCCCTAGGCACAGCCCTTCCCTCCTTCCCCCACTCCTCCCCTCTTTTCAAAATATATGCTAAAATTTTCTAGCATATT
This sequence comes from Parasteatoda tepidariorum, assembly GCF_982258835.1. NCBI lineage: Eukaryota > Metazoa > Arthropoda > Arachnida > Araneae > Theridiidae > Parasteatoda > Parasteatoda tepidariorum. Next base: position 6,927,980 of record NC_141761.1, read on the forward strand.
TTTTTTAAACATTTTTATTAATATGGATTTTAATTTTCAAATTTGTTTATCGAACTTTATCTGCAATACCGACATATTGCCGATATTGCAGTTGATATCGATAATACGTACCATTATGATTAGTTCGATCGATAACTATGTAAAGGTAAACAGTTTACGTCAACAATACAACAACAAACCAGTAAAGAAAACAGTGAAATTGATAGTGAGATTAATTACAAGAAATATTTATACTACAAATAGCTTCATAGTTTTCATGATACTACTATGATAACTAAGTGAAGGAAATTAACATTGTCAAAAGTAAATCTTTTGAAATTATTTATAAATAAATTTGCAAGGTAGATTAAATGTTTACTAATAGAAAAAAAATGATTTAATACTATTTTAATAAAATGTCAGGAACGTGTTACGCGATTTTAGATGTATTAATTTCAGAAATGACTAAAAGGCGTAAAGCTTACAGTGATTTGTACGATAATTTCGGTTTTCTTGTTCACAAAAATCTGTCTGAGTCTGAGATTAAACTAGAAGCGCAAAATTTGGTGAAAATTTACTCATCCGATTTAGAGGAAAACTTTGTAGATGAATTTTTACTATTTTCAAATTAGTATGAACATAAATCTCCACAAGAAATGTTGAAGGCTCAAATTAAAGATAAACTTGTGAATACTTTTCCTAACGTTCACATTGCATTAAGATTATATTTGTCGATTCTTGGATCAAATGCAGAAGGAGAAAGATCTTTCTCCAGATTAAAATTGATAAAAAATTATTTGCGTTCAACAATGAATCAAGATCGTTTGGCATCGCTCACACTTATGTCTATTGAATACGACATTTTGCGTAGTTTGGAATTCGACAGCATAATACAAGATTTCGTTGAATCCCAAAATCGCAAAAAAGTAATATATTAGATCATAAGATTATGCAAAATAATTTATTACCGAAAAATATTATATTTTTATTTGTATCTTCATAATTTTGTGCAAAATACACTTGTTGTTTTTAAAGCTAAATTATTTTTGTCAACAAATTTTTTTCTCCCAAGTTTTTCGTAGGCCCCTGAATTTCGTAGGCCCTAGGCACGTGCCTAGTGTGCCTATAGGTTAATCCGGCCCTGTTGTCATCTAATCTTCGTGAAACTCATTATCTACAAATTTTTAGTTTTTTTATTCTTTTCAGTAGTGTGGAAAACATTCACCTGGAAGTTATTTGATCCAAGTAAGATGATTTGATCGAAACTGGAATAGCTTTGTTATGAAAATTGATTTGCTTCTACGTTTCAATTAAATTAAACTGTATACTTAATGAATGCACCCTAAGCATTTCGAAGTTCGTGACAAACTTTTCTACATGAAAATCTTGCAGAGAAGGGGAAATATTTCTGAAAACAATCCGAAAATAAAAATCCCTCTTCTGAAAGTCGGGGAGAAGAAGTAATCATTCTTTTCCATAAATTCTGCACCATATGTTCATGACCAATGTGCCGCGGTCAGCTGATCCCAATCAACGTATTACGCTCCACAGGACTCCCGTTTTGGGTCATTTGTTGATGAGATTAAATTGTTATTTAATTTCTAGCCACGATTATTATTGACAAATAGTTTTGCTGGGTATTCTATGACATGCTGGAACATTTAAAATTGGGTAGTCAGATTTTATAGATTGAATTTACGAATTAATTTAATTCGATGAGAGTGAATGAATGGATCGTTTGGCTTTACGATGGATTGAAGACTTTAGGTTAATTTCTTTATTAGAAATAAACAGTTCTTTCTATTGCAGATTTTAAATGGATCGTTTCTGTCAACGGTCACATGATTTTTTAGATTTCGTAAAATAAGTAAACAACATTGTTACTTTAAGAATGTTGATCTAATTTTCACAACGAGAAAGTAGTTTGCAGATTGTTTGAAACAATTTGTTCGATCAACATTAGCTGTAGAATAATAACTCTTTTATTTTTTACAATTTAGAGACACCGCCATTGATTCTTATCCTGGTAGTCACTATAATACAGAGAGTTATAAAATATTCCCTTTATGAAATGAAACTTTTCGCAACGATAATTTAAAATCATCCATTGTTATAAAAATGGATTCCATTTATTCGTTTGCCATCCGAAAGTTCGCAACTCTTGAATTTAAAGTTATAAAAAAATAATTTTTTTTCTCCAGTTTCCCATTAGTAGGTTTATATAATTTTAAAACAGCTATTTTCTTTTAAAAAAATTACGAACTTACGTCAAAGCGGGTTAGATTTAAAAAAAAATGTTATCTTCACCTTTAAATCTCTTTTGATATTTTAAGAAAGGTCAAGCATGGCTTTAAAAGGCTCCCTTCAGGAGAAGAGCATTTTCTTTTTTTTCTTCGTAAAACTTTATTAATTTCGAAGATTAATCGTTACTCTAGGCGATTTTGAAAAAGAAAAAGAGAAGTAAAAGCCACGTTGACAACTGAAAGAATTCTAAGATTATTTCATCTGTCGTTAGGTGGTCTTTTTTGAGGGTGTGCATTCGTTCCTCGCAGACAGATCTTTCGTAAAGATCACGTTGAGAATTGAATGAAGAATCCTGAGATTATTTTGTTCTATTGCTCGATAGTCTTTTATTTTATTTATTTAAATGGAAAAATAGAGTAAGAGTAGCTTGAAAAAGTAAGTACTCTTTCTGACACATTTGAGAAAAATGAGAATTTTTAATTTTCGCAACAAAAATGCTTAAGTATTTAGTATTTAAAATTATTTTAATACAAAAGGAATTGTTTCTACAACTAACGGAGAAAATGCGAATTTATGACACACATTTTTCACAAAACAAACTTTTAATGCATCCAGTGTGTCTGCTCTTTCGAGTTTTGCCCTTTTTCAACGACTTTGCAATTCAATGAAGCATGCGACGACGAATTAACCATGCGTGTTTCTACTGATTAAATTAAGCATGTGTGTTGCATAAACATGTTAAAACTCGCTCAATTAAGTGTGTGTGTGTGCGTGCGGACGTGCGTGTGTCAAGCAATTCAATGAAGCATGTGAAGACGAATTAATCATGCGTGTTTCAACTGATTCAATTAAGCATGTGTGTTGCATAAGCATGTGATTATTTCTGTATTGTTCCATTGTTCATTATGAAAAAAATAAATAAGAAGACTAGCATTAAAATCCCCAGTTTTTTTTTCAAAAAAAAAATTTTTTTTTAATGGAAAAATTAATTGTGGGTTCATGACCCCAGGAAAAATTTCTGGATCCGCCCCTGACGAAAGCTCGGTTTAAATCTTCTCGAACGAATCTTCACTAACGAATGCTTGAAGTCTTCTAGAAGGAATGCTTGGTTGAAGTCCTCACGGATTAATTTTGAGTCATCTCATATGAGAATCATCAACTCTCGAGTAATCACTAGATTTGAGTGAATTAAAGGAATGTATTGCGTTTAACTCATGTGTAAATTCATCTTCTCGTGGCTCCCCATTGACAACTCTCATATAATAGATTCCTAAAAATATTGCGTAATCAAAGTGCAAAAGTAGTATGTCGCACTACAGCTGCACAATAGGCGATTGTCTGACGATGATCCGAAGACATCGGACTACCCAGCTTTGGTAGTCCGACGACCTGCTCTTAAATTCTAGTCTTTTACGGTAGAACAGTCTAACGATACCTCAAGGGCTCTGATCAAAGTGGTCACCCACCCGCTCACTGACCATTGCCAGTAAGGTGTGTCTTCGATGTTCTACTGGGAACCATGTTTTACGATATTTTAATATAAAGATAGATATTCAATTGCTTTGTAGTAATGTTTCTCACGAATGAATGCTTGGTTAGCAAATGCTTTGAAATTTTCCGGAAAGGAATGTTCTTGTAAAGGCGCATTTGATGGATGAATGCTTGGTTAACAAATAATTGATTGAACTTTCAACGAAAAAATATCAAAATATTTTTGTTAACTAATCCAAAATCCGATCAGTTAGGGCCGGGATAACCTGGTTGGTAGGGCACTGGGCCCATGTCCAAAAGTTCGCGGGTTCGATCCTAGGCCGGCCGAAGACTCCCTGTGTAATACGTAGTGACTGATACACGTTAAATCTGTTGGAGTCGCAAAGTCCTCCATGTTCCCATAACAAATCAATACCTCTGGGGGTACTGATCCAGGAGTTTCCCTGTTTCCCGCATTGGATTCAAAATGACAAGGCTACGGAGTTGAACATTAGTAGTCGTAAACAAAAGATAGAGTCAGCTGTATAACGACGGATATTTAAAAAAAAATCATAAATTTCTAAGATTTTTATAACAGAAATTTACTCTTGACCTTACTTATATGGAAGTTGCCATTTCATATGTGAAGAACATCCAATTTATTACTCTTTTTTTTTCTTCCTGCTGTGCGTTACTCGGTGATTTTATGCGTCATATTGATTAGTCGTTCATTAAAATTTGTTTCTAAAGAACACTTTTCTAAATAAAAACTCAGACAGAAAGGAAATATCTAATTTGTTGTTGTTAAAAGGTTTTGAAAACAAATCTCGTTCCATTTAAAATACCGCCTTTTCGTTGCTGAGAGCATTTTTGTTAAACGACTTGTTGTTTTTAATTATCTTCAAAGAAGAAAAAACAAAATCCTACTTTTTTAAACTAAAAGTAATTTTAGAGTGTAATTAAGAGTTTTTTTTTCTCAGAACATATTTTTTCACGCCCATCGACCGTAAGATGAATGTCAGAATCGATTAAAATCCAATTTTGTTTACGAACGATTATTTTTTTCATGTCGCTTTTGCAAATGACACTTTTAGTAATGGCCTCCAAATCACTTTTATCAGTTGCCACAAAATTGATTAAATGAAAAACTGAAATAATATTCTTTATAAAATTGTATTCTGTATGTAAGAAGGAAATTCCAGTCCAATTAGGGTTGAGATTAGAATTGATAAAGGTACCTTGTTTGACTATACATATTTCACATGTAGACCCTCCATCTAAATAATTTTTGAAGCTGAGTTTAACACTCAGCGTAAAAAAATGTTAAGACAAGTTAATAGAAACCCCTCTAAACAAATCCCAATGGGTTATTTTGAATGTCTGGTCTTGGTCACCACTAAAATTTTTCTTCTAAAAACGTTTGCATAAGCTTATTGTTATATTTATATATATATATAATTAGAAGAAGGCGTTATGTGTACAGACTACAAATTGAAAATTGAAACTTGTAGAAAACCTGGCGTAACTTGATCTTTTTATAACACTTTATGCGTGTCTAATTGAGTCCGATTCTTATTTCAATACTTCTTTTTTTGTATATCAAATTTCAGTTGTCTAAAATCACGGATCGAGTTATCTGAAAGTGACACTTGCATTTCATTTGTATTCATATGTTTTTAAATTTGATTCTTTACTTAAAAAAAGAAGTACACATTTTCAATGCAAATGAAAATTTCTTTAGTTCCTGGTTTTTGACGATTTCACTACAATTTTTGAAATTAAGAGGTTTTTTTTTTAACATTCTTTTTTAACTCTTAGAAATTGTCCACCCTTATAACATTTATTTTGCTAAAAATTGTTTATTAAAGATTTAAAAATGAGGCTTTTTGTTAAATTTAAGGCTTTAAAAATAAGAAATCAAATAAAAAGTGATACAAACGGTTCATGCAATGCGTAAACAAAAGGGGGAACTACCGTTTTTAGAAGACAGGTAGACGTTTTCTACAAAGATATATCTTTCCTCAAAAACAGAACTGTCGGAGACACGGATTATTCAGTGTTTGTGACGTTTTCTTTTACAGGTCAATTCTCGCATTCACGAATCACATGGAACTCATAGTATACTTTTTAGGTAATCACCTCGGAGGGTGGGTGGATTGATTTGGATTTTTCTTTTACATTTTTTATTCAGTCCCTTATGCATCAGAATATTAGATAAGGCGATGAAGGAAACAACATTATTAAAATTACAAACTACCCCGTAAAGATATATTGATGATTATTATTATTGAATCTTACTTAACTCCATCGCTATAAAAAATGAAGTTCGTTATTAGAGTTTAAAAGAGGACGTCATTATAGAGCTGAAGATATTTTAAAGAAATCAGAAAATCAGTGCAGAAGCCCAATCAGCTTTAGATCGATCAATGTGAAGTAACGGTGGCCTGTCCGCAATGCTGATCACATTGTCACAATCATGTCAATTTATAGGCCGGAATGGTCTGGTGGGTAGGGCACTAGGCCCATGTCGAAGAGATCGTGGGCTCGATCCCGGCCGGCCGAAGACTCCCCGTGCAGTAAAATGGTGACTGATGCACGTTAAATCTGCCCGGTCCCATAACAAATCAATACCTCTGGGGGATTGAAGAGATCCCTTGTCTTCGGAATGACAAGGGAGTTCCAATTCATTCAGAAGCAGCGGTGACATTTTTTATGCTTTTTTGAAATGATTCATTTTATTTTACTAACTCGCCAATTCGATCAGTTAAGTCGCGATAAAGAAAATGAATGGAACGAACTTTAAACGCGAATACATTTTTATTTTTTGTTTCTAAAAGCCTCAGACGTCTCCTATCAGTTATAAATGTTTCATGGCCTCATTTGAATTTTACGTTCAGTCGGAGAACTTTAGAAACTGTTATGACTTTACTTAGTTGCGTTATTACAAAGCAATTCCCCCCCCCTCCCTCTAAATCGAAATTATTTTACTGTTTGAATTTCTTCTCAATAGCGAATCAATAAATATAGAAGAGAGAAGAAGTCATTCATTATTGTTATGCAAATTTCTATCTTTTCTGAAGCTTTTTGTATTCATTTGAAGAAAAAAAATAAAAGGATTTCAATAACTTTTCCTTATGAAAAGGAACTATAAATCAAAGAAACTACTTTCAGTTTTCATAAAAAAAGATAATGAAAACTTATCAGCATTTTGGCTTTTTCTTTCTAAATTTTTAAAATTATGAGGCTTTTTTTTCTAAACGAAAGCAAATGGAAGTAAGCAAATTTTTTTTTTCCTTAAAAAAAAATCTGCATGGTGACGATAATGAAAATATTCCAACCTATGATTAAACTACGCTAAATCTATCAACAAACTCCAGAGTTATCGTCTGATTCATTTTTTCCCCCTCACCTTCGAATGGCAACAATTTCTTCTTTATTTAAGAAAAAAAGAATTCCTTTCAATATATCAAGCGATTACGTTTTACTGCAGATTTCCAAAATGCATTTTTTTATTTAAACTTTACGGTATCTTTTTACTTTTTTTAAAAAAAAAAGAAAAAAAAAAGCTTTTTATATTTTTGATGGATATTGAAATGAATTTAAGAAATGTGGCTAAAATCATCTCTTTTTTTGTTTTCTTTTCATCACTTCTTGGATTATATTGGGAATTTTCTTGGAATTTTGGAACTTCTTGGAATTTTGGGAATCTGATTGTATTATTTCAGATGCATTTAATCATTAGTGCATGGATGATGAAAATAATCCATTGATGAAAATAAATCACAAGAGAAGAAAATAATTAAATTCTTCCAATAAATAAAAAAATAAAGTAGAAAAGTTATCGACAATGTCAAACCAATACCAGTGAATTGGAATTATATTTTTGTAGTGATAGATACCCTACAGTACTCCCCCACCAGAATTATATCTGTGATAGAATTCGATGAATAGGATATCACTAGTTTATTCATAGCTGTTTTGTGAGAAGCCGGGAGAGCTGTATTAAGATCACTGTACGCTTTGTGAGCTAATCGTGAGAGCTGTATTAAGTTCACGGTCATGATAGCCCCTGTGTTGCTTTCAGCAGTCGAGTGAATATGCTGTGTGTGATCTAGACTGAGTAGCAACAGCGCGAGGAGGTGGATAATGTCACAGACACAAGTAGCGAGTCAACTGTTCAATGTGGACCATGTATCGAAGTAGGCGTGTTCAAAACGTAGTGGGCGTTTCTGCCAAGGTAGGCGTGTTCACATCACGTCCGGGTCACTCATGCGGTGAGAGTTATCGACCCTGTCAACTTTCATCTATGGAAAGGTACCCCCGCCATGGAATAGAGTTAACATGTCTTATATACTAGTGAATTGGAATTATGTTTTTGTTATACACTACATGAAGTAATAAAATAACGGTAAAGGGCTTATTAAATATAAAAAAGCACATTTTAATTCATAATACAAATTCAGCAAAACCAGTTATTCTATTCATTCTGAAACTTGTCTCAATCAACCAAAGCTTCAAATTAAACCAAATTTAGCACGTTAATCAAAAATTTTTTTTAACAAAAGAGCAAAATTAGCATGCATCTAAAGTTGATAACGAGGGTAAGGAAGATTTCCGTGATTTTATTTGGTATTTTCTATCGTGTTCGATATTTATCAGACATTTTCAAACGCAATGTTTCACAATTTAACTTTAGAATCATTTAAAAAATGTATTCTACATATTGAGTGAATTAAATGATATTTTGATATATATGTTTTTTTCTTCTTCTGTTTCCATTGACGAGCGATAGTCTTGTAAAATGTAAAAAGTCTTGTAAAAATGTCTCATTTGTTTCCTTCCGATTTTTAAAATGTGTATGTTTGATAGTTCTTGATTCTAAACATTTAAAATTTCATACAGAACGATTCTAAACATTTAAAATTTCATACAGAATGATTCTAAACATTTAAAATTTCTTACAGAATGATTTTGCTGACACTTCATTAGGTTCTAATATTTAACGTGATTATTTTTTCACAAAAAAAAGCATTTAAGCTCGTTTGGTTTACGTAAGTTACACAACAGCCAATCCTGTCTGAAATATAGTTGCAGTTACCCCGTTCGAGAAGTTCCGAAATGAAATCAAGAATCGAATCGTTTGACTTTCATTATAGGATTTGAAGAGAATAAAGATGAACTAAAAATAGTTTCAGACTCGTTAAAGTGTTGGAACAACCATTGTCTAAACATTAATGTTATTTGTAATTGTATCGTTTATTTATTTAAAACTCCAATTAAAACATAGGTTGATCACTTTTAAAACACCAAACGATTGTTACAATTAAGGGAGTTTTTTTTTTATATAATGTGTTCGAAAGTAGGTTCTGAAGAAATATGCAGTCAAGAAAAAGCAGCTCTCATGAACTTTTTATTATCATGTTCCATTAACATTTTGTAGGTTTACAAAGATGGTAACAGTTTAAAATTTTCATTCTTTCATAGTCCACAAATTCTAGTTATCATAAAAACTCAATATGCTTGAGAGAGGTATGATTTAGGTTGGTACGAATTAGACAACCTTGCGAAAACAATTCAATTTCAGAACTAATTACACAAATATTAGTACCAAAAAATTCCTTCAACTCATAGAAATAGCAGATAATGCTTAGAAAGAGACGTTAGTTCTTGTGTGTTTTTTTGTGGTGCTGAACTTGCAGTTAGTAATCAAAAATGTTTAAGGAAAATAGGCTTTTTTTTTTGCACATAAATTTTTTTATGAAACTTCTTTTTTTTTAACTGAAGTGCTAAGGTAATGATTTTGGTAAAATTAACAATAAAATGTAATTTTATAATTCGTGATAAAATCTGGTCAAAATTTAGTAGATTTGGTGAAATTCGGTAACTCATGGCGTAAAGACGTTTTTTCGGTTACAATTATTTTTCATTTTTGTACTTTTTACTAAATATGTGACAATAAGATTTATAATTTTGTATAATGAGTGGTTATAACGGATAACTATTACCATACGAACAAATAAATGGAAAAATAAATAATTTAAAAACCCCGTATATTTTGGTTTTATTAACCAAAATTATGTTGTTTTTTTTTTTTTTTTAACCAGAAATGTCATTACAATACAGCACGGTATTTTTAACAAAACTTTTCTCTACTTTATAAGTGAAAGGGTATTGAAATAAATTTAATAAAGTGAAAAAATAGAAAAAAAGAAAGGAATAAAATTCCGAATACAAATCACTTAATAAGTGTGCTATCTCGTGTAATAAAATCGAGCGATAACTAATAAAGAAACTAGTTATGATTATCGACACAAAAGTTTTATTTCATTGCTTTAATTTTCTTTTCTATGTAGATTTATAAGTAACATTGCAAATGCTGTCAAACCCCGGTATAGCGACCCTTTAAGGGACCGACATTTTGGTTCACTGTATCCGGGAGTTCGCTATAATAAGCTTTGTTAATTATAACTGGTTTTGACTGTATTTAAAATAAGAAGGATTTTGTAGAGTTCCATCATTATTTATTTCACTTTTTTAAATTTCTCTTCAACCAGCGATAAGAAAGTGTTAATGAGAAATCCATACAAGGGCTTTTTGACACCAAAAAGAAAAAGGGGAAAAAAATAGGAGAGAAAAAAGGGGGAGGGAATGAGCTTTTCATTAAGTTAATCCCTCAGGCAGTCAATAAAAGTTAAAATCAATTTTTAATTGTTTTCCATTACATCCACTGGCGCAGGGAGGAGGCGATGTTGGCGACATGTTTCACTTTCTTCTTCTTTTTATTTATTTGTATTCAATCGAGACTATTCCCCATAAGTTCCAACCACTACATCTCTCCCCCGTGATCCCCATTTGTAGCTTTCTTCTTTTTTCTCCATATTATTTGTCTAAACGTGAAAACTATCCGCACCTCCCCCCGTGTTCCCATACTCTACGACCGCCATCACCACCAGGGGAGCTTCATACGTGAGAAGGAGGGGGGGGGGGAGATGATGGGGCGACCGCGGTGGTAGCGCCCTTTCGTGTATAGGCGTGTCTAAGAAAGGGGCTTTCATCAGAGTTGGATAGCGGGACGGTGTGGTAAAGCCACCTTTACACTTTCGAGTCGTTTTGTTTTGGGGGCTTTTGGCAGTGATGTACTAAACACAGGTCACATGGCCTACGTAAAGGATACAGCCAAACGATTTTTCCTATTGAAGATCGTTTGCACAGCCTTTCAAGCAGTTACTTCCACCGGAGTTATTTCAACAGGTTAGTGACTGCATATTTTATATTTTATTTCAGCAGTCATAAAAGGTTCATTATTTAGAGGAGGGAACTCTTCTGTTCAACTTTACAATCTGTTCTGTCAGGCAAAAATTACAATAGTACTTAGAAAAGTATAACGGAGAAGGTGTGAAGAAAAACATACCGATGAAATTAAAAAAAACAAACAAAAAAACTTTAAAATCTAGAATTATAAACTGTTTAACTTGTAGTAGAAATGACGTTAAGAACGTCTCTGAAGTCCGCGGAAATACAATGACAGAGCAGAAATTTCAAGTTCTAAGAGGGCCATTTTCAATGACAAGCTTAATGCGATTTTTATGTGTATATACTCGTATACTCAAAAGTAGAGAAAACGTGGGTAAAAATTACAGAACAATGAAAAAAGGAAAGAAGTAAAATGATAATAATAAGAACCGGAAAAAAATATTCGAAAAAAAGGAAAAAAAATGAATAAAAATATGTAATAAATATATAAAAAAATATATTATAAATATATAATAAAAATATATAAATTAATAATTAAAAATTATACTATAAATTAATAATTAAAAATTATAATATAAATTAATAATTAAAAATTATAATATAAATTAATAATTAAAAATTAAATAATTAAGATTAAATTAATAAAAATATGTAATAAATATGTAATAAAAATACATAAATTAATAATTTGCATTACTTTTTTCCCTTTTTTTTCGGATATTTTTTCCGGATTTTTATTATTATTATTTTTCTTTTTCCCTTTTTTCATTGTTTTGTAGTTTCTTCCATGTTTTCTCGACTTTTGAACTAATTTTATGAGTTCTATTTACTTGCAGCCTATTTGTTTTTCTTAATTTTCTTCTTATTTTTTCTTGTTGCCCTTTTTGTGTTTATTTATTATGTTATATATATATATATATATATTACCATACAATGGTAATATATATATATATATATATATATATATATATATATATATATATATATATATATATATATATATATATATATATATATATATATATTACCATTTCTATCGGAATTTTTAAAAATAAGAAAGGTTCATATTTTTGAAAATTCCAACTGTTTCCAATTTGAACTGCTTTAAGATATACAAGTTGCTAACAATAACTTCTTATTTATGGCTTGTGTCCGTATATTCTCCATTCCTAAATTAAAATATTTTTTGTTTTGAGTGCAGGTAATTATTTTTTAAATCAAGGTACATGTTCATTTCGTTACCATAAACAATATGTATTTACTTAAAATTATAACAATTGTATATTTTATAAACAAAAGGATCTTTTTTTTTTATCCTCTTTGAAGAGGAAAAAAAAATACAATAATAATTCCTAGTAAAATAACTCCTACTCCAAGTATATTTGTTTATAAAAACCATTTTAAAAGAAGGAAGACGAAGTTTAGAGCTCCTATGGTATCTTTTTGCCATATTGTTCCTCATCTTTAACTTGTTTTAATGTACAACTCTTGGCATGCGATCTCAGGCCAAGGAGAACACTTCCATCGCTTATATGGAAGCGATGGAATCCTCTATGGGAGTCTTAAAGAACCGAAAACACCTCCATCGTTGCATAATCTTATGCGCTAATTAAGAAGTATTATTAAAATGAAAGTACCCGTATTCATAAACATTGATAATCGAGGTGAGTCGAGGCAACTCCTTAGACTAATCTGAAATTGGTATTCAGCAACCGTGATGGAAAATAATGATAGGTTAATAGTTTTATTTATCGTCTGCACTAAATTAAATATATGTTTCGTACAATCGATTGTGTTTGATATATTAAAACAGACGATACGTTAAAACAGATATTAAATCAGACGAGAGTTTTATACATTAAAGCAGACGAGAATTAAGTTAGCAAGATGACAACCCATTCATTCTTAAAGTACAAGCGTGTGCTTAAACGGTTTCTGAATGTGGGGCTAAAATAAATTATTAATGAGCCTCTGTAAGTTAATAATCATTTTAAACTCAAATTAAGCCGTAAGAATTTGATAAATTTTACAAAGAATTGAAAAAGTTTTCACAAGATACGTTTTGCAGGCAAGTCGCTTTCCTCGAAGAAGTATTTAAATGCGATTGATTTTAAGGAGGTTAGCAAAACATGTGTCTCACAGAGTTAAAACCGTTGAATAGTCCCAACCGCAGACGTTGAAACCATTAGCCACACAAACATGTTTCTGCGTGTCATCAAATTGTGAAAAGCTGTCAAACAGAGAGCAAATCATTTGGTTAGAGAATGTTCAAATACATTTGCGAGTGATTATTATGCACCCTAACTAAGGATAGGATAGTTCTACTCCGCAAATTGGAAGGACATAAGAGGATGACATTTTGTCCGCAATTATTAGAGAGAGTTACATTTCATTGCTACGAGGTTGTTTTTTCTTTCTTTTAATTAACCTAATGTGTCAGAAAGCATGCAACCTTGTCTCGGAATTTTCTTTTTGATTGTCACAAAAATGTTTGCTTGAAAATCCTAAGTCAACCTCGATTTAAGTGTTTTACATAGAAGGTTGTTTACCAAGGTTTTGGGATTAGGGTAATGTGCATAGAACAGAGCAGATTGTCGCAGGTCTCGTTTTAATTTTAGAAGGTTTACACGCAAACCGCATAACAAACCTTTTTAGAATTACATTAAAAGTTTTTTGCTGAGGGAAAATAAACCTTATTTTGCTGTCTGGGCTATACCGTTCCGTTCCAAAAACGTAATGATTTTTTTTCCCGCAAAATGTGGTCTAACTTGCTTTTTAGGCCTAATATGAACCCAATTATTTTTAAATAGGAAACTATAATTTGCTCTACTTAATTAGAATAAAAGTAAATTTTATCTCGAATAAAATGTGCTACATATTTTCAATTTCGAAATAACATTGTTTAGAGAAGAAAGTTCCAATTTCCTGATCAACTCCTAAAAGCTTGAGATGCATAAATAGAAAATTTTTATGTTGCATTGAAGTCCCAATTCGTTAAGATTTCTTCGTCTGAAATGAAACATATCAATCGAGTCTTACTTCATTAAATAATTTTTAGTTAGTGCTTCAAGAATCTCGAATCGATTATTCACAATGCATCTACCACTTCAGTCTCAAACACAAAAATATATTTAGCGGATGATGGAATAAACTATTTAAAAATTCTACGACTGCATTGATGATTGCAAACGATTATTTATTTAAAAGTCAGAGAGGAGAAGAGAGAATCAATTATTGTGAAATGACGGTACTTCACTTTAACAATTCCTCACCCTAAAAATTTGATTGCTGATTGCTTTTATTTTTCATAAAATATCTGAATTCCGATAAAGTTTGTAACCATGAAAACCTTCGAGCAATGCTATAGGCCTAAATCATGTATAGAATGAGTGAATGGTCCTGAAGTTCGAAATTTGTGATTTTTACCAGTGATATAAATTAAAACATGTTAAATCGAAAAACTAAATCTTTCGATTTCTTCAGGTTGATTATTTTAAAAGTCCACATTTGTATTTGTAGAAAATGGGATGTTCTGAACACAAACACGAAAATCAGGAATATCAGGACAAAATAATTTTTGTTCGGTAAATCAGGAATGTCAGGTCAAATCCTGCTATTGGAAGAGAATACTTTGTAAAATAATTTCAATGTTAGAAAAATACATGCTTTCGTTATGTTTAGAAAATACATTTTTTAGCAACCGAGAGGTGTTGCGCGAACCCCCTGGAATTAGAGTTTTTTTTTAACCAGTTGAAAATTATCATCATCATAGTTGGTCAGACAGCCCAAAAATTATAAATTGCATTCGTAGATAGGAATATTTTTATTCTTTATTTAATTTAATTTAATACATTCTTAAATCAAAATTCTTCAACAAAAGTGCATTTAAATTCTTCAAAAAAAGTAGTATTTTAATTCTTAAATTAAAAAGTCTATGCATATGAATGAAATTTTTTATGACAAATATCGAATTTTCTCTGTACCAAAAAGTAAAAATTCAAGATTTCCCCCCCTTTAAACGGTTTAGTGTATATATTCGTTGAATAGTATATAATAGGTTGAAAAGTACTACTTTAAATACTCATGTATTTCACAATTTTTTTCTTCAAACTTTAAAATGATAAGCCTGTTTTTAGTTCCAAAAACTATTTTTGATGTTTTAGGAAAAAAATGTAGGACAAAAGAAAGTTTTTTTTTATTAAAATTTCCACACTTCCATAAATATTTAAGCTAAGCTTGCAAAATTTTATGGAACTCTTACAAATAATAACCAAAATGTCGTTGGAATAAAAAGTTTAATTATTACATTTTTTGCACATAAGATGTTATAATAATAATTGCCGACCGGCCTGTGTAGGGGTGAGGGTTCTGGGTTCGAATCCCGGGTAAGGCATGAATGTCCTTTCTTTCTCTGTCCTCACTGTGGGAGCAACGTTGACCCACCTAATATGGTGTCCCTGAAAGAGTGGTCAACAAATCTGCCCTTCAGGTGCCTGTATGACCTGGATCATTATGCAGGTGGGCATTGAAAATAAAAAAGATGTTATAATAATCGTTTTACCTCGCAATTTATTGCCGGTTCATCACAGAAGGTTTTAAAATTTGTTAAAATCTTGAAAGTTATAAAATAATCCTCTTGGTATTTCTTGAAAAATTCAAAGGAAAAAAAAATGTCAAAAAGTGTCTTACCTAATATTGCTCGGTAGTGTATATTTGAATTTCTTTAATTTTATTTCATAGCTATTTTATTTGTTATAAAATGTTAAGTGCCTTGATGAACACAACTGTTCCATCTACATTTTAGGAACATCTGAAACAATGCGTTTCGTAAAAATCTCTCTTCGTTAGTTTTAAAATTTTTGTCAAAAGTTAAATATTAGAGATAAACTTAAGGTGATTAAAATTCATAAAATATTATCTTGATTCATCACAGCAAAATTAAATAATCAAAATACAATTTTATTATTGCAAGTGAAAAATGGTATCGAACGAAAAGCGAACACTTTTAAAATGTTTCAAAAAGGAATTGCTTTTAAATATTTTTATGCTACATTTACTGTAATTGACGGTTTTGTGAGTCTTTAGTAATTTTTTTTTAAAATGTTACTTTAAGACTACCTACGTATAGTACTCTACATTTCATTTTAGTCAAGAATTCGTAAAAGACTCGAAATTATGGAACAACTTACATACAATTAAATTACGTAATAAAGTAATATTAAAAAACATGTGGTGAAAGGGATGCTGTTTTATTTCCAAACATGCGACTGCATTAAATCACAATAATTTACTAATTTTACTGTAAATAATTAATGAATAAATCTTAATAATAAGAGCACAAAACAAACTGTCTAAAGAAATTCCACATTTAATATACTTGATGTTTTTTAAAATGGTGTGTACAAAGATGATTAAAAATATTATGAAATAATTCAAGAATATGAGTTTTTGATGACACTAAATAATCCATAAATAAATAGTTAAAAATAATCACGCTGAAAAAAAAAGCCCTCTAAAGAAATTCCAAATTTAACCTACTTCATGTTTTGTAAAATCAATGCATTTTGTAAATAATAAATATTTTTTTAACAGTCACACTAAAATTCGGTCACAAGATTTCTTATTTTATGCTTTATAAAATGGTGTGTGTACAAAAAACTTAAAAATATTTTGAATTTACTCCAGAATAGGACGAAATGACGCCAATTGGAGATTAACGCATCATGACTATCAACCCCTAGGGTAAGGGGTGCCCAACCTGCGGCCCGCCGCCTGTTGATGAGTGGCCCGCCGGAGCTTCTAAACGAAATAAAAAAGTTTATTTTAATTCGGTTTCTGTTTAAACATTATAAATTTCCTTCAATTAAAATATATTACTTACTTACTTATCCTCTACGTGCCTTTGGGCACTTAAGGCCTCTAGCATATCCCTCCAACGCCTCCTGTCTCTAGCAATAGATCTTGCTTCCTCCCAGCCAGATATTCTACATTCTTTTAATTCGCCCAAAAACATGCGCTGGATGGTAAGTCTGGGTCTTCCTCTTGTTAGTTCTAAAAAAATACTAAGTATTTAATTTTCTGCAAATATGTTATTACGTTTACTGATAAAAAGATTTAGTGCTTAGTGTTTATATAAAAATTATCATATTTGCTGTTGACATGACTACCTGTTGTGCAAGTGACCCTTCACTCAAAGAGTTTAGGCACCCCCTAACCTAAGGAAAGAAAGATAATGTCAAGAACGATGGATTAGCGTTGACTCTCAAACCTCGGACTGTAAAAAGAGAGAGAGAGAGAGATGGGAAGGGGGGGGGATACTTCTTGTGAAGAACACCTGCGCTTTTGGAAGAAATGTAACTCTTCCCTTTCAGGACACTTGTAGAAAAATAAAAAATAAACAGGAATAAATTATTGAATTAAATGACCGAAATGAGAGATATTAAAAATGACACGTACAACTAAAATAAAAGAAAAAGGAATAAAAAACATGTGCTTTAATCTACGTAGCACAAAATATATTCTATTTGAACCATTTTTTAACAGTTAGTATTACAAGAATAGCTTAAATTTAAATAAATTAAATTTAATGTACATAGCGTCATCAAGAGAAAATATTTTCTCATCTACATTTCTTTCATTATATGGTTTTGAAATGAACACTATTATTTTAACTAAATTGCCATTAAAATTTGTTTGGAAAAATTCTCTTAATACTTGCTGTTTCTTTTTGAAAGATAGTTTCTTCCATTTGGGGTAGAAGAAACTTATTTCTTCCAGGAAGATTTTTTTCTACAGTTCCGAATTTGCCATGCCTTTCTGACATAATAGTTATTTTAAAACAATCTTTAATTTCCTACAGAGAGCGGAAATGAACTTTTTTTCGATTCTATCCGAATTCTTATCCGCTACAAAAATTTTTAATAATGATTAAATTAATTCTTTGAAGGAAAAATAAGGCTCATTTCAAAAGATTTTGATAAACGATGCACCTCATTACAAAATCCCTGAGAAAACAAAAACTAAAGAACGACGACAGCTGCATAACATACCGCTTTCCCACTTCGAAATTCTTACATATACATTTTTTTTTAATTAAAATTTCTCTCCCCCCCCCTCCTCATGATTTTAAACGCCTATACTGAGCTCTCTTATACCTATTTTTGAATAAATAAAGTAATGAGTCTTTAAAATGTGCGCCTAGGTAGGAAAAACACAGCTTTAACCTCAACTTCCAAAGATAATCCGATCAGACGATTTTTGCCTTCTTTGGAAAACTGGATGTTTTTAAACTTAAATCTCATTTAATACTGAAGTTTTTTTTTTTTATTTCTTCATATGCGAAAGTACACGCGTTCTTATTTATCGTTCGTAAGGAAATGCCGGCACAGGATTACTTTATTGATTTATTTTTTTTTCGTGAACAAAATTGGATCCTAGTTTTTGAAATATTTCGTTTTCCTTCTCCGCTGTTATATTTTTAGAAAAGGATTTTACCCCCTCCCCTCCTTATAAATGAAAATTCTTGCGACGTAAATCATGAAAGATGTTCCTTCATTTAGAAAACTGAGATGATTTACAGGAAGTCTGTAGAAATCATTATGTTTACATACGATATGTGCTTAGGGCGTAAAAAGTTTTGGGAAGGATGTATATATATATATATATATATGTATATACACACACACATATATATATAAACGTTCAGTATGTAAAGAAAACATGGAAAAACGTACAGAACAATGAAAAGGGAGAAAAATAAAAATAATAAAAATCCGAAAAAAGGGGGAAAAAATTAATAAAAATCCGGAAAAAAAAGATATAATCTTTTCATCAGATCACATGATTATATCCGCTAAAAGAAGTGCTTTTTAATATTGTATCAATATTATAGCCAAAGCAAAATATATCAATACAATAGTGTGAGGAGCATTAAAAAAATTTTACAAAACATTTACAACAAATAAAATAGAACACATTAAGTAAAAATATCACGTAATTTGTTTTATAGTGCGTCCTTACTGGTGTACTGAAGTGAGTTTGATTTGTTAGTTACAAAGGATGGGCCCGAAAATGGATGCGCGCAAGGTAATATTATGTTGGATAATTTAAAGAAGTTGACGATTAATAATTTTAGAAAATTAACTTTTATTTAAGAAAAAAATAAAATAAAGTAGAAAAGAGAGAGAATTGTTAATTTATATAGTTTTTACCATGTGCAAATTCATCTGTGGCTATAACTATGTGCAAAACAGGCAATTCATGCTTCTTTCTCTCTTTTCCATTTTATTTTCCTCGGATTTTTATTATTATTTTTCTTTTCCCCCCATTTTCATTGTTCTGTAATTTTTTCCATGTTTTATGTAATTTTAAACTTATTTTATGAGTTCCATTTACTTGCAGCTCGAGTTCAGATCTATATGAAGAAAAAAAAATCTGATCTTTTACCTTTAACTGTAAGTTATGTTTTTGGCTAAAGTTTAAAAGAAAGTACATAAAAGACTGCGTAAAAAAAACTTTGTTTCAGTGAGTTATGAAATATAAAATAATCTTTTTTTTTAAAATTTTTTCTTTCTTAATATGACTTGAAAGAGTATTTCATTAAGGACAGTTTACCAAAAATGGCATTTTGACTAAATATCTTTTAACGCGAATAAATCAGAACGATTTGAATAAAGAAAAAATTAAAGGTTACAGAAATAGAGCTCTGTGATAATGATTCCACACGAAATTACGAATTCTCCATCGTTTTTAAACTGCTAAACATCTGCACCTAAAGGACAATATTTTGTGCACTAGATTATAATTGACATAAAAGATCAGAATTTCTTGAAAGAGTGTTTCAGGAGGACGATTTTCCAAAATGGGCGCGGGATTTCGGCTGAATATCTTTATATACGAATATATATCAGAACGTCTTGAATAAAGGTACAGAAATAGATCTCCCCATTGGCTACCAGAGTCACGAAAAATGATGGCCACTTCGGGTTAACACTTTTATATGATTTAATATATTCTTTTGGAGAAAATATTGATTTATATGATATAAATCATTCTTTTTTCATTCACATTGTCCTTTTTAGAAGATTTTTTAAAAAAAAAAATATATTAAATTTATGTTTTACCTCATGTTAGTCATTAATTAGATACTTCTTTTTTTTTTTAAATCACGAATAGAGATCAAAAAGTGAGAACTGAAAAACGTGATTTGATATTCGTGTGTGTTATTATCACATTAAGATATCGGAACTTTAAAATACGTGTGCACAGACGTAAAAAAAAAATATATATATTTTTCCCCTCTAGAAATGCGATTAAAAAAGGACGTGAATTCGTGATAGACGCAATACTAGGGATCTAAGGACAGACTATAATTTCTGTCTAACCAAGAGCCGAAGGATTTAATTGAAATTTTAAACAATTTTCAGGTTTGAAGGCTAAAATAGTCCCTTTCTTACAAAACGGTTTTAGAGTTATCGGAGTAACACTCAGACAGACGCAACACTTATCGATATTTAAACCGATATCGCTATCGATAACGATTTTTGTTTGCTTGTTTAATAGAAAAGATCAGTGGGAATTGTTTTTAAAGTAGAGAGTACTACAAAAGAGTACTACAAAGATATTTCCTGTACATATTTTGAACACCGCGTATGAATGAAGTAAAATGAATTAAACCACAAATAAATGAACCTATTCCGTTCTATGAACAAAAATCTTCCTCAGTGTCTAAGCACAAAATGAAAGCAGAGAAAAAGAGAGACAAGTGGTTAAATCAGTAGGGAAAGAGGAAGCAACCTTGAGCAAGATATAAAAAAAAAGAAGGAAGATAATAAACGTGTGTGTTTGGAACTCAAGGATCCAAGATGTAAAAATTAAATTAGATTTCTAAACATTGGGAAAGGATGGGATACTAGAAAGATCAACTAAATCATTAGAAATTTTCAAAACGTGATATGATTCCCAGAAATCGAGGTCAGTAGATGAAAAGTAGTATTAACTGATTTTGAACAAAAAACAATCCTAGATTATAGTTTTCTTGTTTTTAGAACCGAAACTGTTTATTTGTGTTTTATTCGCTTTGTTTTTTACTTAATTCTTCGAATTAATGCCAGACAATAAATCGTCCTATTATTTATGTTTAAACTTATGTCGATAAATCTAATTTACATGTTTACACCTTCCATACTGACATCACAGGTACAAACATATTTCTTGTGAATATTCTAATAGAGGAATAGCGTCAGTCATCTCAAGTACTCGTTATGTCTTAATTTATGTATAAACTTTTGTCGAAGAATCAATTTTACACTTTGGCGTCCTAAACACTTATTTTTATTAATAAATGACGTTTCTTATAAAGAACAGAAGCTTCATACGAGTAAAATAAATAAAACTGTCATCCTTCAAAGAACCTTTTAAAAATGTTCAACACTCTTCTCTCGTAAGTAATTTGAAAGTCAAACGTCCCACACTCTTCACGGGTGAAAATTAAATTACAGAGAAGAAGCATTTCCTGAAGAAAAAAAGAAAGTGTACTTAAAACTCTTGACATATTATTCTCTTAAGAGGCAGAAATAATTTTTCTTGGCCCCTCCCCAGACACCACCTTTCCTCGTTTGGCTATTGTGACAATTTTTCGAAAAACCTCCCTCCTTAGGACACTAACATTAATGCAGTTTTTCTCATCTATAGTCTTTTAAATTAAGTCACTCGCCAAGTAATTTATTATTTTATGCTTTCTTTCGCCAATCATGAAAGCGGGGGAAAAAATATATATAATTGATAACAATTTTTATTAAATGCCTATTTATTCTTTCTTTGGTCTGCGTCTGAATAGATGTCATTTTCTCATGCTTAATTATATTTTGCAGCGCATAATGTTGCTTTAGAAATGTGATTAAAGAATACCACCTATTATAGTCTGTACTTAAAGTTTAGTTAAATGGAAACATTGTTTGAAAAAGAATACATTTTGTTAAAAGGACGTTTTTTCTATTGTTGAATAAAAGAGTTTGAGATGATACTATTGGGATTTATCTTTGTTGTATTACATATAATATATATATATATATATATATATATATATATATATATATATATATATATATATATATATATATATATATATATATATATATATATATATATATATATATATATATATATATATATATATATATATATATATATATATATACTGATACTAGCTGTTATATTTGTTTCATTTATGTTTTCGTTTTAAAAGAATACATGAACAATAAATAAAATGAAATGACTTTTCTAGGGCAGTGTTTCCCAAAGTGTGGTACGCGTACCCCCAGGGGTACGGGAACAGTTTATCGGGGGTACGCGTTCTTATGCGAAATATCTTCCAACAGACGAGACCTCAAAAAATTTTATTTAACATAGCTAGCCATGAAAATTTACGATGACTTATTTTCGTATTGATTGTTTTTTGCTGAGTAAACAGTTAATAATGAGTGGTGTCAACAGCCAGTTTTGATTTTTAACTTTTGTGCAATTTTTTTTTTTTATCACAGCAAAAATAATATCATCCTTCTCACTGATGCAAATAAACTTAAAAACAAAACTTTGTACCGAAAAATAAAAAATAAATATATTTTCATAAAAATACATTCATTTTTTTTATTAGTGGTTCACAGCATTACGAAAAATTTAGAATGGGTACACAAAAGTTTGGGAATAAAGTCATAAATTTGGGAAACACTGTTGTAGGGTATGGTAGTTGGGATTGCATTTGTATAATCTTGGCGGGTGTCATAATGTGTCCAATTTTAAAATTGACGCCAAGGAAATTCTTAGAGAAACATTTTCTTTCCTAAGTAATCAGGCAAACACAGAGCAAACCATAAAGATTTTAAATACTGAAAAAATTTTTTTAAAACAAATTATGATTGTTTCCCCACTGTAATTCAGTCAAACGATGAGTGACACTTTTATGTATATAATAAAAATGACATAGTTTAATAAATTTATAATATGCGTTAACTTCATATTTTTGTTAAAATTTTAAAGTTACAATTATATATTTATTAAATTATCACACGGACAAAAAATTTTATTAAAACTTAAAACACTTTAAAATCTCCCACCTTCGCAAAACAAACTTTTTTCTCTAACAAAATTGAACGAATCAAATGTACAATTTTAGAAAACATTTTTTAAGTAATACTTAGCATTATCTTAACGTTAAGTAATACTTAGCATTATCTTAACGCTAAGTAATACTTAGTATTTTTTAAGTAATACTTAGCATTATCGACATAACTGAGATAATCTCTAACCCAATTGATAATTTTTCTACTTAAATGACTGAAAATTTTTCCGTCATTTTATTTATAACGACTCAATCGATCGTTGTAGCGAGGAGACGAATGACGAAGATAGTCTCGCATAATGGGAAAATGGCTTTTTAATGCGAGTTTAATTGTACTCTAAATATGTCTTCACGTGTGGTTTACAGGGCGAGAAGTGATTAGGTTCTGTTTCAATAATTAGATGTAATGGTGTGTGTGCCTTCAACAGTGTTTTATTTCATTCGTTCAAAAAAAAAAGGACCTGGATTAATTTTGAGGGAGTGACCTCAAATATCTACTTAATTAGGGCAGACGATATTTTAAGTAACGAAATCAGAACAAAAAAAGCGCACTTTCTCTGAATAAACATATCTTCTTTACGACAGAATTTTAATTTTGGCCCTCAAAATATTGAGGGCAGTCGCAATTTTGGAAAATAGAGTCAATCAGGAGGGGTGGTCCAAAGTTTGCACCCCTTATAATGTTAATTTTACTCTTCGCGTATTTCATCAAATTTCGCGATTTTTTTTTTAAGGGAATAGAATTATTTTTGCACAGCATTATTCACACAAAATTTGTTTCCATTTAAAAAATATTTTTTTAAATACATTTTCAATATTTTCTATTATTTTATTCAAATTTTGAATAGTAAGGTATGCAAATTTTTACATCATTTTAAAGAATGTAATTTTGTACGACAAAAGGCAAACTTTTTATTCTATCGTTTAAATAGTTTCTGATAAATGGTCCTTTAAAAATACGGCACTGTACATTTTCAGATGAATCAAGTTATTGTTTACAATAGAGTGTCACGAACAATAAAACTGTCTCTCTCGGAATAACCCATCAAAAAAGACTCCCAATGTTTCTAAAATGGCGGCATAAAATAAAATATGATATGGTGTTACGGAAGCTCTTTCAAGCTTCTTGAGAATTACTCAGCATTTCCTAAAACTGAAAAATGGATAGAATAATCCCCAATATGAAAAATCACTTGTTTGATACAGGAGTTCCCTTGTCTTCTGAGTTGCGAGGATATGATATGGATGGTCTGTTTTTGATGATAGGGCAATATTTAGAATTAAATACAGAAATGGAAGAGGAAGGGGAGGAGACAAAAATAGTCTCAATTCATTTTGATAAACCTTTTTCTTCTTTTTTTGAAAAGGTTGTTTTACAGAACGTAAAGGGGAAAAGCGAACCCCCTGATTAACACATTTAATGACCGGATTTTCCCATTATTGGGATTCCACCTTAATGGTGCAAGAGCCTAACCTGAATTATACTAATCAATTATGGTAGAATGATAGTTAAGTTAACAAAATCAGACACAAAAACAATACGTTTTTGTTTTCTCTGGATAACTTTTTTCAATTTTTTTAAATTATTATTTGAATTTCGGATTTCTTAATCCTACCAGTAGCCGCAGTCTGGAAAATAGGGTCCAGGTATCAAATTTTAAAATGTATGATGTTTTTGAAAAATTAATTTGAAAAACAACCGATTTCGTTCGAAATTTTTGTGACATAAAATGACACGCTTTTAAAATTTTCTGAAAATCTTCAGAAATCAAAATTTTTTCCAACTCTTATGAAATAAAATAATTATTAAAATTCTGATGATGCTTCATCTATTTTGAGAAACTAAAATGTTTATTCTGCGAAAGTAAGTTTTTGTGTTTGTCATTTAAAATATCTAACTCATGGCAATATTTAAAGCTAGACCATTAAAGTGAGTTCTAGTGAGTGAAAATCTGCTCAAAGGGATGCTTTTTTGCACATTAAAACCATTAAAGAAAGTTTTTTGATAAAATGTACGTGAAGTGTGTGCGCCATTTTTCAAACTAATTCAGTCGTTTCTTTTGAGAGAAGATTTTGAAAGAAAAAAAAAATTAAAACACAAAATTGAGTCAAAAAGTACTTTTAATAAAAGATACTTATGCTATTTTTTGTTGTCGAAAGGGTTATCATCTTTTATATCCATTCAATATATCGGAAGAATAAAATGGATGTTTCGTTTAGAACTTTTCATCAAAAACTCACTCTAAACTTAAATCGCAAATAATTTAAGATGAAAAATAATTTTTCATGATAAAGCGAAAAATAAATCTTCTCTGAATAAATTTATATAACGTTCCCAACTGAAAGAGTCAATTTTTAAAATTTTGTACGAAAATGTTCTGTTATTTATTTTATTATTGGTCTTTAAATAGGAAACTTTTAATTTGAAAAGAAAATATGATATTTGGTTTAGGGTCCTTTCTAATGTAACGTAAGCATATTTTTGGCAAGTTTGGACTCAGCAAAAATTAGGAAATAATAAACTCGCCTTTCTTACTAGAAAAAAAGCTAGTTGAACTCACAAAAGGCTCGCTGATACTTTCCAATTAATAATCGAAATTATAATAATGGGGACATTGTACTTACTTCCAATTTTTTATCTGAGGAGACTCAATTTGATATTTCTTGAACGATTTGTTCAGTCGATTTCTATTTTACCTTTTTAAACATATAATTTGTTGTGATTCAAAAGTCTGATAAAAAGCAGAAATCCAAAATATTAGATCAGTAGTTGTAAAAAGTAAGGTTTCTCATATTTGGTATCGTTAAAAATATTTCCAAAATATTAGATCAGTAGTTGTTATCCAAAATATTAGATCAGTAGTTGTAAAAAGTAAGGTTTCTCTTATTTGGTATCGTTAAAAATATTTTTAGGTACACATATTTTCTTTGCCCCCCCCCCGTGGGTCATTTATGCCCCCAAAGAGCAAAAAAGTAATGTTTGGTCTGAGTACAAGGACTCAAATTGAACGGTTTGATGGGTTAGCTTTAAATATATTGATTATTTAGTGCAAATGATATTTTTAGAGGAAAGAGTACTTTATCTCAAAAAACGCCCTTTTTAGAATGATTCTTAACCCGTAATGTATGGGGGGGGGGGGGTTACCCGTGGTTTGGTCAGAAGGGTAGTTCGGATCCTTTAATATTAGTTTCACTTTTTGCATGATAAGACAAATCTCGAGACATTTTTAAGCGAATCTATAAATTATTGCACACACTACAAAAATTTCTTTATTTAAGGTTCATTTCATGCAAAAAACGAAAACAACTTATAGTAATTATTTGTTATTTTATTATATTATTATTAGTATATCATAATATGTTATTTTATTATAATTATTTGTTATGGAAGCAATTTTAATTGTTAAGGATAGTTCTTGGGAAATAAAAATATGGCTTTAAAAAATATTTACTCAGAAAGTATCCGATTTTATTCAAATTATGCCATTTTTTAATAATGTATTTCATAGTTATGAAATGAAATTAGTTAAGCTTATTACCTAAACCTTTTAGAGAATTTTTTTTTGATGGGAAGGAGGGGACTTGTAACAGTTTGCCTATCCTCAAGATTTGGTCATATACAATAGTTTTGTGATTATAAATAACCGAAATTACAAAATTCTCTGTTTATAACTACAAATAGAATCCGCGAAAAAGGAATGAATACTTAACACACAAAAAAGAAAATAGCACCCCCGTGTTGGTCACTCCATGCTGGCTGTTGTTTAACCTTTATGTAAACGAAACACTTGTAGTGTGTCTACCACTACAAATATACAATTCCAGTTCACTAATAACTCGATTTTATGTTGGGGTACCTTTTCATAGAGGGAGGCTGACTTTGTCCATAACGTTTTTTCTCTGAAATTATCATCAGAGGATCATGGTTGGGGAAAAATCCGCATTTAAAAATGAAGGAATTTGGTTATTTCACATGTCGCTATAAAGAGATTAAAAAGGAATCACTGACAACTTTATGAATGACCTTCAAAAGCAATTACCTTTTTTCAAAAATAAGTAAAGGAATGAATATCACACAAGTGTCGCTCGTAGGTACCTAACTCAATCTCGTACGAAAATTGATTCAGCTTGATAATTAGCCAAGAAAGACGTTTAACGTTGACATGACGGCAAGTTCCGACTCTGATTGATTGGAGGAGGGGGGGGGGAATCAAAATTCTGAAAAAATAATTTTGATTTGTTATGTAACGATCTATGCGTGTTCATTCTAAAGTGAATATTCCTCCTCCCTGTATATCTAAAATAAATGGAAAAAAAAATCAAAATGTGTTGTTTTTCATCGAAAGTAAACCGAAGGTCTCATTCGATAAAAATACTTCAAAAGTTTTGTCACGTTTTTTTAAAAAAATATATAAAATGTTTTATATTTATTAAATTGCCATTGTTATTATTAAGGAATAAATAAAACATTTTGAAGCATGTTTCGTTTAACAAATCATTTTCTCAATGTTAAAAAGTTGGTTTCATTAATTTGAGGTACGTAAAAAAACAAAAAATAAAACCAATCTGTATTTATATATATATATATATATATATATATTTATATATGCATTGTAATTTCTTTTTTTTTCGACGATAATAAGAAAAAGTTATCTAATGACATTTCTTCAGAGGCTGCATTTGAAAATGAAATTAGATTTTTCTTGTAGGAAAACTCAAGTGGAAACGAAATTTTTAAATTTAATCAAAACGCTGCGAAGTTTATTGAGTCAATGTAACTCAATAAACTGAATAAACTCAATAAACCAAACGCATTCCAAATGATTCAAATTCCATTGATGATGTAAGGGGTTTCATTTTACGAATTCATCTGTTTATGTACAGATTTTTTTTCTTCTCGCAATGCACCCAAAATACAGATGACTTCAAAATCCAAAAATTAAGAGATAAATCTTTTTCTCTAAATCTATTTTGAACAATCCGTTTATTAAATTTAACAAAAAAATTGCAATAACTTTAGTTTTGTGGTTTTATAAAAAATAAATTGTACTATTTCATTAGGAAAATCATTTTTTAAGAAGTTCGACTCTAACTGGTGTCAAAGCTAACCCTTAAGCAGACTATAACAGGTTTGTTTGCATCATTATTTAATTGGTTTTCCATCAACGCTTTTTTGTTGTTAAATATATCGACATAATCATACTCAGTCACTCAAACTCAGCAACAATTCCAAATAAAACTATCATCAGTTGCTTATCATCTGCTACAAGACACTTACGAAAGAAAGAAAAAAATTAAATCTTTTAAAAATTATAATTCCTTACTTATGAGTGAGGGAATCGAACTTCAATGAGACTTTCCGAAATTTTTACTAAATGATGAAAAAATGAAACTGTGGATCGGGAAAAAAAAGTAAATAAACACGGAGAAAGTTACAAGTCCGGAGCTAACTCATAGATGGTTTTTCAAACGTCTTCCAAGCTCTGGTGAAAACACTAGCACTTTTTCATAACATAAATTTAAAAGATTTTCACATTCTTTGTGTTTAAATTTTTCATGATTCATCACTAAAATTCATCACATTCATATCAATAAAATCTATAGTTTTTTTCGATACAGTTGCTGTCAGTTCAATGATTAACAATTTCCTATTTTTTTCCTGAAAATTTCAATTTGTTCAAAGTGAGTCGCAATTGAAACATTTCCAATACAGGGGAGCAAACATTTCGTTCACTATCTCCGGGAGTTCACTATAAACCATGCTCACTATAACGGGATTCGACTGTATTTTCGAAATTTTACCCACTGTAAAGAACACCTGAAACTTCTGGGCTTATGAATAATAGAATTTACAATTTTTGTGTTGTGAATCATTTAACTATTAATGAACTCGGTGAGAAATGATCAAAGGAATGAACACATTTCTTGACCACATGCTAACCTTTACTGTTACCCACATTTACTAAACAAAACCTCCTTTCGCAGTTATCAACAGGTGGGATTTATATCAACATTTAAAAATGATGGAGAGTTTTTCCTTAAATTATCACAACTGTAAAGTATTAAACAATGGAATCAGTTATGCAAGAATTGAGTATATCCGAAACTGTTATCTGTTATGTTTGTTACCCGAAAGCACTATTAAAAAAGTTGGATGTTTAGATAAAAGTATCGGTCTGAACTTCACATCTGCACGGCAAACAATTTTAACTCATTTTTCCGAACTGTTCCCTTTTATGGCACATTTTTTCACTATAGTGGGGTTTGTTGTAATTTAAGATTCCGATTTTTATACACGACATCAGCACAGACATTATTTAAATACAAACTTGATTTTTCGGATTTTTGTAAAAAAAATATATTTTGATTGATATACAAATAAAAGCAAATATTTACCAATATTCTTAAGTATGAATTTAATCATCACTTAAAACAAAAATCCAAGTTTTACCAAAATAGGTTCACTGGAAGTTGAGTGAACTTACGCACCAGCGGAAAAAATTTTATAGTGAAAAATAGATTTAAAAAGAAAACGTGGAATAAATAACTTTTAACAAAATATTTGAGCTTGCAGACGATTCAATTTTTTCTTTCAGTGAGTTTCAGGATTTTAGAATAGTTTGAAAGTCTTATTATACTTAGTGTCAGATCGGTCAGATTAAAAGAAGTCATAATACATGTTTTTTTTTTCATTAAAAAAAAGAAAATAGAAAAAATTGTCAGGAAAAAACACTTTAGGCGCGATAAACTGTGCACAGAATGGGTATTTGCAAGTTTAATTTGAAAATTTAAAAAAGTAATTTTCAAAATTGCACATTTAGAAAATTACTTTTTTAAATTTTTAAATGCTCTATGGAAATTGCTGATTGTTCAATTGGAACTTCCTTAAAAAAGTATTTCTAACATTTTTAAAAGCATTCGGTGTGTATTTGAAAGGGATATTTTAATATTTAATAATGATCAGAAAAACAAAAAATGTAAAAACAAATGAGTTATTCTATTGAATGAATGATTAATACGCCATTTTTTTACTGCTGTTTTCAGGAGATAAAGAAGACACCGCAAAGTATAAAGAATGATTCTTTACCTAAAGGAAAATTGTATAATACATTTTTCATGTATTCTTGAATTTACACATTCATGCGCTGGTAAAAAAAATTCTTTTATCAGACAGAATGGAAAATTTGAAGTACCAAAAAGTGTTTTTTCTTACTAGGAGAGAATACGTGATTCCTTTTAGATTTTTAGGTATTTTTTTTTTATTCATAAAAACAACGCAGACGATGAATGAATGTGGAAAAATTGACAGCTTTCCACCACTTTGCAGCCGTTGAATTCTCAAACGATCATGTTAAATAGAAAGTTTTGATTTTAGTTTATTTTTTAAAAAAAAGATCAATGGCAAAGTTTTCACTTAAGCAAGCACTTTTTTATTTTTACATTAAAATCGTATTTTATTATAATTTTTCTTTGGAATAAAATGTTGGCAATGTTTTTGTTATACGCAGCCTCTATTTTAAAAAAGGTAATATAAGTTGAAAAAGAGTATTATGAAGATTTATATTTGGAAACTTCTAAACTGATATATTTTGTTCTATTTTTCCCCTCAAGCTATGGAAGAGAAGCAAGCTCTTCGAAATTTTATTGTAAGTATGCGAATAAATAAGATTTCGAAGTTTGTTTTGCTATCTTACATACAAAATACAGTTTGTTCTTTTGATTATTTATGTGAATCTATTTTAAGCTTGTGGTCTATTCTATTGTATGCTTATAAATAATTTGCTTTCTTCGAAACGTTCCTTTCCTTCATTATCATTCGCAAAGGTAAGAAAACGCTTTATTTTGCTTCGAGCTCTGCTTCATTTCAAGATTTACGGGAATAAGAATACATTTGCTTTTCCTCCTTTTTTTTTCTTTTGAATGATCTGCACTTGCAAGTTACTAAATACAATTTTTTCGAACTATTTCACTGTTGTTTGTTTGGTTTCAAGTTATATTCCGTGTTGGTTTCTTTTTCTTTTAAATTTACTCATCATTTTTCATGTCAGTGTTTTTATCAAAACTTCCTCTCGTATTAAAAAGGTTATTTCTTTATTAAATAGTTTAAAAAGTAAACTTGAGGGGGTGGGGGAACGAAAAAGTGAGACATTAGGAACTTTTTATTTATTAATTTATTTTTTACTGTGCCGTTAGGAGAATTTAAAGTATCTATTTTTCATGGTTTTTCTGTTTAAATTTCAGTCTAATTTTAATATTGTGCATTTTCATATTTTGAAGTATTTTTTTCAGCAATTCAAACTTTATTTCTTACTCTAGATTTGCTTTAACGTTCTTTTTCTCTCTTTCAAATTTTAAATTAGTAATGAATAAGAAAGAGAATTTGCGACGAAAATTTTCTTCCGCGCTATGGCGTCCTATTAATATACTACATTAAATAGTCATCACTTATGACCGGATATGAACAGCAATTCCAAAAGGGTGTTGAAGGTTCAAATCCCAACTATCGATTAGGAAATTGCTAAAAGCAACTTACACCAAATATTAGATGGAAAATTAATTAGAACAGCGGTTTAAAATTAGATTTCTCACGTACCATTCAACAGATTTTGCTCAAATTTTGCATTTTGTCATGTAAAATGACATAGTTTAAAAGGACGTAAAAACTTATATACCTTACTATTCAAAATTCTTTCGACTGTTATTCTATATAATAATGAAAAATATTAAGTATTTACTGAAATTTATTTTCTGCATGGAATTATCGTTAATTGTACTCGCATTTCATAATCGTGAGCAAAAGTTTTCAATTTCCTTTTCAAAATATCGTCTTCTTCACTTCTTAAGTATTCGTAACTTAAAACAACAACTGCACTGATTCATTCACCTATTTGAGATCATCCCTACAAACCATTAAGATTGAATCCTAGAATACGAAGATCCGATCATTAGGATCAAAAGTTATTCAGGGTGGTCCGTTTTTCCCAGCATAAGTTTAACACTTGATACACCCTAAACTTAATACTCTGATGTTTATAAATTATAAAAACACAGCATACATTGACATGTATCAAATCAAAAGCACTGGCGAATTTCAATACTTTTTTTAAAGCGGACAAAAAGCATTGACGCGCACACCACTATAATGTACTGGAGCACGCAAAACTGCACTGATGTGCAAACATTTCGTTATGATTCACTGTAGATACACTGACGACACATTACCCTTCAGTGTACTGATGTAGTACCTTAATTTAGCTGCACTGGCATGCAACTCACCTGCATACTTCTTCTATGTACTGCATTCATTTAACTGCATGCCGCAAACTCTTTTCAAATTGTCATTGATACGCCTCGCTTTCAATTTAGAACACAGTAACATTATAACTATTGTGACATTATAACTATTGCAACCAGGGTTTGTTGATTTAAATCAGCTTGATTTAAATCATGATTTAAATCAAATGAATTTTTTTAAAAAATCATTGATTTAAATCAACTGATTCTTTTTCATATATACTGATTTTAAAAGTTAAAAAAACAGTGTTTCAATTATTGATACTTTTATTATTTTCTTTTCTTAGTTTTAAAATTTATTTTAAATAAATTGCTACATTAACTAGCTTTAGTTAACGAAATTACTTTCTTTCTTGATGTGTGTTAAATTTCAACACATTTGAAATTACATTTTTAAAAATCTATTGATTCTTGAGATTGAAAGTACAGATTAAAGTAAACATTTAATGCTGTCTTAATATAGACTTGCATAGCTGTAGGAAGTAATTAATAAACATGATTTTTTTTTCAACGAAAAAAAATGCAAATAATGTTAATTAAAATTCTTCCTTTTGATTGACAAAGCATGGAATTAAAATCTACATTATATTTTATTGATGTAGGATTCAGAATGAATATTTTAATATAAGAATATATAGAGTAAATATTTATTTATTTTTTGATGAATGACTACATTTATAAACACAATCTGTTACATTTATTTTGTCATTTTAAAAATCAAGAGGAAAAAAAAGAAATTACAATTTTAAATTAAAATGATAGTTTGCTAATTGAAACTTTGCTTTAATAGTTAAAGTTAAAAAACTGTAGAATAATTTCACAAAATATTTTTTCTTAAAATTTTATTTTTGTGTCTCGTAAGAAACGATAAATCCATATTTTCACAATAATTTTGTGTTGATTTTTTTATATAATTTTTTATTTTCTCAAATTATGTCTAAATTTTCACAAAATAGGTGCCTCTCAGAAAAACCACGGTTCGTTTTTCCCTCTCCAAGGGAATCTTCATTTTTCTTGCCTCCGAAAATATACTAGATACGGCAAGTTTATTATATATACTAGATATGGTAAGTTTATACTAGAGAGATGATTATGCACCGGGAAAAAATCCGGGTTTTTGGATTTTTCGGTTAACCGCGATCCGGAAGTTTCCGGAAATCCAAGGTCGAGAAGTTTTAAGATATCATATATAAAAAAAGATAGAGTATAAAAATTCTTGTATATTTTATTTATATAATAATATTAGAAGTAGAATTTATGCTTCGCATCTCTTTCATTTGTAAATATTTTTTCTGGTAGAATAATAAATGTGATCAGAGATAAAATTAAGCTTATACCTAATTATTCATTTAGATTATGCTGCATATAATTTATTTAGAATTTCGTGTTGTGCGAATATCAATGATTAGAATTTATAAAGACATTAATTTTTTGAAATGCGCCATTAATGATTTTACTCAAGAAATTTTCAGGAATTTTGAGTTGGGCTCACAATTACCCCAGAATACTAGATATGGAAGGTTTATGATATATACTATATATACTAGCTATAGCAAGTTTATAATATAGGCTAGATATACTAGATATGGCAAGTTTCATTTCATATAGCTCCGAATGTCACAAAGACTCTTGGCAATAATCCTAAAAACCACTGGATTATTTAACCCTATATAAGCATACTTCCCACCCATTTTTCAAATGTCGATGGGAAGCTATTTTCCCACCTATAAGTTTTGTGACCCTCTGTTGATAACTTCAGAAAACACGAAAAAACAACAATAAAAAAGGTTTTGTTTACATAAAGGTGATTAACGGTACCATTTTATTTATGGTTATTTTACTGCTTTGATTAAATATGATAAAATAACCATTCAATAAATTGTTATTTAACCATTTTTTCCGAGAAATTTCTAACAGTGTTCAATCGGTTATTTGACAGCTGAGTTTATTTCTAGCTATCCACACAGAAAACCCCCATCCACCTGCCCACCAAATAGTCTCAAAAAACAAATAACTATTATGTAATGTATTTCTTTTAATGAATTAATCCCACTTCCCACATAACATAACAGGACAAGCTAAAAAAGAAATGACCTTATGAAGGGCTTTTTCGTATTGCTTTCGAATTCTAAAATGTCATTTCCAAATGAATTAAATTTTTTAAACCGATACATTGGAAGTGATTACAGCTAATGAACTCGAAGGACCGGGGGTGGTTTTAATGTCTCTTCGTTTCGGGGGGTGGGGGGTGGAATGATTAATACTAATGAGAAGTATTGATTTCTTTGCTTTGAAAAAGTAAAAGAGCGATTCCATAACTTTGAAGGCTATTAAAATGTGATTAAGAGATATCATAATGACGAACTCTCCATAAATGTTCCATGTAGAATCATTGAATGAATCCTCTTCATCTAAGATGCAAAATAATAAATGGAACACGTTATCAGATAATTATGGGTTACAAGATAAGTTATAGCCAAGCGAGAGCCATTTATGAGATCTCAGAACTATTGAACTTCTGATAAATTAGTGAGATGACTAACATAAATATATTCATTGACTCCACGATGAAAGAAAGAAACACTGATTATCAGATACCCAGGAAAAAATAGCGATAACTTTCCCAAAAATGAGCCAATTTCAGTGAAATTTGAATGTGTTATCAAACAAGAGTGGCTAAGTAAAACTGCAATGTGTAAATGTGTCGCCCTGCAGAGGAATGACGTTGTCTACAATGAGCATAAAATTGTATGTTGGATCGCAAGTATGTGAATTTTGTTGTGTTTCCGAAATTTGAGATAAGTAACCATGACCTCCGGGCATCATGTGTCCAAAGAACTGCGATATTGGATGACAAGACAGATAGAAGATAAATGTGAGTCCATCTGTGGTTCATAGACTTTGGTTTCTCACCACAAGTTCGGCACAAGAAAGGCCGATGATCTATATTCATCGTTATGTGCACTCCGAGTCAAGTCAGATCCTCACTCCGTGGTCTCACCGTAGAAGTCTTCACGAACATAGTTTGTTCCCTAGGCAACCATTCTCGTCACCGGACCTGCCATATATCATTTCACTCGAAACCGCGAATGCTCACGTATGTTAAGATGGCATTTTCGATTGTTGGTGTAATGGGGGATGATTTCGTGTTACCGGACGATAACGCAACGCCATACAGGGCTCGCACCGCTGTTGATTATTTTCAGCAGCAAAACGCTTGAGCAGCTCGATCATCGGACCTGAATCCTACCGAGCAGGTTTGGGATGCTTCTGGAAGACGTGTTCTCAGTACTTACTCGTCAGATCCTTGCCTTGTAAGAGGAACGGCTTGCATTTATAATGAAACTGGTAGAGAGCATCATTCCTATATTCCATACTGAAAGTACTTTTTCAAAAAATATCCAAACTGACACATCTGATTGCAGGGCTAAAGAGAATACAAGGGCTAGTTCACTCCGCTCTTAGAGCTGAAGCTACGATTTCCCTCCTCATGACGTCACTGTGTCTACAGATCTCGGAGATCGCAAGCAAAGATATGATAACTTTGCATCTTTCTCTTGTAAAAATAAGTTAGACTTTTTCTGGTTATTAGCCTTCAAACTTTACGTAATTAACACATTATTTCCGTTCATAAACATAGTTCAAAAAATCTTTCTTGGTTATTATATTTAAAAAATACCATTTTAAACTTATAAAAAATGTTTTGCTAGTTGGTGAAAATGACACGATAAATACTTTATTTTAAAAAGTTCAGTTTTAACTTTAACTATTAAGAAAAATGAAGGCATATATCGACACTTTTTTTATCTACATATTCTTTTATAAAGATAAGTTAAGTTAAATTTAGAATCCCTGATTTTAAAATATGTCGTTAATAGCAATTTGTTCATACTTAATCATTAGGAAACATCAACCTTAAACGCTAATTACTGAAACAAAATAATAATTTAGGTTCATAATGACATTAGAAATTTTACAATTGTTTTCAGATATTTAAATTTACGATGATATAATATATAGATATTTAAATTGAAGAGAATATAATTCTTAAAAAAAATCATAAATATTTAGAATAACTACATAAAAAAATATGTTATGAAATTAGGAGAATTTCAACTATATACTATATATTTTATTTATACTTTTTACTTACATTTTAATTTTCTTTGACTTTATCTATTTTTTAATTCTTTTCACCTGCCTTTCTTTATGAAGTAGCGAGGCGGTTTCTATTTAGATAATGAATTTTTATAAAAGTTCTTTACGACAGAATAAACGTATTGCGGTTTTATATTAACTGTGTCATTTCGGAATCCATTCCTTACATAGTTGTTCATTTACTTTAGGGAACACGCGAAAAATTATACTTTTTCCTTTTGTTTTTATATCAGAATTTTTGCAAGTTGCAATCGCGCAAACTGGCATTTCGATAATAGTTTTAAATTCTTGTAAATTCACTGCGAAAACTGAGGAAAGTCATTATAGAAAATAACAAATGTCTTAGAATATCTCGCAAAAAGAAATGATCCAATATTAGTTAGAGCTAGTAAGGCCAAACGCTCCGTTCTTGAAGTAAAAGTGCGAGCTTTGCGCCAAAATGACGTCACTAGAGTGACGTCGGAGGATCGGCGCGGCAAGAGATACTACAAAGGAGTGAACCAGCCCTTCTATTCTCTTTAGCCCTGATCTGATTGATTCATTTCTTACATATCCTAACTTCTGCAACACCATAACTGTCTGGTTAATGCTTTTTATATTATTTTATGCATTATCACGTGCACTACTATGGGTGACCGTTTCATTATACATATATATATATATATATATATATATATATATATATATATATATATATATATATATATATATATATATATATATATATATATATATATATATATATATATATATATATATATATATATATATATATGTGGTTCCTATAAAAACACTACAGCTGTATAGAGTATGACCTGATAATTAAGATTTTACCTAGAGTCTTACAGTGCGTCTAATAACTAGGCCAGGCACTGTAGTTAGTCTACAGATGAGGTAGGGGAATGTGCATATTAACGGCTTGCGAGCTAAAGCGGTATCACTTTCTTCAATAATAAATAAATCAATAAAGGGAAGAAGAAGAAAAAAATACGACTCTTTCAAAAATATCAGCATCAGCGATGCTGGCGAACAGAAATTCTAAGGCAAATCTTTAGTAAAGTGACACAAAAAAAAAACTATTTCGATACAATAAAGGAAGTCTCTCTCATTGAAAAGAAACAAATTTCGGTATACTCTAAGTTTAAAGATAGGAAAGAACAAACAACAACAAAAGAAGTAAATAAAGATTAAAAACAACAACAAAAGAGGAAAATAAAGATAAAAAAATAACACTTGAATGAGTGGATTTACAAAGCAAACTCACTCTATAAACAATTATAAAAAATAAAGAAGCTTCCATTGAAACAGTTGACGCTTTGGCAGAATTAATTAAGGGCAACACGCGTTGATTGGAGATCTCAACACGTTAAGCAAGTAAATAAAATGAATCATAAGGGGGGGGGGTGGAGTGCGGGGAATGAGAAAAAAAACGGGCATAATAAGTACAACAAGAGTATTCTTTTAAAAAAGAATGACACTTAAGAAGAAAAAAAA
The DNA here is from genome assembly GCF_982258835.1 of Parasteatoda tepidariorum. Taxonomy (NCBI): domain Eukaryota; kingdom Metazoa; phylum Arthropoda; class Arachnida; order Araneae; family Theridiidae; genus Parasteatoda; species Parasteatoda tepidariorum. The sequence continues at coordinate 6,965,991 of NC_141761.1, forward strand.
ATGATGGTTCATTTGGGAAATTAGTTTTCGAAAAAGGTTTTAACAGAAAAAAGTACGACTTTATAAATAATGTGTTTACACATTTATAAATAAGTATTCACTTATGATGGAAAAGAGACACCGTTCAGAAATATCAACATTCTTTTTTTGAACACATATTAATGATGATACATAATCATATCCACGTTTTATTCAGCTTACCACGAAATACTTAGTGGGTCTAATAAACTATTTCGCCCCCAGGTGGTGTTCTAGTGATCACGGCTGTCAGGGTAGAGCAGGGATGTCGAACCAATGGCACGCGTGCCATTTATGGCACGAGACACAATATTTTGGGCACGCCATCGATCACAATTGTTATTACATTATGAATTGTTATTACACAAATGTTATTACACTATGAAGCATATGTAACAATTAAAATAAAATTCACAAAAACGAACAAAATAATAAACAATCATTAATAAAAAAATTAACAATTAATGCTAAAAAAACAATTAATAACCATAAAAAACAAGCTAACAATAAATAACTAGCAAAAAAAAAAAAATAACTGTCCTGCTTAAACTAACATCCTACAACTTAATATAAGTTATTTGTCATCTAATCTGCAACAACAGAATTCACACTGATGTTACTTTAAGTTGTTTTAAGACATGGCAAAATGTATTTTCCTTTCAATGTAAATAACGAGTTTTGAGTTGATTATTATAATTAATAAGTATTTAGTATTATTATTTTCCAAATAATCACGAAGTCAAAATTATTTGACGGCACGCCTATGACCTCATTAAACAATTTTTTTGAAAAATTGGCACGTTGGTGTATAAAGGTTCGCCACACCTGGTGTAGAGTAACTGCCGTCAGTGTTGTCATACTAAAATGTGTAATTGTAAATAAGATAGGACACACATAACAGTCAGTAAACGAGACTCTATCAAATAAGAATCGTTCATTTAAAGTGAATCTATACACTATTTCTTAAAATAAAATTAACCATGCCTATACACAGCACAAAGAGTTAATTCTCACTAGACTCAGCAGAAATTAAACATTATTTAATAAAAATACTGAAAAAAATATATACTTATTCTTATTACGTCATTTTATTGTACTTTATAACCGTCGTTGAACAGTCGGCCCAATTTTTGGGTTTAGAAGAACATAGAACTTGTGTATTATGTTTCGTTTTAGTTCCTTGTACTTATTAATGAAATAAAAAAAATATGTTGATTTTTTTGCATTTCTTTTTTCAAAAAAAGTGGAAAGAAAAATCTTATAAACCATTTTATAATTATTATTTTTAAACAAATAACATTAATATTCTGTTATAAATGACAGTTAAAGAGAATGGTTTAGAACATAACGATCAACTTCCTATACAATGAAATGCAAGCGAAAATAATATTTAATATATATATATACGCCCGTTTCGTAAGCGAAAATATTAAATTAAAGATGTGAACTCATCCAATTTATTTGAACACAATAATGTTAGAACATTATTATTTTCAAAAAGGATGATTTAGAAAAATAACTTCTGTTCACCCATGGATCTAAATATAATAATGTAAATATAAACGTAATAATAATCGATCGAAATAGAAATACATTTTTAATACTAATAGATAGTAATATTTGGGCGTGCGAAGTGGAGGTATGGTTTGTCTACTATAAGAACTTCCCCCGCCACAAAGTTTGAGGCCGTCTGTTGCTATGGAAACAAGAATAGCGCATTTCAGGGAGGGTAACTTCACTTCAGGGAGGGTAACTCGCCGACCCGCACCAAAACATGTCCTAAATAATGACCCCACACCCCTACTTGAAATAATTATAACTCGTTACCAAAGTCACAGTCACGGATCCAGATGAATAGCTAGGGGAGTTCTTAATTTACACAAACTATACAAGTTCAGCAAACAGAATTCCTTTCAGTGCATCTATGTTAAGTGAATCATTTTAATATTTGTAGAAAAACTGTTTTCCGTCAATAAACAGCACGTACTACGAAGCAGTCGTCGGGTTTGGTGGGCGGTATCGGGGCTTAGCTCCCTAGTAAGAATATAAAATTCAAAAAGAATAAAAAGTGTGAGAAATAAAGTCACCTAGAGGAGATAGAAAAAAGAAAAAGGTAAGACAAAAAACGTGAGAGTATAAACTAGCCAGGAGGGAAATAATTTTTTTTTTTCGTTCCCTGAAGTAGGAATAATAGTAAAAAGGCAGGAGAGAAGAAGTATCGAGACATTCCAAAGTTTTTCCAGTTTCTTTTTTTGCGTTATTTTCTTGTGGAAAAAAAAAACAACCAAGAAACTGTTGAAGAAGTTTCCAAACTGAAGTGGTGATAAAAAGAAGAGATTACTGGTTTTAGAGAGAAAATAGTTAGGCCATGTCGTAAAATGTTTTGTTCGTGGTTTGAAGTCTTTTTTTTCTTCTTTTCTTGTGGGAACATCTTTCTCTCCTTTAATAGGGAATGGGATGTGCTATTAAAACCTTTTTAAAAAAAGGCCACCCAAACTGCTTTTTTGAGTTTCATTTAAACGAATCATTCTAAACGTTAGATTAAAAAATTCAGTAAGAGCCCCTCATAATGACAACAGCAAAAAAGTATTGAATGTTGAAATAGCGTGAAATGAAGTCAAAACTTAAAAATGGTATTAAACAAGAAATGAAATGATCACAAAAACCCTGTTTTTTAACTTGTTGAATATGTCAAATTTTGTGGTAACTAAGCAGCATTTGCGGGAGGTTTTATGCTTCTGTTTTCGTTGGAAGAAAGGTGCAGCGCATCGAATGCTTGTAGAAGTTTATGGTGACAATGCTCACACTGATAAATTGTTTAGGGGATGGTTTCGACGTTTCAAGAATGGTGAATGAAGAATGGTATACTATGAGCTGCTACAACCTGGCGATTCCATTACGGTCGGTCGGTAGAGGATATAATTGATTCGTTTGAGATAATTGGTTCGCATTACGAGAAAAACTGCCGGAATATGAGCAAAGATATGAAAAAGTTATTCTTCTGCATGATAACGGTCGGCCTCATGTCGCAAAAGTCATAAAAAAGTTTTTGGAAACGCTCAAACGGGGTATTTTACTGCACCCGCCCTATTCGACGGACATTGTTCCTTCTGATGACTGATTGTTCCGACGGATGCATCACGATTTGGCAGGTCACCGGTTCACTTCTTTGGCAGAAATCGAAAATTGGTTCGTCATTTGGATCGCCTCAAAAGACGAGACATTTTTTTTACATGGAAGTCGAAAATTGCCGGAGAGGTGGGATAAAGTAGTAGCGTCATAAGGGTCCAATCGTCATGGATTGGTTCGAGGAACATTCCAGTGACTCTCAAGTCATGTCTTGGCCCCCAAATTCACCTGACCTTAATCCAATGGAGGATTTGTGGTCCTACTTGGAAAGCCAAATTCGTGCTGCCACGCTATCCCCTCGCAATGTGAGGGAATTGCAGGACCAGATACTTCAGACAACCTATAAGCACCTTGTGGAATCAATGCCAAGGCGGATGCTAGCAGTTTTGAGGGCTAAAGGTGGTCCTACATATTATTAGCAGGGTGGTCATAATGTAATGACTCTTCGGTATATATATATATATATATATATATATATATATATATATATATATATATATATATATATATATATATATATATATATATATATATATATATATATAGGATTTGAGAAGCTTTTAGGCATCCTTTCATCATTTATAATAACATACACAACAAGGTTTTTGCGAAAAAATATGTTTTTTTTTGTTATAATATCTAGAATATTATTGACGGTTTTGTAATATTTATGTTCTTTAAAGAAATGAGGAAGCCATAGTTTTTTTTTAATCTAAAATACAATAAAAACTGAAATTATTTTAAAATATCCCCAAAACTCCTTTGTAAAAATATATATTGGATTTATTTTTCAGAAAAATGCATACGCAGTAAGCGAAAGCATCCCTCGAAATAAATCGAAAGTCGATCAGAAAAAAAAAAGAAACATGCTCACCACATGTTTTGGAAATCTCGGACGTGTTATAAATATTTCTGAGTTTAGAAATTTTCTTTTTCCCACTTTTTTTGTTTTGTTTTTTCATCTCCTTTACGAGATTGTAGGCTGTTTCTTTTTTACTTAATCTTTCAGAACAGCCAACCAAAAACTTGCCAATAAATAAATAATAATAAAAAATAGAATAATAAAAACAAAATGTCACCAAAGAACAATTTACATGTATCGAGATTTCTTTTTTAAATGTAAAAATTGCAGACGAATTTGAGGTCGTGTGAAGCATTCGAAATCTGGACAAATCGTGTTTTTTTTTAATAAATGTTAATATTTTTCCTAAAATTGTATAATTAAAAATCATCCTTATTAATTATAAATTATTCAATATAATTATCCTTTAAATTATCCAATGTAATATTATTACCTTGTTTACTTTCATTTCGGGTTAGTCCATTTTCGGGTTAGATAACTAACAAATGGCATAAAAACATCCCTCTATTTGTGTTTCGAACCTTGATTTTCGCTTCTATTTTCATATTTTGTAATTTGGCAAACTTGTTTCGAAAATATTTTAAATCAATTTTGAACGATACCCGGAAAGTGTAGGTTCCTTTTCGCTACTCACTTCATTTATACTTTTACATTTTGTATTTTAATTTGGATTTTTCTTTCATTTTATTATCTATTTTCGCTTTCTTTCTTTTATTTCGCATATTTTTTACTCAATATGTTCTATTAGGTGCTCCTCACACTCTTGTTATAATATATTTCGCTTTATACTCTATTAGAAAGTTCTGTTTTTTGCGGATATAATCGTGCGAGCTGATGACGAGATTACATCTTTTCCTTATTTTATTTCTCGGCTTTCTGATTTTTTCAAAATAAATTTTTTTAAACATTTTGAAAATATTTTATTTTAATAATTTTTCTTCTTCTCTTTTTGTTTTTCTTTATTGCATTTTTTTCCATGGTTTTTCTATATTTTTAACTTATTTTACGAGTTCCATATACTTGCAGCTTATGCCCAGTCAAAAAAAAAATTATTATTTTTCTTAACTTTTTTCGTTATTCTCATTTTATCTTTCTTGTCTTCGCTCTCTCTCTCTGTATATATATATATATATATGTATATATATATATATATATATATATATATATATATATATATATATATATATATATATATATATATATATATATATATATATATATATATATATATATATATATATATATATATATATATATATCGAATTCGTCGGCTGATATTTTTCAAAAATGGAACAAGGAAGAAGAAGCAATACTTTTCTTATATCTAATTCATGTGATTGAATCTATTGGGCATGCATGGAGGAAGCAAACGATAAAGAAAGTGGGATAAGAGAGCGATCCCCCCCTCCCTTCAAAAAGGATGCTGCATTATTCGTTATGTCAGATGGATCGAAAAAATCCTTCTCGCAAGAATCGTTGCTGTAGGAATATGTTTTCCAGCACAGGTTTTTATTGCGTTTTGTGTTATATATGATTAATTTTGTATTCCGGGTTTCTTTTGCCTCTCACATAATGTATAAATACTTTTTTCCCCCTGTCTTTTTTCTCTTTTTTTTTCAAGCACAGGACATAGAATAAATGCATTGCTTTTCTTCTATAAAAATGAATTTTGCTTACGGTCATCATTAAATATCTCTCCTTCCATTTCTTTCTGTTTTTCTTATGGAAGATACATAAAATACATTGAAAACAAAGTTAGTTAGAAACATTTTTGAAATAAACCACTGTAGCTACAAGTTGATGCATCACCCCTTTTTCTATTTTATTATTGATATTCATGTGTCTGAGAATTCTTGAAAACTATGAAACGATTTTGAAAATCATTACACCACTCATCATTAACGCCCACTTTCGGAAATAAGACGAAAAGTTCCTTTTGGGATGCAGATCGCTCTTTTTAATGAAGAATTCGAGAAGTTCAAATAATTTTTCGAAAATAAGGTTTCACTTGCTCCAACTTTAACTAACTTTAAGAAATTCATAAAAAGTAAAAAACTTAGTGTTAAGCACGCTGTGTTATATCGATAACAGCTCATTTTAAATTTTTGAAAGAATTAACTTCTTAATTTTTTAAAAAATTGAATCATGTGTCATAGAAATTGAATCATATCCAATCTTCATATTTATATTATGTATAGTCTCATTTAACCAATTCATACAGGAAGTGCAAACCGGTTTCAGTATTCACTTGAAATGAAGTATTCATTTACGAAATTTTTTTCGAGATTTTTTCAAATCTAAATTTGGATGACAGCACCGTTTTTTGCAGCGACATTTCTTTTCTCCAGAAAGGCACTACTTAAAATAAAAAAAAATAAAAAAGAGGGATAATATTGATAAATCAAAATGAAACGCCCCTTTCAATGCTTTTGACACTGATCGATTTGTTTCAACTACACCATAGATTATTTCCTCAGAGTCACCCCATTTTTTTTTTTTATCGTTCTGTCCATGAAATATTCATTTGGCGATTGTGAACCAACGATAACGTATTAATTAGGAAGAGTGGTTCTCACATCCATGAAATAGAGATTATTAAGATAGAACATTTTTTTTTTTTCATTAGCCAGCACCTCCTACAAGATTATGCTTCTGATAGATTAACTACTCAGCCTGGAATTTGATTTTAAAATGCATGAGATACTCTACCACTTGAAATGAATTAAGGTTTTAAAAATGCAGAATTACGATAGAAGTTACAGTAATACGTTGTTAAGGGTACATAGTGTTTTTAAAAAGTGTTTAAAGGTGCTTATTTTCGATTTTCGTTTTTTAAAAAGCCCTTAAAGGTGCTTTTTTCATTAGGTGTTTTTAAAAAGTGCTTAATTTACCCTTTTTAAAAATGAGATTTTTCCGTTACTATGTTGAATTTCCCTTTGAATGATGCAAAAAGACATTCGAAGGATGAAGAAAATGTCATCATTCGCGAAAGCAACAACGCGAATGACTGCCAACACGACTGCAGATTTCTTCAGTGCAGGATGGCAACATTCCTTCTCTAGCATTTAAAAAAAGAAAAGTGTTTGAGATTATTTCTTATGCAAGTGAAAATAAAATGGAATCTCTTTTTTTCAGAGAAGGAGAATCCAAAAGATATCGGAAAAATATTTGTATATAAACAGAAGATTAGAGTTAAAACCTAATGCCTGCGAAATCGCTCTATTAAATTTAATGATATCTAATACGGAAAGTCAGTTTAAACTTCCATACTTTACTGAATCATATTACTCCATTAAAATATAGGGCCGAGATAGCCTGGTGGGTTGGACACTGGGCCCAAGAGTTTGTGGGTTCGATCCCCGCCGACTCCCCGTGTAGGAAATGGTGAATGATGCACGTTAAATCTGTCGTGTCGCAAAGTTTTCCATATTCCCATAATAAACCATACCTCTGGGTGTACTGATTCAGGAGTTTACTTGTCTTCTGGAATGGGTTCAAAATGACAAGGCTGCGGAGTTGAATATTAGTAGTCGTAAATCCGAAAACTGGGTCGGCTGTTCAACGACGGATAAAAAATATTAAAATATGCAAAAAGTATACAGAAACACATGAGGTTAAATAAATTAATTTCGCAATTTTTTTTGGCAACAATTTTTACCAAAAAATTTGAAATTTCAATAACAAACCCCTATTTATAAACTAAAAACGTAAAACAAAGAATAAAATAGTGAGGAAAAATTGCAATTAAAAAGAACCTGGAAAACTCCTACATCATAACCATTGTCAGTTGTAGTTATTGAGATTCGAGTAAAATAATTCTGACATCTATAACAATTATTTGTTGTGAAAATGTCTCGTTTTAGTGAAACTTACGTGTTTTCTATCCTCCTATTTCTTTCCTCACAAAATCTTATGTTTGACACGACAAGTAAATAATCAAAATTGTCTGATAAAAAATGGTTATGCTTTTCATTGAAATTTACCTGGAAAAAGTCAGGGAATTCTTCTTCCTGAAACTGAGTGAAAACCCTGTTTCATTATATCCAGATATTCTAACTGGTTTCATTGAGCATCTGTTCATTGTTTCGAACTTTTAAAAAATGCGTAAAAACATGTAAAAAAAAAAATTAAGAACGTACCGGAAATCAAGAATTTTTTCATTTTTTTTTCTCCTCAAATTGATTCGCTGATTTATTTTCTCGTTTCCTTTCTTTTACAAGCACAATGGCTAACCTTGACAGAGTTCAATTCGTATTTAAAATTAAAAATATGATTACCTTTAAAAGTTTCTTGCGTTATTGAATTTTAAATTAAATATTGCAATACATATCTCGATAATTGAATATCGATTTTCTTCCAACCAAGAAAAAAAGAAAAGAATTTATGAATTCCGTGACTGAGTCTTTCGATAACAATTCATGCAAAAGGGAAGAAGATAAATCTTATCTCCTTCACGCGATTAAAAGTCATAAAATGTACTCTCCCCATCTCTCCCACTCTTCCTGAAAAGAAGGTGGTGTTCTTTTTTATCTGCTTAAATTTAATGATCTCACTCTTTTCGGTTAAGAACTGATCGATTTTAAATGGATAGAAAGTTTAGCGGTGGAATGCTTTTTAAGCCCCCACACTTTTTGTTTTTTAAAAGCGGGCTGTGGAATTTTGTCTGTCTTTGTGATGGACTTTTAAAAACAGTGTTTTTGCCAAACAAAAAAATAAACGCAATGATTTCGAATTGTTATTTCGCTTTAAGCGACAGTGGACCTATATAATAGAATTAAAAATGTGCCTTATTTCTTTATAATGTTGTTATAATGTTTCTTTATAATGTTATACTAAATGTGCCTTAATATGTGTTAATGCAAAAAATTATATGCGATATTTTGTGTGAAAATTCCAGGTAATTTATATGTAAAATTTCAAAAAATATTAGAAATTTAAAAGGATATTATTATTATAAATGATATTATTATGATTTATTAAGATAGATATTATTAGATAGATATTATTTAAAGATAGATATTATTCAAAAAGATGTTATATTATATTACATAGATATTAAAAAGTGGTCCTTGCTGGCAATAATATTTTTTTAAATGTTCTAATTTTTATATTTTTGGGTCACAATGAAGGTTTACAATAAACGTTACTTAAAATTAATTTAACAAGTAAATTTCAAACTGCAAATGTTTTTGAAAAAAAGAGTATTTTTCATCAAAATTTTAAACTATAATTCTTTTTATAGTTGCAAACATATATTTTTGACCATAACTTTGAGTAATATTTGTACTAAACTTAATCTGTGACCAAATTTAAAAAAAAATTAAATTTATTTTTAATGACTTGTAGAGTAAGGGATTTAGTTTTCAAAGAGATGTAATTAAAATTACAGTCAGTATCTTCATCAATTTGTTTTTATAGTTTGATTTGAATTATTTATATTTTAATTTCATTTTTTACATTTTGATTAGAATATTTAATAATTTGATTCGAATTTCTTACCTTTGATTTGAATTTTTTGTACTTTGTTTTGTACATTAGTTATGTGGTTTAAGTATAACTGACACACCAAATAGGACATAAGAAATAAAAAAAATCTTTATAAAGGTCTCATAGCTATGGAAACTGTTAATACCATACTTTTGAGGTAATCATTTCTATCTATAGTATAAGTCCGTTATAAAGAAAATTCGTAACAGCAGATGAAATTGTCGATAGAGCGAGCTTGCTCTTATAAGCAAATATTTAACGGCAAAATAGCAGGAAAAAGTCCAAAAGCAAAAAATGCAAATTTATCTTGTTTTGAATGTTTTTTTTCATTTTAAGAGCCATTTTATTTCTAAATTGAGCACATTAGGCAGGTTGGTATGCTTGATATTTTTTATTTTCTTGAAACTTCCAAGATAAGTTTTTTATGTAAAACTATTTCATACGTATAATATTTCATTCGAAACAAAATTATACAGATTGGAAATAACAGTTGACATGTTTCAAGTGCTCAAAAATAGGCAGCCATTTTCAAGACTTGCTAGACGTGAATGAGAAGAAACGAAAGTGATTTGAAATACCAAACGTAAAGTTGCCAATAAAAAATTGAAAATGAAGGTGAGAAACAAAACTAAAAAAAAAAACCCTCAGGGAATAAAAATAAGGATCAGCAAAGAGAACAAGAAAAACCACTATGAATAGAGAGGATGAAATCAGGGTAAAATGCATTTCCACGACAGATGGAGAGGTTGTAAGACACTGAAGTAGTTAATAAAGGAATTAGGGTTCATGCAAATAAAACAAGATTAAAGAGCATCATGATGATGTGTTGAATAAGTTTTGATTGCAATATGATGATGAAATAGTTTTGTCGTCATTGAATTTATGTCTTAAGATTTCAACAATGTGCAACAATTGATGATGTCGCGTGTTCTTGATATCTATAGTGTTCTTTAAGCCTAACTTTTAAAGCCCATCTAGTGTGGCCCATTGGCCCAGAGATTATCAAAGCCTCCCTAATAAACTCGATGAATTTTGTTAACACACCTAAAAACAAGCCCAAACAGCATTTCAATTTCAAGGCGCTTAAATTCATTAAATTCTAATAACTAAAACTTTTTATTACCAACTCATAATATAACTAACTGTTAATATCTTTTTAAATATGAATTTTAAATTCTGAAACTTTATGTTATTGTCTTTTGAATAAAAAATATTGTAAGCTTTATAAAGGAAATATTAATATGTAGCAACTATGAAGCTAAGTTCCAAAAATAAATTAACAAGGGCTACTGATAAGTACATATGGGCATGAAATATGACAAAAAGAATTCTAGCGAATGTTGCTAAATTTTAATTGAGAAACAAAAATATTGATAAATATAAAAATATAATATATTAGCTTAATTATGAAAACATCACAATGTATTTTTAAATGTCATTATTTTTTTGATAAAGCACCGCGATATTAAAATTTGTATTTATCAGTAATGGGCAGGGTTGGAGTTTTTGCCGGCAAAAAGGGTTTTTTGCCAGGACAGTGGCAAAAACCTGGTAAAAACCGGCAAAAACTGGTAAAAACCGGCAAAAACCAAATTATCTAAATTGCTGATTAAATATTATTACAAAATACTTGAAACAAGTTTAAATCAATCATAAGGAATAATAATTTTGATACATTACATGAAAAAATTATTTTTAACAGATTAATAATTAATAATATAAAGGCAATAATTTTTAAAACATTGAAAGTTTTTTACCTCTTTTCATTTTAGAATCCTTAAATAAATGGTTTTTTACAAATAAATAAATATTATTATTTGTATAATATTATTATTTGTATAATATTATTATATTATAAAAAATTATTATTTGTGCAATAATTAACTACACATCTTGATAGATATTTTATGCTTTAAATTATAGTTTTATTAATTTAAAATAGGTTCATTTCACTGGAAAAAAGACAATACAAATTTTCCAATCAATAATGTTTTAAACTACTAAAATGATATATTATTACATTATGGAATAATAATTTTGGTATTTTTTTGTAATTATTTATATTTATAGTATATATTTCAATTTTGGGAATAATTTTGTATCACAAATGTGTTTTTGTCCTCTCACCTTGGAAAATATAGGTTTTTGCCACTTTTTGCCAATTCGCTTGGCAAAAACCTGTTTTTGCCAGGACGGTTTTTACCGGTATTTACCATGGTTTTTTCCACCTGCGGCAAAATCTTGCCAACCCTGGTAATGGGTATTAATGATTGGGGGGGGGGGGGAGGACAACTCGAAAAAGCAGTTGCAAAACACACCGTTCTAATAACCGATAAGCAAATAGACGTACCTAAACGTGCATAAATTGAAGCTGACATTTAAGAATTTGAACAGTTAACTCCCGGGCTTTATTATTAAGAAATTTTTTTTTGAAATATTATACAATTTTTCATTTAGAAAAAAAAGAGATTAAAAAAAAACTGATTTTCAAGTAAAAGCAAAATTTAATTGCCAACTAAATTGTATTATTTACTGTGCAAGATCAATGCATTCTCTTAATTTTAATAAATTTATAAGTGTTCAAGTTTGTTTACGGAAACGAAACCTGGACTTTAAACCTTGACGTCCAACGCCCGATAGAAACGTTTGAACGAAAGATACTTAGAACTATCTTTGGTGCCATACCAGAGGGGGGATGTTGGCGAACACGGTACAACTTTGAACTTTATGGGCTCTATAAACATCCTCAAATTATGCAGATAATCCGAAGCAACCGACTAAGATGGTTCGGCCATATATGGAGAGGCTCTGAAGATAGCCCTGTAAAAATTGCCACCTTCAAGAACCCTCAGGGGTCCCTCTCTAGAGGTAGACCACCTACTCGATGACTCAACGACACCGAAAACGACCTCAAAGCCCTAAAACTTAAGAACTGGAGGGGAGTTGCCATGGATAGAGGGAGCTGGAGAAGGCGTGCTGTTGAGGCAGCCAAGGCCTGCAAAGGGCTGTTGCTCTCCTGAAGAAGAAGAAGAAAGTTTGCTTGGTTTCGGCGGGAGAAATGATCCATAATATTCATTAGTTCGCAATAGAATGTTTCAGTTGTAAATGCAACGAAAATCATTTAAAGCAAATGAAGGCACAATTTGATTTTAACTAAGTTGCTAATTTGTTTTGTTAACCTACAGAAGCGCCATGAAGCCATTGAGCACATTTTTTTGTTGTTGCTTGCACTGAATATTTTAATTACTAACTCACCACGATACTCAATTTTTTTTTTTACATAAGTCGTTGAACAGCCCACCCAATTTTGGGTTTACGCCCACTCATTTTCAACTCCGTAGCCTTGCGAATCTAGAAGACCTGGATTAGTAAATACCTGGATATCCCCAGAGGTATTGATTTGCTATGGGAACATGGAGGACTTTGCGACTCGATGGATTCAACGTGCGTCAGTCACCATTTGCTACACTTGTCTTCGACCGGCGGGGATCAAACCCATGACCTCTTATACATTGGCCCAGTGCCCTACCCACCAGAGCTTTATAACTATATACTTATGTATATATGACTATAAAGCTTTATTATTTTTACGCGACTGAAACCGGTTTGCATTTGTTTACGTTAGTCGTTAGTGTATTCATGGGTTAAATGAGATGATATACACTATAATTCGGCTATTGGATACACTAGACCAGTGTTTCCCAAAGTGTGGTACGCGTACCCCCAGGGGTACGTGAACAGTTTAGCGGGGGTACGCGTTTTTACGCAAAATATCTTACAACAAACGAAAATTTCAAATTTTTTTTATTTAAAAACAAAGCTAGCTATGCAAATTTACGATTACGTATTTTTCTATTGGCTATTTTTTGCAGAGTTAACAGTTAATAATGAGTGGTGTCAATATCCAGTTGCGATTTTTAACTTTTGTGCAATTTTTTTACAGCCAAAACCACATTAATTTTTTAATGAGTGGTACACAGCGTTACAAAAATTTAGAATGGGTACACAAAAGTCATAAGTTTGAGAAACACTGCACTAGACGATATATTATATAAACATAGAACATTTATTATATATTTGTATCTTACAATAAATAAATCAAATTATAGGACGCACTGTATAATGACATGATTTGCACGAGTTTGCATGCAATATTTAAACATACATGTGTTGGGGTTTTTATTCAAGAGATTTTTTAGATACTTCCCTATTTGTGTTCATTTTTAACGTATTTCATTACACTATACAGGAGCGTACAGAAATGCAAATCATCCGTGTAAAAACAATAAAACAATAGCCTGATAATTATAATTTGACATAGAATCTTAGAGTAAGTCTAATATAAGGGTCCGGGACTGTAGTTCCGAAATCGCTTTTCAGCCTATTTGTTGGGAACTACTAAAGGATGAAAAGAATGCTCTGAAATAAATCGATGATGTCCTTAAAATTATAACTCTTGGGGCAACATTGGGCGAGTCAAACATTGACTCCAGAATATGCAGGCGAGAACGTAAACAAAGTTCTTGATTTAATCCTTTTCGAAAATGTTCCCCCCGTACCCGACGAGGTGTCCTTGCATCACATATTATCCTCAACCCCAGATTCCCGGCAGCTGTGCCTGACAGGAAATTCCTTCCCGCATTTTGGATGTCAGTTTAATAAAGCCTGGAATGGAATACGTCACCGGTTTATGACTTAAACCACAACGGATATGCGAAGACTGAGGAATCGCCTCTCATTTCAAAAAATACATTCTTTGCGTTTCATTTTTTTTTGTTACACATGTGTTTAAACTAAACATCGATTAAAACGCAAAATATATTTTCAAACACATAATGGAATAGGAAAAAAAATGCCCTTTTATTTTTCGTTCAATAATCGTGAGATTTTTAAACTTCTCTCTTGAATTCAGGTTATAATTCACATATGCGTTTCTTAAATCTTATAATTTAGTGTTATTGCGCACTCTATAGCAGTGTAGGGTTGATTTTAATGTCAGCAACAACCTTTATGACAAAACCTCGACTAGGTTCATAAAGGACTAGGAGGCTCCGCCCCCTGCTCGTAAACGCTCGCCAACCCTCGCGAATTGCTACGCAATCCTATGTGGTTCACGCCGTGAACCATGGCTCGCTGCGCTCGCTCGCCAATGAACACAATGTTCTAGCACAAAGACATAATATATTATCATCAAAGACATAGTATTTTATCATCAAAGACACAGTATTGCACTTATGTAGAAGAATTCTACCAATGTTCTTATTGGCTTTTAAAAAAGTATATTAGCTATTTAGATTGTACATGGTGAAAAAATCAAAACATTAGCTAAATAAGAAACATATTAGCAAAATAAATTATCAAATATTGCTTCACTAATATTCTGCATTTTAAAGCGTGAAAATTCAATGCATAAATAAACGCGAAATATAAAAAAAAAATTCAATGCATTCAATACAAACACTTAAACGTTTTTTAGACGTTTAGGTAGCTCCCAGTAGAAAAATATCAATTAAACAGCGGCCTTTTAAAGCATTCTCGCTTCAATTAATTCCTAATTGAGTTTAAATTAAATATTGTCATGTTTTTAGTGCATGAATCTGAATTGAACAACCTGATAATGCTCACTCTGGTTATTGTTATCTGGTTGCTCACTACGTGCTCTTGCGCTCCGAATCCAATCAATTAAAAATGAAAACTGTTGCCAGCGCGAGAAAAGAAATATCATCGGTTTTATTGATACATACATACATACATACATACGTACGTATTAGCGTTTTATATAATATAGATTAGCAAATAAACCTTGAAAGTGTGTCACCTTGCAAGTTGTTATTGATATACAGTCTCTGGTCAAATTATTAGACGCATTATTAAGATTCTATGTAAAATCTTAATGATCACGTGATACTCTATACAGCTTTATTTGTTTTTAAGCCGATTTGCGCGTGTTTACGTTCGTGTATCCATTGTTTAAATGAGACAATATATAATACAAATTCGACGAGTGGATACATTAGTAGATATATTATATAAATATAGAATATTTATTACATCAGATATTATATTATAATAATTTGACCAAATTATGAGACGCACTGTAATGCTTTAATAATTGCATGTTTTGCACGAGTTTGTATGCAATACTTTTATTTTTAAACAAACATGTAGTGCGTATTAATTCTAAAGATTTTTTATATACTTCCCATCTGTATTTGTTATAAAGGTAGTGCATTGTACAATGTTAACCCATTGATATACGAACATTAACAAGTGTAAACTGGCTTTATCCGCGTATAAATAACAAGGCTGTATTGTATTATCTGATAATTAAGATTTTATATAAAATCTTATAGTGTGTCTAATAATTTAGCCAGGGACTATATATATATATATATATATATATATATATATATATATATATATATATATATATATGCAGTCGGACCTCTATTTAACGAAGTTGCTAAATCCCGATAATAAGTTCGTTATATGGAAAATTCGTTAAATAGAAAATCACCTTTTGAAATACTTAAACATCACAAAACAGGTTTTAAATTCAAAAACTCTAGACATAATTAAAATAGCAATTAATATACCTTTATCTTGTAAACAAGTAACTAATATTTCTTTAATAAATTTTAGCCATAAAAGAAATCTGCATGGAAAGAGTAGAGCAAAACATTGTCCAGTGTTACACTATCATGATACACGCATTTTAACCTAAGAAACTAAATTTATGTATAAAATTATAGCTGTATTTATTAACTGTATAAAGTAATTTTAAACATACATTACCACATGCGTTATTAAGTTTAATTCCTACTGATAAAATCCGTTAATTTTGCCTGCGTTTTTTTGTTTAAAATGCAAACAAAAAAGGAAAGGGATTTAACTGCTTTTTATAAAATAACTTTTAGAGAAAGCAGTAAAACATTACATGAATCATCGAAAATCAATTTAAGGTCATTTCCCCCATAAAATGGGTTAACAAGTTTGAAATGTTCTGAAATATTTTGGGAAATTGGGAAAGTTGATCCCAAAGAAAATTTCGTTAAATAGAAAATTCACTTCGCTATTTGGAAGTTATTCTGCGAAGAAATTTCCAAAATGTTCTTGGTTCCTTGAAAAAATTCGCAAAATGAAAGTTCGTTAAATAGAAGTCCGACTGTATATATATCCAGGATGTACCCTACCCCTTTTAGGGGTTCTGAAACGTTTAACTGAAACACCCTTTATATATATATATTTCTGGATCGGGATGAGTTATTTTATGTTATATCCGTCGTTGAAAAGGCGACCCAATTTTCGGGTTTACGACTACTAATGTTCAACTCCGTAGCCTTGTCATTTTGAACCCATCCAGAAGACAAGGAGGCTGTTGAATCAGTACCCTTAGAGGTATTAATTTGTTGTGGGAACATGGGGGACTTTTGCGACTCGGCAGATTTAACGTGCATCAGTCACTACACGGAGAGACTTCGGCCGGCCTGGGATCGAACTCACGAACTCTTGGACACAGGCCCAGTGCCCTACCCACCGTGCTATCCCTGCCCTATCGGCAAGATGACTTACTATATTCCCTAATGTATAAAATAAAAGCGAAGTTTTAATAAATTCTCCAGAATGTTTTCTCCTCTATTTGGACAGACTCAAGTCGAATAGAAAAATTGCGAGGTTAAAATGCGAAGAAATAAATAGAACCATTCAAAGGGTTTCTGAAGGAATGAACTAAAAATGTGTGTGAATTCCCTTGTTAACCATTTTATTGAAAAGATTTCTGATTAATTAGACAAGAATCCCACCATTAATGACAGAGTATCGATTCTAGAGGGAGATGAGAACTAGATTGTTTTTCGATACGCTGAGGTAAGGGAAAAAAAGTTCTTTAAAAATTTTTTCAGGTAACAAATGGATTGTAAGGTAAGCGAAGAGGTCCTTAAGCTCTGATGAGCGCCAAGAGGAGGGGAGTTGAAATTGAAAATCGTTTTCATCCATCCTTTGCACAGCACTTAAATTTTTCAAACTCACGAAAGGCTTTCTCCCCATCTTCCCTTCCATTTGTTTTCAGAAAAGAATAAATTTTAAAGAAAATAGAACTAACGGAAGATAAATTTCCCCAAAAACTTAATACAGCAAACGCTCGATAGAACGGATATAACGAGTACGATATAGTGCGACGCATTTCCAAGTCGTCGCCAAAACATTAAAGTAATGATTCAAAAATTGTATATTTTTGACGATTAAAAAAATACCATAGATATTTTTTAGAAAATAATGATTAGAATCTTTCTCCATTACGATAAGATATTAATAGAAATAGTTTTTTAATTTTCTTCTACTGAAAAAGGAATCATATGACTTGAAAAAGATATAAATAGAAAGTGTGTATTCTATGTGTGAGATCAACCTTGAAAAGCAAAAAACAAACATCGTTTCTTTTACACAGTTTTAAACTCATATTGACATAGTTATTGAGTACAGAGTTACGTTAAGTCTTTTACAATTTTAACTTCTTACGAAGCATAGAGGTACGCAATCTGCAGGCAAAAGCTGCCTACTTCTATTTTAAATGGTTCATAAAGAAAGAAAACGAAGAAAATATGTCCATTTCATTTCTTTGCTCTTTATCGCTATTTTAACCTTAAATGTGTGTCCATAACCACGAGTCTTCTAGAACTGTCATTTCATCTACTATTACATAGTGTCGTTAAAATGACCGTTTACTGAATATATTTGACTTGTCTTTAATTAAAATGTTCTGTATGTTTTATAACCGTCGTTGAACAGACGACCCAATTTTTGGGTTTACGACAACTAATGTTCAACTCTCCGTAGCCTTGTCATTTTGAACCCAATCCAGAAGACAAGGGAACTCCTGAAGCGAGTATAGGGAGAAATTTGCTTTCGTGGAGGACTTTTTAGTGGCACTAACCCGCATCAGCGTTACATGGAGAGGAAGATCGAGAACCTACCACGGTTAGTCTGACGGCAAGAGCACTCTAACCCGTGATTCGTCTATCACTGAGGATATTTCACGTTAGCACTGTGGTCAGTGCAAGGCTGATACGGAATTCGTATCAGTTTATATCGCTTTGTCTTTCATACAAAAACCCTGTTTTTTACTTTGTTGAGTATGTCAAGTTTTGTGGTAACCATTTGCGGGAGTTTTATGTTTCTGCTTTAGTTGGAAGAAAAGTGCAGCTAAAGCGCATCGAATGCTTATAGAAGTTTATGGTGACAATGCTCCAACTGATAAATCATGTAGGGAATGGTTTCGACGTTTCAAGAGTGGTGAATGAAGAATTGTGAATAGTATGTGAATTGTAAAGAATTGTGTATACTATGAGCTGCTACAACCTGGTGATTCCATTACGGGCGGTCGGTATAGGATATAATTGATTCGCTTGAGCTGTGCATTACGAGAAAAACGGCTGGAATACGAGCAAAGACACGACAAAGTTATTCTTCTGCCTAATAACGGTCAGCCTGATGTCGCAAAAGTCGTAAAAATTATTTGGAAAAGATATTTTACCACACCCGCTGTATTTGGCTGGACATTGCTCCTTCTGATGACTGGTTATTCCGACGGATGCAGCACGATTTGGCTGGTCACCAGCTCACTTCTTTCGCAGAAATCGAAAATTGGCTCCTAACTTGGATCGTCTCAAAAGACGAGACATTTTTTCAAGATGGAATTCGAAAACTGCCTGAGAGGTGGGAAAAAATAGTAGCCAATACTTTGATTAATTTGTTTATTCATTTTGTTCTGAAATAAATGCGGTTTTGATCTAATAATGAATAATAAATGCATTTTTGACAAACAAACAAAAATATGATTTTTCTCGGATATCTTAAAAAAATAACATAACATTTTCCTCCAGTTTCAATGTTTGATTTTCATTTGGATGGCCCTTATTACCCTTCATTCATTGACAGTTTGCAAAATTGAAAAACAAAAAAAAAAATTCGAGCATTAGATTAAATAACAAAGACGGAATATGATATTTACTTATTTATTACTATTCTATCTTTTTGCTGTTGTGAAAACTGTCTAATTGCTTGACAGTTTCGAGTAAATGATATTCATTAAACAGACGTTCATTTCCTTTCTGAAAATCTCCCTCTGCACTTTTTTTTCTCCTTCTTCTCCGTTAAGTAAAGAGAAAAATCGTCTTCCGCGAATATCTTTTCGACTCTTCTTAAGAGGGTCGTTGATGGGGCACTTAATACCCCTCCCCCCCATACTTCTTATTATTCTTTTTTTAGAATGATATTTGTTTTTCGAAGACTGGCAACACACTGGCCCGGTGTATCGGAATAAAGTCATCGCTAACGATAAGTTTTTTTTCTCGATGGTGTGTTTCTCCCGTTATTCGAAAGGAACCGTGCTTATAGTATCCGGAATCAATTCATTTTAACTGTTTTGAGAGTAATGAAAGCCTCTTTGAAATAGGAAGGAAAAAAAAAATCGTTCGATTTTTCATCCTAAATGACCCCTTATACACGCAAGAATAATAAAGAATATTCATTAAATGATCTTTTCGCATCATCTAAATTTTGTCATTCCTGTAGAAAAATCTCCCTCGTGCCGGATGGATTGCCCAAAACTATAAATTACATATTTGAAATTGAATTCATTTTAGCATTTAATCTCCTATAATGGAGTCATTAATTTTTTTTATTATTTAAAGAAGCGCGAGCCCTGTTTCCTTCTTTAAAATAAATGTTTTTATTTGAAAGAGTAATTACCATTTTTTTCCTTGTAGGGCTAGGCGGAGGAACTAAAAAATCAGTTTTCTTTTAAAAAGACTCTAAAATCAAACCATTACATTCACTTCGATAAAATTTGACGCAATTTTGTATGCATTGGATCTCTGTTGTCCCTGAATGAGCCTAGCATTATTAACTTTATTAAACGACAAAGAATAAAATGGGCAGGCCACGTTATCAGAATGGACGAGGACCGTACCACAAGAAGAGTTTTCAATGCCAGACCAGTTGGCACTCGAAAAAGAGGCAGGCCGAATTTGAAATGGCTTAGAAAAAGACCTCTTGGTCTTAAAAACTGGAATACATTAGCAGGAAAAAGGTTAACCCGAAAAAAACTTGTTGAGAAGGCCAAGGCCCACCCTGGACTGCCGAGCCATTGATGATGATGGATCCCTGTTGATTTAATATGAAGCATAATACTCCTACACAGGTAAAAATATTAAAAGGGACACATAGCTTTTTCTTCCAAAAAATAAGTAAGTAAATAAATAAAAAATAAATAAAGCAAATAAAACAAAACTGGGTAAAATAACCGACATAAGACCAATAAGTGGGATAACAAAAACAGGCACAACCTAAATAAGGAAAATGGTGGAACATTTGGAGTACCGTTATCGAACACGCTGCGTGACTGAGAGCAAAAATAATGAGAAAAGCAATTTAAATTGATTCAGTGAATTCCTCAGTAAAAGTTTGCAAATTTTATGAATAAAAATAATTCGGATGCTGCTTTGTATTTAAAAAAGATAATTCTTACAAAACTATATTGATTAAGAGCACAATTCATTTTTCTTTAAACACTTTTTTTCTTCTTCCATTTAAGGAAAGATATCATTTCATATTTGCTTGCATGAACATTTGTGAATTATTAATAGTGAAACAATTCTCGCTTGATCACATTGCTGCTTTCAAATTTGTTTTAAAAATAGAAGTTCATTTCGATGCTTTAAGATCTGCCGTAAAGTTGAGAGAATTAAATATTAACTGTTGTTTAACGAATATTAACGATTGCTACTTTTAAAGTTTTCCTAGGATTGGGAGAAATTTGTCCATATTTTAAGGGGAAAAAAATGTCATAAACTGTTTACTTCATATCTTTTTTTTTTTTTTTTTAAAGAAAATTCTTTCTTCATTCTGATGTAGATAATTCGCGACAGCTCATAACTTATCTTCTTATCTGATTAGAAAATCCGAACAGTACAAAACGAACAAATCGCGGGTAACCATAATTTAATTTCTAAAACTGTGGAAGTCTTTTTCCAGAATATTTTATTCGGAAAGAAGAAGATAAAATTAAATTGAGTTGACTCCGTTGTTGCTATTAGTGACACACATTCCACCCCCTTAATGTTTGTTACTTAAGAACGTTATGTGTTAGAATTTTGTATTGATGATAAAACGGGACGTTAAAATGAAGGAAAAAGAAAGCAATCACTGATAAGAGAAATTTTCTTACTCAAAATAATTTTTTATTATTCTAATGACCTACGTTTTCTGTTTCAAATCTCTTTTGTCTCCCATGTGACGAGTCTTCCATATGGGGGGGGGGTTTGAACGTTCAAAAGATGTCGACGCTAGACGCATTCATGTTTATTGAAACAAATAAAGTTGTTTATAATTTTATAATAGATTAATGATTCGAAGCGTAAATGTATGGGAGGAATTTCTTAACACTTTTTTTTTGCTGTTTTACCATATAATAAGAGAGGGGAAACGAGTATTTTTTGGGCAAATGTTGACCTATTTTTATTTATTTTTTTTTCTCGCAGTATGCAATGATTTTCTTTTGGTGAATGAATACTAATAATATACTATAGGGCAAAACTAAAGAATGTTACTATTGGCCAAGCCAGTTGTCAACAAAGGTTAATTTTTAAAACATGCGGTCCACTTTTTCTAATAATTAAAGTTTTTAACGATTAAAAATGTTGATGGAAGGAATTTTTTTGTGTGATTCTCAAACTATCTATAGTAAAAGTTTCGTTTCTAAAATGACGACAACATTTTATGAAATAAAGTTATTTTCAAATGATTATAAAATATTTCTAATAATCTAACTTCTAATAATCTAAATATTTCTAATAATTATGAAATAAAGTTATTTTTTCAAATGATTATTAAATATTTCTTATAATCTAACTTCTAATATTTTAAATATTTCTAATATTTATGAAATAAAGTTAATTTCAAATGATTATAAAATATTTCTAATAATCTAACTGCTAAAAATCTAAATATTTCTAATATTGCTAAACAAAAAAATTATAAGAATGGGGTAAATTTTCGACGTAAAAAGTGGCACTTCATTTTTAAATTGTCATATTGAGTTACCATATAGACCGTTTAATTTGTCCCCTATAAATACACTCCAACAAGAAATAAATAAATTAAAATGCTTAAGATAAGTAAAAGCTTGTTCTATAGCCTTGGTGAATACTCATTTTGAATATTAACTAAGATTTTAAGTCATCTCACTGTCTCAGAGGTCGCTGGAGTTAAATATCCTCGGAGAGAGAAGGATTGAAGGCTCAATTCCCTTGGATTAACCATGGGAGTAGTTTTTCGTGATTTTACACACCATGTAACGCTAAGGCGGGTTAGTTTCATTAAAAAAAAGTTCTGTACGAAGGCTAGTTTGTATATATATATGAATTATAAAATGTTGAACAGTTCAATAAAAATTGTATTAATATTATGCGGCATTTGTGCAAGAGTTTCTATTTTACAACACTTTCTATTTAACAATAAGACACTTTTAACGGTGAAATGAAAAGTTAAACAATGAAATTTATTCCATGCAGAAAAATAAAATTCATTGTAATGAATGCGAGTTTTACATTTGACTTAAAGCTATTACTTTTCTTTTATTTTAATTTTCACAGCGAGAAAGTTATTACATTTTATCAGAACCCTCATTTGAATAAATTTTCTTCCTACTTTAATAGTGTTCATTTTCTTTCAATGAGAATGAAAACTATTTGGCTGTTCAAGGAAGAAAAAAAAATGTTTGTTTTTCCCCCAATTCCAATTTAATTTAAGATGTTCATTCATAAAATATCTTAACATAATTGATTTTGCTCTAGAGGAACCAGTTCCCAAACTAAATCACTACAGTAATGAATTGCAAAAAGTTTTAAACATTCATCATTCTGGGTAATTCATTTCTTATCAAATGCGAATTTGACGAATATATATATATATATATATATATATATATAAGTTCAACGAAGAATAAAACAAAGAAAAATAAAAGACATATGAAAAAGGGGGGGAAATAATAAGTAAAAAATAACAAACAACAGTTTATTAAAAATAATAATAAATAAAAAAATTTAAAAAAAAAAAAAAAAAAAAAAAAAAAAAAAAAAAAAAAAAAAATCAAGAAATGCTAATTAAAAAACCGGAAAAAAAAGGATATAATCTTTTCTTCAGCCCACACGATTATATCCGCAAAACAGAGTGCTTTCTGATATTGTATCAATAAAGCCAAAGCTAAATAAATTAATACAATAGTGTGAGGAGCACTCAAAAAATTTTTTTAAAAAATAACAACAAATGAAATAGATCACAAAAAGTACAAATAAGTAAAAATAACATGAAAAAACAGATAATAAAATAAAATAAAAAGAAGAAACATTAAAAAGGGGAGACTATAAAGCGAGCAGCAAAATCAGTTCAACTTACATGGACGAATATTTTTCAAGAATGATTTAAAAATGTTTTCGCAGAAAGATTGCCAGATTACAAAATATGAAAACAAAAGATGAAAACAAAAGCGCAAATCGAGTGTAACAAGAGGGTTTTAAAGTGTCGTTCTTACTGCACTGTTGAAGTGATTTGTTATTCTGAGTTTTGATTTGTTAGTTACCAAGGATGGGCCCGAAATGGATGTGCGCAAGGTAATATTATACTGGATAATTTTAAAAATTGATCATAAATAGTTTTAGAAGATAGATGTTTATTTAAGAAAAAGTATAAAAGAGAAACATAAATTGCCTGTTTTGCAGATAATTTTAGCCGCGGATTTGCACGAAATGGATTTGCACATGGAAAAATTAACAAAGAAAAAACCTAAGTAGATAATTTTAGCCACGGATTTGCCCGAAATGGATTTGCACATGGAAAATTGTATAAATTAATAAAGAAATTTTTAGAAAACAATTTTATCCACGGATTTGCCCGTAATGGATTTGCACATGGAAAAACTGTATAGATTAACAAAGAAAATTATTTAGTAAAGGAATTTTTAGTAAATAATTCTAACCACGGATTTGCCCGAAATGGATTTGCACATGGAAAAATTATACAAATTAACAAAGAAATAATTTTGGCAATGGATTTACCTGAAATGGATTTGCACATGGGAAAATCATAAAAATTAACAAAAAAATGTTTAATAAATATATCCACCAAAATATACGATTAATTCAATGATTTTATATAAAATTTTATTACATTAGTTGGGTATCCATTGTTTTTTATCAGATTTTGAAAGAGTTTATCGATTTGTTTTTTGGATAAATAAATATTACTACATATTCTTTTAATTCTGTTCATTTCATTAAAAGTGGTATTTAAATAGATGCTCCTAGAAACATTAGAATTCCAAGTAACTAGTTTATTAATATTAAAATTAAAATCATTTCTTTTATCGTATAAATCAACAAAGCAGATATTTTCAACTTTCATAATACCCAAATCCAAAAAATTGAAATTAATGTTATCATCATGATTACGAAGTAAGATTAATTCCTCAGGGTATATATCACTCAATAAAACAGTAAAATCTAGGAAATTAAAGACAATTAAGTCATCAATATATCTAAAAACAAATTTAATACTAAGAGTAAAAATTTTTTTCATAATAATGCAAAAATAAGTTAGCTAAGAGAGATGAATAATTAGATCCCTGTGGTATTCCATTAATTTGAAGAAAAATATCCCTTCCATTGTAAAGATAATTATTAAAAAGACAAAGATTAATCAGAATTTCCTAATAATCAAAATCGCAACAAAGGGTATTTTTAAAATCATGGTAATAATTCAAAAGGACATCTTTTAGTTTAGAAAGGGGAACGCTATTGAAAAGATCCTGGAAATCAAAAGTCGCAATAGAATTAATTTTATTATGTTTAATGAAATCTAAAATCGGTTGATTATTAGTGACAATCCAAGAGAAACCTTCTTTAGTAATATAGTTAATAATCTTATTTAAGTAGTTAGTGAAAAGGGTGCCAGGTTTAGTTAAATAAGTATTAGACCCACATGTGATAGTTCTAAATTTTACTGGAATTTTATGAAATTTAGGACTGATAATTAAGTAAGGAAATTGTATATTGCTAATTTTAATTTTTAATCTCTTGTAAAAAGCTAAAATTTTTTTAATGACAATATTATTATTGAAATTACTAAGTTCAAAATTTTTACTATTTTTTAATTCCGTATTTAAAAGTTCAGCATAGAATTTTTTACAGAATATAGCATAATTATTGTTAGCTTTGTCTATGGGAGTAATTACAAAATTTTTTTGAAGTTGCTTAATTGATTGAACAATATTAGAAAAATTTGTTGAATTGTTATACTTATTTAAATTATCCTTATTATTGAAAATAAAGTTTTTAAAGTAATAATAAACTCCCCATTTCCATTCTGTTAGCATACCTAAAGGTAAAGAGAATCTATTTGATATCTTTAAACAAAAACTATTGAGATCATTAAGAAAGTATTTTAGAATCTTTTTGATTGATATACGGTAAATGGGTCTAAACTTTGTGCCTTTTATCATTAAATTCCTAAGTTCCAAGTTTTCTATAATATTTAAATTACCAGTAATAATATGTTTATGATGTTTATCAACAAAATCAAAATATTTATCCTCCTCACAGTGACATTCATAATCGGATATATTAATACTCCCTATATTTTTGCTTATATTAATATAGTTAAATATGGTTCTACCGAGAGATTTGTTATATTTAAAACTTTTAATAATGTTAAAATCTTTTAATGGAAATAAAGCTTTAAAATTTTCAAAAATGTTGTGAAATTTGATCTTATCGAAAATAGGATTTTGAAAGTTAATAACGAAATATAAATTATCTAAACTTTTCTTTTTATTAGGCAATATATATATAGGCAATATATATATAGGCAATATATATATATATATATATATATATATATATATATATATATATATATATATATATATATATATATATATATATATGGATATGGTCGTGTGGGCTGATGAAGAGATTATACCTTTTCTTTGTTTTGGTTTCCGTATTTTTAATTTCTTTCTCTCTTTTTTTTAATTTTTTTTTATTTTTTAGATATCAGAAATTATATTTTTTTAAATACTTTTGAAAATTTATTTTTTATAATTTTCTTCTCTTGTCATTATTTTTTATTATTTTCCATATTTTCTCAATATTTTAGCTTATTTTATGAGTTCTTTATACTTGTAGCTTATGCACAGTTAATAAAACTTATTAATTTCCTTCGTTTTTCTCTTTGTTTTTATTGTGCTATATATATATATATATATATATATATATATATATATATATATATATATATATATATATATATATATATATATATATATATATATATATATATATATATATATATATATATATATATATATATATATATATATATATATATATATATATACATATATATATATATATATACAGTAGAGTCCCGATTATCCGAGTTAATGGGGACCGCAGCAATCTCGGATAACTGAAACACTCGGTTAAAGCGAAGAGTATAAAAACTGAAAGAAAAAGAGAAGGTATAAATGTAATGTATTTAAGAAATACAAAATGTATACGAGTATACCACATACAATTCATATTATAATTAAAAAGCTTACTTAAAAACATTTAAAAAGCATACTTTACGAGAACTAAATAGTTTTTACTTAAAGTCCTTAATCGTTTTTCGTTCTACGTAACTTAGGCGCTTTTCTGTAGTAATGTTTCGCCTTTCTTAGGGATAGCAGAAAGGCTGGTGTCGCCTCCTTTTGTTGTTCTATATATTCAATAGTACATTCGATAGCTTTTAGTTCATCTGTATGAGAGATTTTTATATGTTGATTTTAATAATCACTGCCATCATCATCTTCGCTAGATTCATTATCATTATTGACGATATTAACGATAATTTCATCAGACCAAGTTGTTGGATTTTGTTTTTCTGAGTGTTTGGGAGATAAAATTCAGATTTATTTTTCAGCTGTTTTTTTCAAAATAAACTAGAAAAAAAAAATCCTTGAAATATTTGGTAGCTCGGTTAAAGCGGAAACTCGGATAGCCGGGACTCTACTGTATATATATATATATATATATATATATATATATGTGTGTGTGTGTGTGTGTGTGTGTGTACATGATTTTCGCAACATAAAACACCGTTAACACCCTAAGAATTAATTGGCACCAATCTTATAAATAAAGATCCGATCACTCTACAATTCAAGGTGTTCCATGTTTTGTTTTTTTCTCGTATTATACAAATATGTATGCCAATTTATTACTTCACTGCAAAAATATAATATATTTGTTGCTGTTGTTTTCTGAAAGAGGTAGAATCCTCAGTAGGAAGAAAAGAATAAATAAATAAAATATTAAAAAAAAAAAAATCTACCGGAAGTTAGAATTCCGTAATTACCGGAAATACTTAGGGCATTTCTCATAAGCCACCTATCAGAAAGCGGCTCAACTGACCAATCCATCTTTTCGAAAAACTTTTTCACCCAATAGAAAAAAACCCTTGAATCTTAAAGGATTATGGGCTACTCATCCGGTTTCTCCACACGAAATCTTCAAGGAAGAGAAAAAATAGAAAGGCAGGACTGATCGACGTTCTGTCGACAACTAGAATCAGCGTGAAATTTGCTTCGACAGTTGCTCGACTGTGATAGAATCGAATCCTCTCGAACGAAAAAGTCGAGATGCCTCAGAGAAAGATTTCCTTTTTTTACTTCAAACGGTTTTTACAGTCATTGAAAGGAATAAAATTTTATCTTGAAAGATAGAATGTTATCGAAACCATTTTTATTACTTTCTTTTTTTGCAGAATAAAAAAAAAAGAAAAAGAAATATGGATCGCGAAAACGTTTTATAGTTTCTTTCACGTGCATTCTCTAAAATTAAATATAATCTATTTATATAAAACATTTAACTTATCGCGATTATTTATGACTTTATGCTGATGAAATGGGGAAGATATTTTTTGTTGCATTTATAGAAGCAGCTTTGGGGGACGACATTATACATATTACTTGATTAACACTAGAAAAACTGAAACTTTGTATATTTTTATATATATATTATATATTATATATAATATTTTTATAATATTTATAGTTATATAACAAGTTGTAAGTAAATAGTCCCAATAAAAAAAAATTATAAGTTGTACAAAAAGTCACAAAATTCTAAGAAATGGTGTTATTGTATACATCAATGTTTTTCTAATTGAAATTAAAAAGCAGGCAAAATGACTTCCTTGGGCAATCTAGTGTTAATGAGCTAATCTGGTCGGTAAGTAAGATGCAGACGTATAAATTTAAATTTTTCATTATTCATTTTTTGCGTAATTTAAACATTATACTTGTATATTAATAAAATAAAATTAAATATATATATATATATATATATATATATATATATATATATATATATATATATATATATGTAAAATGATGCAGTCGGACCGAGCAGGGAAACAGACACAGGATTTTAATGAAATCAGATGTATTTTATTTAGATCATGTTCTTATGGAAGACAAGCGAAAAGTGATGTTAACTCCATTCAGGATCAGTCTTTCTGGTAGGGAAAATCTTGCAAAAATCCGAAAAAGTCTCTATTTAGGGAAATCTTAGAAATTACTATTGGTCAATGAGCTTGCTCGAGTGATTCCCACGGCTTAAAAGGGAAAAAAGATCTTTATTTAAATTTATGCATAGTTGGGCCAAAAATAGATTTAGAAACAGGATGTAGCTTTTAAAAGTGTGAGAAAGTATTTCGATTTGAATAATTAATTAGTAATAAAATAGTTGTTTTATAGCAAAGAAACTAATATAAAAAGATTAATAGAAGCTTTTTATGTTACATATATATATATATATATATATATATATATATATATATATATATATATATATATATATATATATAACATATATATATATATATTACATATATATATTACATATATATATATATATATATATATATATATATATATATATATATATATATATATATATATATATATATATATATATATATATATATATATATATATATATATATATATATAAAGGGTGTCTCAGTTGAACGTTTCAGAACTCCTAAGAGGGATAGAGTGCATCCTGACGACTCGAAATCATATAGCAATGCGGGGTCGGAAATGCTTTCCTGAAGCGGTGATGTACACAGAAGCACCATAAAGAAAAGAGACCGTAAGTGAAAAATCGTTTTAATAATACATTGAAAAAAGCATAAGGTACATGGGTCAAAGTAAGTGTTCGAAGTTTCTGCCACCGGCTATAATGCACACCTCACATCTCCGGCGCATGGACATCCGAACATTTTGCAATACTCCAGGCATATCTCGAATTTCTCCGGCAGCTACTGCGACTCTTGCAGCCAGCTCCTCAGCATTGTCAACAGGGGTGTCATAAATCAGTGTTTTCATATGACACCAGAAATAAAAATCAAGACATGATAGGTCGGGTGACCGAGGAGGCCGACGCACTGGAAAGCTCGGAACTGTCGTACAACGCCATCTGCCGCGTCTGGAAAGCATTTCCGACCCCGCATTGCTATATGATTTCGAGTCGTCAGGATGCACCCTACCCCTCTTAGGAGTTCTGAAACGTTTAGCTGAGACACCCTTTATATATCCGATGAATCGTTAAGTTTTCTTAGGGGAGGTGGTAATCAAATGAGGTAAACGCACCGCCTCATCGTAATAAAAAGCCATCAGTGAGATATTTTTGTTTTAAGCTGA
Source organism: Parasteatoda tepidariorum (assembly GCF_982258835.1). NCBI lineage: Eukaryota > Metazoa > Arthropoda > Arachnida > Araneae > Theridiidae > Parasteatoda > Parasteatoda tepidariorum. Next base: position 6,996,290 of record NC_141761.1, read on the forward strand.
AATTTTGTGTAAATATGGATAAGTGTTAAGGATTCGACAGAGTGGACTGGATCAAGCAATGGGATAAACTAGTGGAATACTTTCTGGTGGGACTAACCCGCCTTTGCGTTACGCGGAGGGGAAAACCTCTGATGGATGGGAAGGGGGGATTCTAACCCATGCACCCTCTACTACTGAAAGATTTTTACACTAACACTGAAGTCTGTGTAAGTCGTGAGAAGAAATCGTATCGACCCGCTATCGCTGGGATTCGAACCTGGGCACCTTAGGGTGAGGAGAATGCTCTATCCCCTGAGCCAACACGACTCCCATTTGTCACATTAAATATTTTCAAGATATTTAGTAGTTTTTTATTTTATTTTTTGGGTCAGTATTAGGACTGGGCGATATTAGAAATTATATATCGTGATATATCGTCAGTTTTGCATCGCGATATAGCGATGTATCGCGATATAGTATTTTTGAATTTCATTTACTTTAAGGCACAGAAAGTCAGATTTCTATCAAGACTTCATACGCATATTGATTTAAATCAATTTATAAATTTGAAAATATATATGTTTTGCTAAAGAAAGATATTAAATAAATTGACTAAGATGTACAAATCTTACTTAAAATATTTATTGAAAAAATGTGTGTAGATACAGAATGAAATATTTGTACTTCTTTATCGTTTATAAGGTATAAGTAGTCTTAATTTAAGTTAACCCCTAAAACAGCCTTAATGAAAAAAAATATTGTTATTAAACAAAAGCTGATTTTAAAATTTCAAGATATATTTTAATTAAAATAAAAGTTAGATTGACTAAAAGCTGAAGTTTAAAATTAAAAATGTTCGAATTTAAAACTAAAAAGTAAACATAAGAATTGTAATAATTTCTTAAAATTTTCGTTCTCTGAAAGATTTCTCAGTTTAAAAATAAAAAGGGAATTTTATAAAGATATCTAGCTGAAATTATTGAAAGAAAATTTAAAAAATTAGAAAAAAAGTTTGTTAAGAAATTCATTATACACTTAAAACAAAGTGTTAAAAATATTTTTTTTTTTAAAAAAAGAAACTTTTTTTAACAAATCAATATTTGCTTGTACTATTATGCGTAAATAATTACAGAATTATTAAGTTCGATCGTAATGTTCAAATTCTTAATGAAGAAGTAAACACAAGTTTTGTTATATTTTCTAAAAATGATCACGCAAATAACAAAAGATTTCTTAGTTTAAAAATAAAAAAATAAATAAAAGTGAAATTTATCAATATATTTACCTAACAGCATAGGAACAAAATTTAAAAAATAAGTTCATTAAAAAATTATTTGTATGCTTAAAATAAAGAGCTAAATAAATTTTAGAAAAAAATGCTTCTTAAACACTATTTTTATTATTATTTCATATAAATAATTAAATTAAATTAAATAATGACCGAATTATAAACGAAAAACAAAGTAAGGCAAAGTTTCTTAATTAAATTCTTAAAAATAAAAACAAAAGAATTGTGATATTCGGTAATATATTTAGCTAATTAACTAATAATATAAAACGAAAATTAAAAAAAAATAATGATTTTACTCTCTAATAAAACGAAGTAGTAATTGATAAAAAAAAAAAAAAAAAAAAAAAAGAAATTAATAAAATTCGCAAGCTTTTCAAATTAATTTGAACAAATAAAGTTTATTGACTTATGTCCAAAAAATAAGTTTTGTTTTAACTTTATTTCTAAAAATAAAAACAACTCAAGATTTATAAATTTAAAATCAGTAATAGAAGCCCATTAAATTATTAGAAGTTTTATCCGAAAGGTTTTTAATAAATTAAAAGAAAGTAAAAAAATAACCTAACAAATTTATTTACTTTGTAATTTAATTCCTTATGGGTGCCTTAAATTAGATTTCCGATAATTTTCACATTTAAAAATATAAAAAAAGTTTTGTCAGAAAATAAATAAGAAACTTACCTAATTAATGAAGAAACTTTTCTTTAAAAATTCTTTTCAATAATAGATTGCGTTCAGAACAAGGTTACGACGGCGATCACGAAGTTAATCCCATTGAAAATAATCTACAAGAAACGATTTCAAATCGCGAAGGTGCGAAAACGAACATGTGATATAACGATATAAGGTCTCAAAAGTGATTCTGATTCTACCGCTCATCAGTCAAGGCCGTCTCAACAAAACGAAACAATATCGTCTTCCACAGCGCGAGTTGGCATCGGAACGTAAGAGAAAGTCCTTGCGTGTATCGCTATATCGTTATATCGTCTTCTTCACCCGACGGCTTAAATCAGATTTCTGATGCATCGCTTGGAATGAAAGTTGCTGTATCGGTTTGCCGATATAGGCGTTAAATCGATATGTCGCGATATATCGATTTATAGCCCAGTCCTAGTCAGTATATTCATAGCTGCTAATGAACTTCTTTTTTTTTCATCATGCCGGAGTTAGTCCATAATCGAAAGAAAGAATTGGAATTTGCTTCTAAAATGATGCCGATGAATGTGCGTACCTGAAAGCGTGAATGGGAAGTAATGTCATTCATAAAAATGTGCACGAGGCAATTTATCCGGGGGGGGGGGAAGGGATGTTTTCTTTCACAAAACAACATTTTGTGAATCGGACAGAATTTGACTAGAAGAAATATCACGCACTCTTTCACTGCCGAGGCAAATTAAACTCAATTTGCGACATTATTGATTTTCTTTCAGAGAAACATCCCCTTCCCTCCCTTCTATTCACTGTTCCCAATAAGAGTTCCGTGGAACCCTTAGCTTTCTGTGGAACGGTCACACTTTTTTTAAAAACCAGAAACGGTTTTTGATTTATATCCGACCCATATTTAATGAATAGTTCTGGGTATTTTTATGAAATTAGTCAAGCAAGATGTCAATGGAAAAGAATTAAAAACAAAATTACAGGGAGCACACTGTGAGTATTTCGCATTCAAGTTCAAAGAAAATTACCTGATTCAACAGCAAAGAAATGTGCTTCTCTGACGATGGTGTTTTTAAAAGTTCCTTTCATTTATACGAAAATTCATTCATTTCAATCGATTCAGTCGTTTCAATCGATTTATTGAACACGGGGTATCTGCCCACCTAGAAAGTCATGAGAAATCATGGAAAGTCATGAATATCGGTACTGAACAAAAATATGTCATGAAAGGTCATGGTTATAACTATTTTTTTCAAAAAGTCATGGAAAGTCATGAATTTACGTCGCCGAAAAATCTAATTTTAAAAAGGAAAATACCCCCCTCCCCCCAATTTCCTGGTGTTCCGAATATCTGAATTTTTTTTAACGAAATCCCCACTCAGAGTCAAATTTTATTAAAATATAAAATGTTTTCATCACGTTCATTTAAAAATGATGGTGTTCCTTCAAAACAATGAAAGAAAAAGCATCATTTTTTAGAGCAAAGTATCTTTTAAACTTCTGTGATTTCAGAGTTTTTGTTATTATTATTTTTTTATTTTATTTTATCAATTTAAAATTCTAACGGAAGCAACCCAGTCATTGGCGAATTTTTTTATATTCCGAAATGAGAACAGAAAAATTAGGAGTATTTCTTTATATGTCCTTATATATATATATATATATATATATATATATATATATATATATATATATATATATATATATATATATATATATACAGTCAAACCCCGCTATAGTGAACCTTCAAAGGACCGAAATTTCGGTTCACTATAACCGGGAGTTCACTATATCTGTTACGCAGGCAATTTCACTAATGGTTCCCAAACTCCTCCCTTTTTATTACATTATATTCAAATAAATGACTGAAAAATATTATGCAGTAGCAAAAAAATTGTGTTATTTTTCATCACTCTTCGTCTTGCGTACAAATAAAAATTTGTAATCTTTAGCTGATGAGCAATCCTCAACATCAGATGTGGAAACACTTCCCGACTCTCAGATAATTTTTCCTGAATTTCTATTATTCCGCATTTTAAACCTGTCTAACCTGCTATTCGAGCACATAAAAGTAGTTTCTATAGATGGTTTTGAAAATCGGTATATGTATTTATTTTAAAGTAGAAATTTCAAAATTATTGCGAAGAAAATGGGGAGGGGGAAATCATTTGAAGACAGAAAAAAGTTCATTATATCCAACTTTCTCACTTTTTTGGTTCACTATATCCACTAAAAATAACATTATACGAGTATAGCAAGGCACGGGATCGAGCATTTCTTTCACTATATCCGAGAGTTCACTATAAACCGTGTTCACTATAGCGGGGTTTGACTGTATAAGTATCTTTAGATTATAATTCTGTAGAAAAAAAAGAAGAAAAAATTATCTTCTTTTCTATTTTTTTTTAAACTTATTTTATTGTTTCATCTCTTTCTTTACTCTGTTTTTTAAATTAAAAATCTATAAATATGAAGATGTATAACAGTTTTGGATATACCTATCATTTCAATGAACGTTATTATAATGATTTTTTAAATGCATTGTTGTGTTTCTGTCGCGAGGAAATAGTCACTTTGTGAAGTCATGAAAAGTTCTTGTAATAAGACATGGAAAGTCATGAATTTGAAAATCTAAAAAAAATGTAGCAGACACCCTGTTTATACAATGAAAACAAATTCACATCTGGATGAGAGGCGTGACTTTCTGACTCTCATTGATAAAAAGACGGAAAATAATGCTTCCCAATCAATATTTTCAAAAAAGGTCTCATCTTTGGGTGCATATTTTTCAGCAAATGCTTTTAATAAACCTGATTTATTCAATCCGCCAAAGAGAAATACCCAATTTTTTTCATTAGTCGGAAAAAAAAATGGGAACCGTTTCTCTTAAAGGTGTTTATTACGATGACCATTTCCCCTGACTAAGAGTTTTTTGGATGTCGCTTTAAAATGTTCTAGAACAAATAAAATTAAAATAAAAACAATTAATTGATTTTTAATCTTAAGAGAAAAGTGGAGATCTTTCTCTTTTTGTTATACAGTCAAACCCCGCTATAGTGAACATGGTTTTATAATGAACTCCCGAATAGAGTGAACGAAATATTCGCTACCGTGCCTTGCTATAAACATATATTATTATTTTTTGCGGATATAGTGAACCAAAAGAATAAAGGAAATTGGATAGAATGAACTTTTTTCTGACTTCCACTCATTTTTTTCTTCATTTTTTGGTCATTTAAAAAATTCTACCTAAAACCGATTTTTAAGACCCTCTATTGAGTGGCAATTTTTCTTGTTTACTTCTTTTATCTTAGTTTAACATCCCTCCATTTTTTGCTCACAAGACGAAGAGTCATAAAAAATAAAAGTAAAAACATTTTTTATTGCTATTGTTTTTTTTAATCATTTTTGTATTTCTTTTTATTGTTCATTTATTTAAATAATGTGTCATAAAAGGGAGAAGCTCGGAAAAATGAGTTAAAATTGTTTGCATAGAGTGAACTCTCGGTTATAGTGGAGCGAAATGTCGGTCCCTTGAACGTTCACTATAGTGGGGTTTGACTGTAGTAAAAAAACAATTCTGTGTTGAATGAGATGTCTTGAGAACACATTTTTTCCTTTTAATCCAAAATATTTTGCGACGCTGTACAGACAGTATTTTTTTAGTGTCTCTTTTTGAATCGACATAAAATTTCATCGGGGAATATGCATTTGCTTTCGGTGTGCATTTGAAGCTGCGTGATCAAACCAGATCCTAACTCTAACATTCAGATTCTTTTCAAGATTTTTTCTTTTATGGCTGAGATTAGATTTTGCGATGGAATTGTTTAATATACTGATTGAAGAATTATTATTATTAAATCTAGAATAATGTCGTCGGTTGAATTGTCACTTGACTCCTGTCTGTGCGGAGTGTTTTCACACTACAGCATGATGCGTGTCACGTGCTGCAGATAGAAATAAAAAATAAAAAAAACATTTTGTTACATACAAAGTGATATCGTCTGTTTGAATTCAGTCCTAAAATTAAATGACTACATGCAAAAGTCTAAACAAAATATAAAAGGAGTCGGTGGGATTTGCTTATTTTTCCTGACGAAGGGGGGAGGGGGAAGGGAGTCCAAAATGGCCGAAAATGAACGACTACGGTTCTCAGATGTCAACATTTATAAGCAAAACAGAAAAATCTACTCCTCTTGAAGCTAGTTCATATTCATGCTTTTTCAAACAGCCTTTTCGAATGCAGCAAGAGGGGGGGGGGGCGGATTTCAATTCTCGAGTATTAGTGAGAATAACATTTTTCCTAAAACTTCCCTTTTCTCTGGTTGAAACGTCATCACTTTTTGTAGGGATACAATTTATTATAAAAGGTAAAATGGAAAGCAATTTAAAATGAGAAAAATTGAAGAAAGGAATTGGAATGGTTTCGTCGAAAATAATTTTCTATAACGAATCTCATTCCTGAAAATCAAACGCATTTAGTAAAAAATAATAATACATGTCTCATACAATTCAAATATATGTTAAGAGAAATGCATCATTACATTTTTTTTTTAATTAAATGCTTCCAACACCTCTAAACGTGTCATTAATTATATTTCTTTAATGAAGATTTTGAGAGACGTATTTTCAACGGAGATTATTTAAAACATTGAGTCCTTATTGTAAGTGAGCTCAGAAACATTTCATTAAATACAGTCCATACTATAAGATTCTATATAAAATTATAATTATACAGCTTTAGTGTTTTTATGCTACTGAAGCCTGTTTCACTTGTTTATGTTCGTGTATCTACGGGTTACATTGTAGCGCAATACGTTCAAAATAAATACAAATAGGGAAGTACCGTAAACCGGGGCGAGTCTACCCATCCAGGGGCGAGTCTACCCATTTTAGTTTTATTTAATTTTCACTATTTTAAATTGCAAATAAAATTTTTTTTACCGACGGAGGACTTAGTTCAGACTCTAAGGAAGATGGCGCTGTAGTAGTTTGATCCGTTTTTATTTATTTGGCGTCTTTTTAACCGATCTGTTCAAACGTCTTTTGAGAGATTTGTATTGAAAATCAGCAAACTTTTAGTTGGTGCTCCGTAAGTATATTATTATTATTACTATTTTCACTTTGGTTAAGTGATAAACTTATCTAAGACTAAGATTACATTAATTTTACATGAAAAAAACCAAAAAGAATGTAAGTTTTGCTGTTGTGAACAAAAAGCCAGAATTCGTGGGACAAGTCGTATTTAGTTTTAATAAAGCATAATAATATAATTTAGAACTTTGTTTATATTAAAATTAAGTCATTTTAAGTGAATTTGAGTATATTATTTTAATTCTGCATTGATAAATTTATCATTAATAAGAAAATTTATAGGTTAAATATAAATGTAAATATAAAATATGTTTATTTTACCTATTGTTTCAATTTTTATATTACAAAATTAACTTTTTTTTATTTAATATTATATTTGAACGAGAAAACATTGTAAGAAAAATCACACCTCCCAAAAGAATGGGGAAAGGATTTTTCATGATTCCCAATGTTTGAATTTCGATTTTGTTAATAATCTTTAATTATTATTATTTATTAATTATTTAATTGTAAATTTATATTAATTTTAATTTATTTTTATCAACAATTATCAGAAAAAATGCTATTTTATAATGTTAATGATTATAAAAACAAAACTGTGATCAAAATATGATAATCGATCAAATACTCAATTTGTGTTATTTTATGAATAAAAAAATGGAATATATAATAAAGTTATGAATTTTACTTCATATATATCCTATATAGTAACTAAAATAACAATTTAATAGCAAAATTTGATTATTTACAATGTTAACATTCGTTTTAGTAGTTAGACTCGCCCCATTACGAGAGATTTGTCAGCAGTTCTATAAAAATATACAGTAACAGCGTAACTGTTAATATTTTCTAAAAATCGATTTCACAGCTTTAAAGAGGGATTAATAGCGATTCCGAAACACCTATTAAAAGCCTTTTTTCTTTAATATTTACAAAAGTTTGACCACTTGAAAACTGAAAAAATGGGTAGACTCGCCCCGGTTTACGGTATATGAAAAAATTTCCCGAATAATAACAACATTACATGTGTGTTTAAATATAAAAGTATTGCCTATACACTCGTGCAAAACATGTCATTATTAAAAACACTTCTCATAATTGGATCTCATTATTATAATAGACTAATATAATACCTGATATAATAAATATTCTATATTTATTATATCAAGTATATGTTACCCGCAAAGTATGAAATCCGGCATTTTATATAATGCCTAAAAACAAGCCGGGTAAAGTATGAAATTATTTATATTTCACACATTGCCTAGGCATTATATATAATGCCGGATGCTATTTAGGCGAAGTATGAAATAAACGTCCTGATGTGGTTATTATGTAAATGATGTGCATGTTACTGTGAATGACCGAAATCGGTTGTTGTTCATTTTCACCGGTGAATGTAGACAATCACATAGTCGCTTTGGTGAATGTCCGAAATATTTATTACATCCGATTTCATATTAATTTATTCGTGGATATAGTTACATTTATTCGATATTTTAATACTTACTGACGATAGATTAGAAGAAACTTCAGAGTAGGGTATAGCGGACAAATGTACACCAGGCAGTGGCCCTTGACCTTAAAAAAACATCAGCGTAGGATATTCCTTAAAAAACCATTGCTTGGTATACATTTGCCCGGTATACCCTACACTGTTGTTGTTTTTTTTTTCAAGGTCAAGGGCCACTGCTCGGTGTACATTTGCCCGATACTCTAAACACTGATGTTTCTTCTAATCTGTCGTCAGTAAGTATTAAAATATCGAATAAATGTAATTATATCCACGAATAAATTAATATCAAATCGGATGTAATAAATATTTCTGACATTCACCAAAGCGACTATGTGATTGTCTACATTCACCGGTGAAAGTCAACAACCACAGATTTCGGTCATTCACAGTAACATGCACATCATTTACATAATAACCACATCAGGACGTTTATTTCATACTTCGCCTAAATAGCATCCGGCATTATATAGAATGCCTGGGCAAAGTATGTAATTCTTCTCATACTTTGCCTAAAAACGTCAGGCATTATATATAATGCCGGCATTTCATACTTTGCCCGTAACATATACACGAGAGTAACTCACAGATACAGGAACATAAGCAAGTGTAAAACAGTCACATCAAAACAATGCAGTTGTACAGAGTGTGTCACCCGTATAATTAAGATTTTCCGTAGAATCTTAGAGTGCTTTTGATAATTTGGTCAGGGACTTTACGTTCCTAATTAATTTTACATTTTTATTCAGAAACCTTATTCAAAGCAGAGAAACATAATTTTTCAATTAATTTTGATTATTAAAACAGACGTTCTTCTATATGAAAATTCCATTTGCAGTGGCCGTCTGTGGAACCTTAAAGATTCTATCTTTTTTTTCTTCACTGGAACCTCGGTGAGAATTTCATTTCCAAATGTGATCATATCTATCCTTTTAAAAATATTTAAAATTTTATTTAATTTTCGTCGTATCACATTTCTTTATCGTATCATTTCATCAGCGTCTAAAATTGGGTTTATGCCAGACAGTTGAATGGATCGGTCCGCGTAGCATCTTTAGTTCTTAATTTGATTTTATTGTATTTATAAATTGAAAATAAATGAGTTAAATTGTGGTTTTTGTTGAAATAAAACGAAAGAAGAAGGAAATAAACACCGGAAATGGTTGTTAAAAACTAAAATACTTCTCCATTGTTGGATTTGGTTACCTTATTTCGGTGTCAAATACTGATGCAATTTTTCATAAATGCTCTTTCATTATTCATTTAGTTTTTTTTTTTAAATTTTGCCTTCTTTTTTTCACAAGCATTTAATAAATACAGTCGAACTCGTTTATAACGAGCACAAAGGGACCGTAACATGTACTCGTTAAATCCGAGTGCTCGTAATAAACGGGTCATTAACGCAGGCGTGCAACCAGAAGAGGGGGGTTGGGTTGGGAGGTCAAATTATTGAGTTTACATAAAATTTAATTAATACTTACTTTAATTATTTTAATTAAATACTTTTCTTAATTTAATGACAACTATCCCCCCCCCAACCAGCAAAAAATTTCTAGTTGCGCTACAGTCTTAAAGGAAAGAAGCAATAAACGGGAAAAAAAAATAAAGGAAAAGATTCTTACCAAAACGTTCATTTTTTTCATTAATCTGCATATTTAAAATAGTAGTTTGTTAGCTTACTTTGAAGTTTCAGTTTGCGTTTTTTTTTTTTTTTGATTTCGCGCATTTCTTATCATTTTGAAAAAAAAGATTGCAAGACAGAAAAATATTGCTCGCTAAAACCGAGTCTTGCTCGTTAAAAGCGACTTCTGTTCCATAGACTTAACATTGATCTAACCAAATATTCTCGTTTCCCTCGGTAAATCCGAGTTCTCGTTAAATCCGAGCTCGTTATAAACGAGTTCGACTGTAATTTCATAAAAATAATTGGTAATACTAAATGAATTAGACATATAAACTTAAAAAACGAAAACAATTACCGGAATCCCCTTGTGAGGTTTTTTTCTTCTTTCGTTGAATTGCGGGAAGTTTTCGTAGCTTTCTTCTCCGCTTAACGGAAATACAGGAAACAACACAGTCCTCTTTAAATACAAGTGTGATCCTTCTGCATTGGGTACAAAATCAGTTCGTAAATTCTCTCAGTTGTTCAACACCGGCTATAAAATAAAATAAAAAAATCAACTGAATTTAGAATAATGAGTGGGGAAGGAAATGTATTTTCTTTTTCAATCAATGATTAGTTCTTCTTCCTATTCTGTCTGCAGTTTTTGAAAATAGGTAATTCTTATAATGGCAATACTGCATTTCATTCTGTGTCGGAAAAAGAAGGACTATAGAGCAAAATGACCACCGGTCACTGGTCAATTAAATATAACAAATGGCGATTCAAAAATCATTTAATTCACAGTTACATTAATAATTGCTTTTACAATAATTGCATATTACAATAATTGCTAAATATACATAATACAATATGACATAAATTGCATATTACAATAATTGCTTTTATTATTACTTGATTAAAAAACTTCCTAGGCTTAAAATATAGTGATAAAAATAACAACCAACAAGTTTCAAGCACTCAAAAATGGGCGCCCATTTTCAAGACTTGCTAGATGTGGATGAGAAGGAACAAAGGTGATTTGAAAAGTAAAACATAATATTAACTACGAAAATTGAATGTAATTTAAGTAAAACGTAAAGTTGCTTCCTTGACAACTGTACATTTTATATTTCAAATCACTTTCCTTTCTCATCACTCAAATCTGGCAAGTCTTGAAAATGGGGGCCTGTTTTTGAGCACTTGAAATAATGTTGACTGTTTTTCCAATGTGTATATTTTTGAAGAAGTTTTTTAATCGAGTCATATCTTACTGCTTCAGTTTATTAGGATTATTTATTTAATACTTTTATTATTACTGTTCTGATTTTAAATAATTTTTAGTTACATTTTAACACATTGTTTGAGTCTCTTACTTTTTTCGTCAAAAATTCAATCCATTTCCTTCTTCCGTTTTTTTGAACGTCCGCTTCTATCAATTTCACTCATCTGAGATGAGATATACTAAAGGATTTTTTCATTCATCCTTTTCATAATTTATTCGAGAAAATGTTATTAGAAAAATGGTACTTTTAATTACTTTAACCCTTACCAATTTCTTTGGAAAAAAAAGAGAGCAAAGAATCAACATATTTCTTTTCATTCATAAGTGCAAGAAACTAAATGCACAAGTTCTAAGTTGAAAAATTGTAATTTTTTTTTCATGCGTAAAAAACATTAAATTTATCATCAGTTTACTATTCCAAATGATCTCGAATTAATGAAAAAAAATCAATTATTAATTTGATAGTTTCTGAAACAAGGGATAACACAAAGTGATACTTTCCTAACGCCAGTGAAGGAATACTCCATTTTTTTCCGTAAATTCAGCAACCGTTGTTGTATATACAATCACACAAAACTCGTTTTTTTGTTTGTTTCCTGCTGAGTAAAAACACGATAAAACGAAGCATACTGACACATTTTGTTACTCGGGATGACAAATATTTGCAACATCATGTACATACCCGTTGTTAAGTCCGTATAATCACGGAAAGCGGTTAAATAAATTTATTAAGACAATCGAAATACTAAATAAATGAATAATTCGATCTAAATATAAACACAGATTTCAAAAATAATGACTGTGAGGTGAGCAAAAAGTTTCGCAACACCATCTGAGAAACACTCTACTAAAGAACCCCAATATAGCATTTTTTTTCTTCTTCAATCCATTCATTTCAATATTTCTTCCCCCCCCCCTCCTCTATCCTTTTTCTGTAATAGAAAGAAAAAACAAACAAACTTCAGAATCCAATGTAAGGGATGTTATAAAAATGTCTATATCAGTCTTCAATATTTTGTAAAAGAAAGAAGAAAAAAAAAGTCGGGGAGGGGAGGTTGAGATTTCTTCCTTCTAAAGGGAAGTTCGATATTCCTACGATGCATATTTATTTTGATAAAAATTCTGTTACATTGATTCTTGAGATTCCTTCCAAAAAATCTCTGGAATCGATCCTGAAAGAACATTGATTGGAGGGACCATTTCACTATGGATGAGCAGAACAACACTTTATAAGAAAACTCATACCAATCATGACCATTGTAAGAATGCCATCTAGTTTTCACAGACAACGTGGACAGCGCCTGAGCTGGTACTCCGTTGTGTACTACAATTGTTGGTAATATTTAAAAATACCATTGCTTCGAGGAACAGTATCTTGCCATATGATACTGAATACAATTGATCTGTATTTTGATGGGATGAACTGCTAAATACGACGTGCTTTTGCTTCATCTAATGACGTAAAGCCCACGAGATGGGCAACAAATAATAAGAAAAAAACATTAGAATTGTTTTAGCTTCATTATTTGTGTCGGTATTTTACTGAGAGTTTCGTGCACGAGTGCAGAATCTTTTAATGTTCCTCACTACTGATTCATTCATGCTTAATTTTTATATATATATATATATATATATATATATATATATATATATATATATATATATATATATATATATATATATATATATATATATATATATATATATATATATATATATATATATATATATATGAGAAAAGAGAGAAAAACGGAGAAAATGAATAAGTTTTATTAACGACCCATAAGCTGCAAGTATAAAAAACTATTAAAAAAATCAAAAATATTGAAAAAAAATATGGAAAATAATAAAGATTTATGACAAGGTAAGATGAAAAATTATTAAAATTAAGCTATTTTTTGAAAATATTTAAAATAATGTTTTCTTATTTATCTAAAAACAAAATTTTAAAATTTCTTTATTTTATTTTTTAATATTTTATTTTATGTTCCTTTTATTGCATGCGATGAACTGTCACTACATTGATGTGTAGAACCCTCTGTTCTAGATTACGAAATCGACCCTTTAGTGCCTGTGGTAGATCCCGAAGGTTGTCTGAGGAACAGAGAGGAAGCTGCTGCTAGAGGGCGCCAGTGTCTGAGGAAGTGTGCATCGGATGCTGACTGCATAAGTACGAGAAAGCGATGCTTGTGCGACGGTCTCTGTGGATGGTCATGCATACGACCAGGTAACATTTAATCGCTTACACCTCTTCTAATCACGATGTTTGTCTAAGGTAAGAACTCCCCCAGCTATTCGTTTGGACCCGTGACTATGTTAACGAGGTATAACACTGTTAAGAACTAGTTTTCGCTCATGACCGCTAGAGAAACGTTCTCCTGTCTATTGTGTAAGAGCAGGGGTTTCCAACTTACATGTGGCCGGGGGCCGCAATTAAAAACACCAGTCAAATGGCGAGCCACAACTTTATCAAAATTTAATTTAGCACTCTTTTATGTTTGAAGGAACATTAAATATCACCGCCAGATTTTTATCAATGTTTTTTTTCAATATTAAAAAGTGAAATAACAAGCATTACAAATAATGCTTGTTACGTATCATTTTGAATCTTCTCTTAATCAGAAACATATAGTGACAAGATTTTTTTTCTTCTTCTTTTAAATGTAATTCTGCGATAAATTAACATTTTTTCGACTTATTAGAAATTAAAGCAACAAAAAAGCATCTGAAATAAATTTTTGTTCTTCTTTTCCGCTCATGCGATATTCAATTTAAGGAATTTAAATAAAACATAATATTCATTCCCTCTTTTATGCGTTTTAAAACTTACAAATGTAAATAATTTCGTCAAAAATGAGTGGTTTCAAAAAGTTAATTAAATGGGAGAATTTCTTCGAGAAAATTTCTAATACGCACATGCTAAATTATAATCACTTTATACAAAAGAACGAAATAAAAAAGAGCAACATACACGATTATTTATGTATTTAAATAAATATTTTCTTGGATGTAAAATCTGAGAAATTATTTTTTTTTTTGAACCGTTGGTATGTTAAATTTCAAAGAAACGAAGAAATTAGGTTTTTTAAGCGAAAGAAAAGTATTTTAAACCCATATTGATTTTTTACGAAAATTGTCCACAAGAAATGACAACTAATATATTTTAGTTCGCTGGCCCCCCAAAGAAGGCTACTCGGGCCGAAAGTTGGTTACAACTGTGTTAGGGTGAAGAGAAGCTACCTTCTCTGATTGGCGCTATTCTTGTTTTCATAGCAACAGACGGTCTCTGACTTTGTGGTGGGGGGAGTTCTTACCGTAGACAAACAATAGATATATCTATGACGACGCCGTGAATAATGAAAGTTATTTCTGTCACGAAAAACAGTACACATTATGGATTTCACATGGTAGGGAATTTAAAAAAAATGTATTTAAATGCAAAAAAAAAAAAAAAAAAAGAATTTGTAGCTATGACAAAGAAGATAAGAAGTACGTCTGAAATAGTATTGTATTTACTGTGCATTCATAAAATCATTTTATTTAAAATTTTCCTTGAAAACAGTTTTACTGGTTTGAAACAGAAACACTCAAAAGTTTGTGAAATGCACCTTTATCATACCATGAAACTGAGGAAAAAAAACGAGAGAAATTTTTTAAAAAAAATATTGACAAGTAGATTTTGGGTTTCTCCTCAACATTGGAATGAATGAAAATGCTTTTGTCAGCCATATGAGGGCAAATGTTATGAGAAAGTCGACGCATCAAACCTATTTAAAAACCAGTTTTTAAGGGAGAAAGTTTGCTTAAAACAAATAAGACTTGAATTTGATCTGAAAACAATGTTTAAAAATAGTAACATTTGACTAAAATTCAATACGCATTTCAGAATCTCATCCGTTGGAGACATTCGCAGTGAATCTACAGACAGTAACAATAAATTTACAGTCAAAAATAAAAGAATGAATGATTTGAAAAATATGACTGTTTTATTCTGTTTTGACATAGAGCAGAATGACATTCACTGAATTGATTTAAATACGATTTTATTATCTGAATACTGAAGCGTTTTTTTTAAAATCCAATTCAATTTCGTCACAAAAAAGGTTTATTCTCATTATTTTACGTCATCCATCACGTGAGAAATAAAAGAAAATAGTGTGCGACTTCCTTCTAAACTTATTGTTTTAATACTGCCGTTCATACTTATCTGGGATTTAGAACAGACAAGTATTTTGAAAACTTTTTCAAACACAACCGTGAGACCGTCGGGTGCTAAAGGAATATTTTTGAATGCATTGAAGTAGTTGCAGACGATTTTAATCGACTTAACTGAAGAGAACTCTTATTATATCGAGTATTCATGAACCCTTTTGCGTGCAAAACACCAGAATCAAGTTGTCCTCAAAAATGGTTTCGATTCTGGAATAAATCCCCCCTCTTCCTCCATCAAAGCAGTCAGAGATTTCGAAACATGTTCGATGAGGCTGAATGGACGCAATGTACACACATAAGGTACCTAAACATTTTACGCTGTTTAAGTTGAATTTTATAGACACTAAAAATGGACCCCTATTCAGTGAAGCCTTTCTGCGATTGAGTTTTTAAAATAACATTTTATTTCGTTTTGAAAAAAATAGCGAAACAAAAAAAAAAAAAAAAAAAAAATGCTTCCATTTCTCTTAAATTGTGAACCTGACTACATTTAAAGGGAAAAAATAAAGCTTAAACAACATAATTATATGAATCCAGTCAGTTCTTTCATTCGAGGAGAATTTTATCTTTTGGAAGCTATATCAATCCATTCTCACTTTTCATTGGAAGATGTGTCACTCCATTTCGGATCCCATGTTTACTTAAGGGGGATGACATTCCTAGATCTTCTTGCGCAAATATTTGCTCTATTTAATAACATTTCGGGATCGAAAACTGCTATCCACGTTGGAAAGAGAACGGGTCACTCATAATATCCGGAGACATTCTCTCCCCCCCCCCATACGCTTATTTTCTTCCTTTTTTTTATAATTCAAATCCACGTGTAAAGGAATGCTTCATAAATAAATAAAAACTGTTATTCATTCGAGAAAAAAATATCCGAAACTACTTTATTGCTTCTTTTTTTTTCTTTTTAAGATTCCACATCTTATTTTTAATCAGTGTGTTTTTCGAACTCCTTTTCTTTTATTTTTGTTTAAAAAAAAGGAAGTTAACAGTTGAAGCGTTTTTTGACAGAAGAGGCCCAGCTTTTATTTAAAGCTGTAACCTAGTTTTGAAAGAATTGACACGGGGTAATACTTAAGCATTTTAAAAGCTATTCAATTTTTTTTTTAAAAATTTCCCAACTAGCCGATATTTTAACACCTGGTTGAAAATTATTAGAATCAGTAAATTATTAGTTTTTTGTTAACGCAGGTAATGAAGCGCTGCAGTTTTTATATATCTATATCTATCTATATATATATATGTCCATGGGGCATATTTATTACCGTTTAGCGGTATCTTCACAAATCCAACTTAAGGAAAAAGGATAGTTTCACAAAATACTTTTAAAAGAGAAAGCTCTAAGATTCTTATGCTTTTACTAAATTCAAGTTTAAATTCATGTACAGTAAATTTTCTGGATATTTACCACTTTACTTTGACGTTTACTGAAACCCTCTATTATTCGATAAGTAGGGGAGAGTGGGGTAAATTGTAACAGGGTGCGATTGTAACAGAGCACAAATTTCGAGTATCGGTTTCTAGATTTGGTTCCTAGGTGGCGCACAAGGTGTATTTAATAAATCTACATGTACACCCCTGCTGGCAACCATTTTTATGTACGTTTGAAAGAGTTACATCACAAAAGATAATTTCACGCTTCGTAAGTACTTTTTTTGGTATTAGAATATTATATTGTAACAAAGTAATTTTGTTTAAACAAATAAAAATTAGTAACCGAATATGTAAGTGGACACCTTAATTAACATTTCAATAAAAAAATATTAG